>NC_041398.2:201904235-202276735 GCF_900747795.2 Erpetoichthys calabaricus | reverse complement strand
AACTGATAATATGTTGCGCTTATTTATCTGGTGTACTGACATTTTTGCGCGTTTAACGGCTGAAATCTAACGTGGTTTGTGCCCTTCAGAATGAAAAGAGTTTGCATTTACCTTTTTAATAAAAGGCGAGCTTTTAAGCCTGAGAAATCACCCCGTAAATGCACACGTTTAATTGCACATGTGTTAATATGTATGCTTACACAGTATTAAAAGACACTCAACAATTAACGTCATTTACCTTCGTTCCCACGTTTGAGTTGTGCTGTAAATCTCTTCCTTGTTTTCAGTTCACATGATTACATAGGAGGCGTGATGACGCGATACGTGACTCCCCCTCCGCCATTACAGTATATGGACAAAAAAGAGGTTCCGGTTATGACCATTACGCGTAGAATTTCGAAATGAAACCTGCCTAACTTTTGTAAGTAAGCTGTAAGGAATGAGCCTGCCAAATTTCAGCCTTCCACCTACATGGGAAGTTGGACAATTAGTGATAAGTGAGTCAGTCAGTCAGTCAGTGAGTGAGTGAGTCAGTGAGGGCTTTGCCTTTTATTAGTATATATATATATATATATATATATATATATATATATATATATATATATATATATATATATATATACATATTACGATTGTTATAGTTTTCTTTGTATACCACGTTGTCAGTTCAGCACTCCAGTTGTAATATGACCAAGCCGTGCAAGCACACTCTTGAGAATGCAACGTATAGTTGTACAGGAGAAAAGCAATCTTGCCTCAAATCAATGGCAACCTTTTGTAGGTCTATGAACTTAATTTAAACTTTAGGTTTACACGGTGCTTTGTTTCCGACGTGCTGCGTTCAGTCAGTTCACGTGAGCCGCTCTCTTGTATGATGTTGCAATGTCCACGGCTTTATTTAATGTTAGCTAAGACCCGGCACTTAAAAGTTTCTCGCTACAGCAATTTTAACTCCGTTACAAAGTCATCCAAAGTCTCGTTTATACGTCGTGTCTTCTCATTAAACTTGTATCTCGCGAATATGGTATTGCAAACGGCAGCGGGAGCGTTTCTATAAACTTAATTTAAACTTACAGTTTACACCGTGCTTTGTTTCCGCAGTAGCGAAGTGATCACTCCTGCTGCGTTCAGTCAGTTCACGTGAGCCTCTCTCTTGTGTGATTTTGCGATGTCCACGGCTTTATTTTAACTCCGTTACAAAGTCATCCAAAGTCTCGTTTATACGTCGTGTCTTCTCATTAAACTTGTATCTCGCGAATATGGTATTGCAAACGGCAGCGGGAGCGTTTCTATAAACTTAATTTAAACTTACAGTTTACACCGTGCTTTGTTTCCGCAGTAGCGAAGTGATCACTCCTGCTGCGTTCAGTCAGTTCACGTGAGCCGCTCTCTTGTGTGATTTTGCGATGTCCACGGCTTTATTTAATGTTAGCTAAGACCCGGCACTTCAAAGTTTCTTGCTACAGCAATTTTAACTCCGTTACAAAGTGATCCAAATCTCGTTTATACCTCGTGTGTTCTCATTAAACTTGTATCTCGCGAATATGGTATTGCAAACGGCAGCGGGAGCATTTCTATAAACTTAATTTAAACTTACGGTTTACACCGTGCTTCGCTTCTTATTGTTTCGCTGCCTTCTGAATTGTGTACGTACTGCGTTCACAGTCAGTTCACATGATTACTTGGGAGGCGTGATAACGCGATATGCAACTCCGCCTCCCACGGCCAGCGAGCTGCAGTCCATTACAGTATATGGACAAAAAGAGGTTCCAGTTATGACCGTTACGCCTTGAATTTCGAAATGAAACCTGCCTAACTTTTGTAAGTAAGCTGTAAGGAATGAGCCTGCCAAATTTCAGCCTTCCACCTACACGGGAAGTTCGAGAATTAGTGATGAGTCAGTCAGTCAGTCAGTCAGTCAGTGAGTCAGTGAGGGCTTTGCCTTTTATTAGTATAGATTTAGTCCTTCATGTACGGTAAAGTTAATAACATCTATTCCTTTTTTTCATCCTAAATTGCAAACTCCCAAAGCCTGGCTGCTCTTTAAAATTATCTGTAAACAAATAACTGGGTTAAAACTAAATGTTACACTTTATGAATAGGTTCCTGCTAATAGATTGCATGCAGCACACTCTTCTCTGTTTGGCTGTGTAATTCAAGTCAAGTTAAGTCAAGAGGCTTTATTGCCATACCATTCATACACTGTATTACAGCATACAAAAGTACAAAATAACATTCTTCAGGACTGTGGTGCAACATATACATTAATACTGGACAAGTGCAAGACAAGTTAAGAACAATACTATGCTATAAATAAACATATAAATACATAAATAATAGGTAAATGAATAATTACATAAATTGAAGTAGACAGTAATAAATAAATAATAACAACCAGCAATAATAAAAAAAATAAGTTATAACAAATTTAACAAATGTACTGCATTTAAAACAATTACTTATTGTCCAAAAAGGAACGGTGTACCATGCTTGGTTTTTTGCCTCACAGCGTGGCTATAATAATCCCTGCCTCCCTGTGATCCTTAACTTGGAAAATTACATTTACCCCTCAACACATGCAGGACTATTGAGCATATCTATAACTTTTGTTCAGTTCTTTTCACTTGATTGCACGCTGCACACATGCTTAGCTTCTTTCTCACAAGCTGTCATCAGACGGCCGGAGCACATGCTTGTACAATGTTACACAGACAGCAGTAGGCAGTGTCTTCAAAATGCAATACTTTTGAGAAATAATGCAGCACTTTGTTTTATAAGCTTCCTTTAGTAACGCAGATCTGTTTTTTTAAGTAACAGTTATTTTTACTTCAATAAAAATAAGTAAAACTTTGAAAGTACAGTATTTTTTTTCAGAGCCAGAGTGTTTTAAATTTTCACATTTAGCTTATCTTCAGGTGAAGCACTTTTCATGGCATTTTGGTTAAACATTTGAGGGTCGGCGTATCCACAAGTATCCACAGTAGTACCAGTACTATACCCATTTCCATTTTTCTTCTGTTCTTTGCTGTGTGTGGCTCATTTCCTATTTTTGTAAACTTTGTCCCTCTAACTGTCCCAGACTTGTCAAATGAAGTTTCATTTCACACATGTCTCAGATACACATTTACTTTACATAAGAATGTTGAAAATCTTATAATATAGATCATAAATTAAATAAATTGGCAATATATTCTCTCTGATTTAAAAGTCATTTCTTGTGAAGTCATTAAATGTACTTTTTCGCTGGCACTATAATATAATGTAAAAAGAAATATCCAATTTATAAATATCTGTGTATAAAATTTTTCATCTTTGTATTATTTTCTCCCTAAAAGCAGACTATTGGAAAAATGGTAGTAGCTGGCTTACAGATGTTTGTACTTATACGGACTCACAAGAGACAGAAAATGAAAATGATCAGAAGAATCTAAAGCCAAAAAATGAGCCAAATGTCGTTTGTACTTATACGGACTCACAAGAGACAGAAAATGAAAATGATCAGAAGAATCTAAAGCCAAAAAATGAGCCAAATGTCAGGACCAGGAGATAAGCATATCTCTCATCAAAGCCAGTGTGGGATTGAAAAACTCAGTGTCAAAAACAATAATGGGAATTCATAAAACGAGAAACGACTAAATAAAGATCTTAATGATGCTGCGTAACAAGGTTTATCTGTCAAGCTTTAATAGCCCAGGGTGACCTTTGTATCATCATAAAATTGACGTCACCCCCCCCCCCACCCCCCCGCCCCGGGAATTCTGGTAAAGGTCTCCACGGAGACAGCTGAAACAGAAACCATACATAGCAGCAACCAATTGGGAAAGAAAATGGTGGTGTGATAAAATGTGTTTCAATAATGAACTTTTCCAGGACAGATTTTAGACTAAATTAAACCCCAAATTTGAATTCATTGAGCCAAGAAAACTCATAATCCATATATAGTTTGAATTGAATTATAGTCTATACTTAGATTGATCTGCGGTGGGCTGGCACCCTGCCCGGGATTGGTTCCTGCCTTGTGCCCTGTGTTGGCTGGGATTGGCTCCGGCAGACCCCCGTGACCCTGTGTTCGGATTCAGCGGGTTGGAAAATGGATGGATGGATGGATTTAGATTGATTGAGGAACTGCACAGGGATTTACACAACAAATATATAAAATCTGGAGACCGTAGCGGTGCTGTATTCAACTTTTAAGAAAATCACAAAATATGATGACTTTTTAAATAACATGGGCCAAAAGAGAGTGCAAACAACAACTGAACATGCTGGAAAAACTTAAATGAAGCAATTGTCTAATCTGAAATATTTACAAATATCCACAAATACACTACCTGTTATGCATTAGCCAGAATTTCATCCCTGGCCCCGATGTCCTTTCTTTTTAGTCATTTATATTTTATTTTCTTTATAATTTATGTTTCAAAATTTGTTTTTGTTACTCCCCTTTTGCATTGTATTATTCTTTAATAAGGACTTAATGTATGTATGTATTCATCATGCACTCCCCTTTAATGGTCACAAAGCTCTCTATTGTTTTTTTAACTCCCCCCTTTGGATTTTACATGGATCTTTTCAGCCTTTTTTTAGTTCATCCCCTGGTTTGCCTATTGTAGGCAGACATTTTTTACTTTTCTTTTTGATTCTGGTTGTGTATAGAGAATTTTGATAATGAAACTCTCTTATCATAACAGAGCTTGTTTTTTATCATTGGGACCTGGGATGTTTATGGTTCCCTTGTCCCTTTTTCAGGGCAGAGTTTTTAATTAAAGTCTTTTTCTAAGTGTAGAGTGCTGGCAAATCTTAACATTAGCCTTCTGCCTGTTTCCTCACATTACATGGCATTTTCCATTCCTTTTCTGCAAAGGGCTTATAGTCTTATTTGTGATGGTTTGTTTTCCTTAGAGCTGTAACATTACCTGTGTTCAGTATAAATTCCAGCCTGTAATCCAAAACTGACAGAACAGACTTTGGCTTTTACAACCCTAAAGCAGGCTAAGGTTGGTTCAGTAATGGACTTAAATAACAATTTGCAATATATTTGCACATCCACAAGGGTTGTGATTGGCTTTTATTGAAATGTATATGTGTACAGCCCAAATCCTTTACACAACTTTACAGACATAGTTCCAGGTGCAAACACTACACAACTCCACCTTTCTCCACTTATCCCAGGTGAGTTTTGTCTGTCTACTCTCCGAACCCAGAAGCTTCTTTTATAGCAGACCTGGGATAACTTCCGGTTCTATCACATTGTATCCAGGAAGCACTTCTGGGTCAGGCAGAACATCCTTATGATAAGAGGTTCTGCCTCCAGCAGCTCACCTAGCAACACCCAAGGACCCTAACAGGGCTGCCCACCAAATCTACAACTCCCATGGACCCCTGTGAGTGTCTGAATGAGAAGCACACCAGAGTGATGTCGCCACCTAATGCTCAGGGAAAGCATATAGCCCTGGGAAGTAGTTTCTCACTGTCCATCCGTTATATTGGGATCCCAACCAAGTTGGTTAGTGGCACCTAGTCCACTCACATCCTTCTGCTAAAAAGGCCTCCTGGCCAAATAAGGACCCATCTTTCCTGGCCAGGATGGTGATCTGAGGTCATGGATCTTTTTTTGTGGCACAACAGTATGGATGATTTTTTTTTTACAATCAGAGTATAAGAATGGAGCAGATTTCAGTTTGTACAGGCAGCTGTCTGTGTTTGTTGTGCCTGCATTGTGCAATGTGCTTCACTCTCAGCAGATGTCGCCACTGTTTCTTTTCTTGTCTGACATAGCAGGTTCCCATATGGCTGTTTTTTCTTGTCAGCCCACACTGCCATTTACCGAGAGAAGGAGTCAAAGCCTGATTACATTGCTGGGGTAGCCCAGACCTCCATTTTTTTTCTATAGAAGTGGGTATCACATCATAAACACTTGATTAAGACCACTGACTAATTGGGTGGATGGATGATCAACTGAAGAAGGAGTGAAGTACTGGACAGAAAAAACAAATATGATTTTCTGCATACAGTGAGGTGTGAATTGGAACGTGAAAGCTTGGCGAAACTCAGTGAAGATGCAAAGCTTAATAGGTATAAAGTTTTATAAACTTCCAGTGAGGGTGTCCAGCACTGTGGCTGTAAGCATAGGTGTTACCTGGATAGAAGTAGAAAGGGAGGAAGAGAGGAACCTTAAACCAGCTACTCCATTGTATTATACAGTGCATTCACATGTACAGACTTTAAAAGGGAACCCCCACCCTTTGAAACTGTTTACATTCACATGCACATCTGCTTGCTTTGAATGGAGAATGGTCCACTCCTTCAAAATTCCTTTACATGCACATTTGCATTTGTGGACTTTAAAGAGGAACCACATACAACTGACAAAAAACACAAAAAGAAATCCTTAAGTGAATGACTCAAACAATCGAAAATATTAAATATTTAGCAATGATGATAACATATACTCAAATTTCACATTATTCCTACTGATTACCCATTTCAATTCAGAAGACTACACTTTCTTGTTAAATTATCTTTTGCAATGACCATCAACCAAAGCCAAGTCATTAGGAAAAGTAGGAATTGATATAATGGCAGGAATGTTTAACTCATGGACAATTGTGTATAGCATGTTCCTAATGACTCACTGCTTTATCGAAATCCACTTCAAACATTTGAGATACAATTGGTAAGGCAAGTGAAGTGACTTGCTCATGGTCACACACTGTCAGCAACTTCGGGGTCTGAAGTCCAAGGTCCAAACTCTTAACCACTACACCTGCCAATAATAATATCTTCTGCTACATTGGCGCTATAACAAAGGCCCATTGTTTTACAGAATATCTCAGGTGAACCTGAGTAACACAGCTAGTTTTTTTATATATATTGACTAGAGGGCTTTGCCCCATGCTCGCTTCGCACGCCAACTCCCCTGGCCTGTACTATACCCCTGAAACTTTGCATTTCTGCCGCTCTCATATGTGGATTTCACTTTCACCAAACAGCAATCTTTTAATTCTCGCCGAAATGCCTCTTCATTGGGAAGAAACACTACTTTTCCCTGATGGCAACACAAATCAGACAATCTACAAGTCTCTGACTTAAAGTTTAACTCCAAATAATACATTCAATCTCTTTTCGCTGTTCCGTTATTTTACCAAGTAATAATTTCTGTTTGTTGGCGCTAATGCGAGCTTTACTAAAATTTTTTTGAGACTTTCGAATTTTAGTACTTTCATTATCTCTAACCTGCTCTTCATGTGTATCGTGCCGAAGTTTTTGAATTCTTTGCGACATTCTACTTTTTCATCTACTCTTTGTCTTTTATTTGCGGGCGTGGTTAAATCTGTTGGCACAAGTCTTGTCTCGTGGGAAGTGAAAGTATCTCTCTGAAAAAGTCACGTCTCGTCCCAGGCTAAAAAGTCTCTTCTCTGTTTTTTATTATAATAGATAGATTCTGTTAGCAAGTTACCTCAGAGGAGAACTTTACTCTCCACACCAGTACCAAATGATATTCAGTTTATTAACATTTCTGAACTCATTTAAATCTTTATAACATCAACACAGTTTGGAGCCATGTTGTTTCAGAAAATATTGATGGTCCTAGTTTGTATTTTTTCTGTTTTTAAATATTTTGAAATTTTGCTGAACTAATGTCCACTATGCTGGCACAGTAACTGCAGCCTCAAAACTTTTAAAGAAACAGTTCAGTTCTTAGTCAGGTTTCTATCAGTTTGCTGCTTTGTACCGTCTCCTTATGTTTGTATGTTTTTCTTCCTCTGGGCACTCCAGATGTCTTCCCCATCCCAAACACACCTGTGCATTCAAATAATTTGCAGCTCTAAATTAGTGTAAGTATGCATGTGACCTGTAACAGACTGACACTCCATCTGTGGCTGGTTCCTACATTTCCCTTAACAATACCAGGATAGGTTCTGGCCACAATTGACCTTTATTTGAATGAGCATCTTCAGAAAATGTATATATGGATGGATGAATAGACTACAATGTAAGTGTATCACTAGTAATGGTTACTCTACACAAAGACCAAGATAATGGGGTACTGTACATAAATAATTTACATTACTGCTGTTGTCACAGGATTGATAAATGTTGTTTTCCATAAAAACATTTTAAAAGCCAGATTGTTTATTCAAATGTATTTCAACTGTTATGTTCACAGATGCCTTTGAAGTGCATTAAATAAATAAGCTTTTGAGAAAGGGTCACACACAAATGCCCATGAGAATGAAGGAACATCTTGTCAGATTAGTCACCTACCCAATACAATTTCTGCAATATCTTTACATTTCTGCAATTTCTCTATCCAGCACAAATCTTGTCTTCCTGGAACACTTTACAAAAACAGGCGATTTTAATAATAAAGTAAGCAAATCCAGCAAAACTGTAAGCAGCTCTACAAAAGCCAATAGTTAATATATAATTAAAAAAATAAATATTCATAACAACACATTACACATACTGTTTCTAAATTATCTGAGCATAAAGGGGTTGTTATTGCTCAGGACCACACAGCGCGACTCAAAGGCAGATTGAACCAGCAGCCTATACAGAGAAATGTCCAAGAGCACAGCTGCTGTACCATGCGCTTCCTGCATATCTATAATACTATTCCTCTGCCGTTGAATGTAAAATGTTGTATTACTTATTTACATATTTAACATTATGCAGCTTTCATAAAAATATGGCTCCTTTATCCCTGATTTACTGTGTCAGAGAAATATCCATCCATCCATCCATTATCCAACCCGCTGAATCCAAACACAGGGTCACGGGGGTCCACTGGAGCCAATCCCAGCCAACACAGGGCACAAGGCAGGAACCAATCCCGGGCAGGGTGCCAACCCTGAATTTCCCATTGGGATTAATAAAGTATCTATCTATCTATCTATCTATCTATCTATCTATCTATCTATCTATCTATCTATCTATCTATCTATCTATCTATCTATCTATCTATCTATCTATCTATCTATCTATCTATCTATCCCACCGCAGGACACACACAAACACACCCACACACCAAGCACACACTAGGGCCAATTTAGAATCGCCAATACACCTAACCTGCATGTCTTTGGACTGTGGGAGGAAACCGTAGCGCCCGAAGGAAACCCAAGCAGACACGGGGAGAACATGCAAACTCCACGCAGGGAGGACCCGGGAAGTAAACCCAGGTCCCCAGGTCTCCCAACTGCGAGACAGCAGCGCTACCCACTGCGCCACCGTGCTGCCACAGAAATATTAATTTTAATTTATCTCTATTATTGTGGGTTCTGTGGGACTTGCCAGGTTCAATACTATGTTGGTCTACTCTCACACCTTAAGATTAACACAGATACAGATGCACAAACACATAGGGCTCCTATAGAGAAAGTCTTAGGTGAAAGTCTAATTGTAAGTCACCCACCACAATATTCTACGTAGAACCCCTTCACATTCATACACAGATATCCTAATCAATATTCTATAGGAGTCTCTACTTAAGAACTTTCTATCATTAGCACTAATAAATATGTGGGTGTCATCACAACACAACTAAAAACACAACTCTCTTGGTTATGTGCCACTTAACAACCAACGAATATACCCTGCTTTTACCACAGTTTTCTTTCTTCTGAAGAGAAACCTCTAGCCTTGATAACCTCACACAAGTGTCTTCATTTTCAATTTATTATTTCAATCACACTAGATACAAGAATAAAGTATAGAAAATGCAATGCAAAGTGGTGTTTATTAACAAATAATAATACCAAATCAAACAAGATATGATAGAAAATAAAATTGATAATAAGAGTCTAGATATAAGCTTTAGAAAAAGTTTACAGAAAATGTCAAAGATTGGGTGCTGTCGTAGGTGTTTTTGATTTGGTGTTTTTCATATCCATATTTATATTAAAATTCCATGTGGGGCTTCGTGACATGTGATATTACACACCTTTGATTGGCTGCCTGTCAAAGTTTCTGGTCTTTTTACACATCTCTGTTTCCAAATGCTAAAAGAATCAACATGGCCTGAGATTTAAGGTGATAGATTGCTGCTACAATTCAGAAAGAGAAGATGCTTTGATGTTAATTGCCCTTGAAAGTGTGGTGTAGATTCAGTTGATCTTGTTTGTCTGAGCAAAAAATATTAAAAATATAAACATCTCTTATTTAAAAAATTGAAGATCTGGCAATTCAGGACAATATATTTCTAGAAATGTATTCAAAATGTCTTTCTTTAAGCCACAAGCAGTTCTAGGCAGAAATTATAATTATTTACTAATTTACTTTATCCAAGGCATCTTACAACCTTTGAGATACAATTAGTTACATTTCTTTTTTTTTTCCAATTAGAATGTTGGCTGAAATATCTTGCTCATGGTCACATGGTGTCAGTAGCAGGAACTGAATTCGCAACCTCAGCATTTGAAGTGTAAAGCCTTAATCTCTATGTTAAAGAAATCCACCTTGCATGCACTAGAGGTCCATTTCTGAGTTCATACTAGCACAGACAAAAGCGCACCACGTCATGTTAATTTAGAGACCACAATCCATGTGAGATTGTGTCTGTGAACAGTAAGTTGCCTACAGATATCCAAAAAAAACACTGGAAGAACATTCTCAATCACTATAGAAGGAGGCTTTGAACTGCACTTCCAACCCAAACATTTTGAAGTTGCAAAGCTATTTGCTGCATCTCGATGCCATCCCAAAATATGCCATGTAAACAGAAGACATAACAAAGATGTGTGGGTGCACAGCTTCACTTGTCCAGAAGTACATTAGAAGTGTTAACTTTTTATCATGATGGATGTGTCTTCTTATGTTATTTAATATGTGTAATATAGATTTGATGTCCCACAAGTGACAAGAAAATATCACCTTGCCAAAGAAACATAGCTCATTTAGTAATACAGTTTAAAAAACCATTCTAGAAACACATAAGGTTCGACAGCTCAAATTAGTTTAGTTAGTGAAATTGTCTGGTATCACAGATATTTAGAAACCTTTTTTTTCAGCAGTGATTTGAAATTCACAGTTCTTGGGGCTATACAACCAAAAGAAGCTTTGAGCTCACCTTCATTGTGGGGTATATACTGGTGTCATGAGTTTTTGTTTCATTATTTGTTTTATTATTCTTATTATTTCTGTGACATAATTTCATCATCATTGTATTTTTTCATTGGCAACCCCATTTTGTGTATTTGTTTTTATGGGTACTGCATTTTTTTATGGCTTTGGATTTTTGGGTACTGCCATTTTATGTCCCTGATCACAATGAGGTTATGTAGTTGGAAGGCACATGTTGCACTTGCCACGTGACCGTTAGAAGATGGCCATCTGCATAAACAACATCTGTACCTGTATTTATCCAGCATCTTAGAATTACTCCTAGGACTTGCAATAAAATTCAGACTATGAGAAGAATTTGTCCCAACTTCACAACATGAGGACATTAGAAATAGTTACGAAGAGTTCTGTATGAACTTCTAGCAACACATAGGAGGCCACTTTTAAGAATGAATGATGTTGTGCTTTTATGGCACCCCAGCCACAAACTGGCACTCATGATGATGTTTTGTAATTTAATGATACTAAGAGAAAAGCTTCACAATAAAGATAAGAACAGAGTAATAATAATATTGAAAGTAACAAGTGAAGAAGTAGAATAATAAGGAAAAAACATAATAAGGTAGGATATTGCACTAAGCCAGTGTTTCCCAACCTCGGTCCTGAGGGCACACTGTGGCTGCAGGTTTTTGTTCCATCCAGATTCTGTTTTTAATTGGACTCCTGGGCTAATTAAGTGATGTGTTATTTCCCAAGTTCTGTGTTTTGGGAACAATATAGAAATTAAAAAACTAAGTTCGGTAAAAAAAAAAAAATATATATATATATATATATATATATGGTTTGAAATAGTTTTACTGTCAAATAAATGCAAAGAGTACACGACACGTGTTTCGCCCTCATTCTGGGCTCATCAGGTGTACAAACTCCACTGTACTCCCTCTTGGGAATCGAACCTCGGCGCCAGAGGCGATGCCCCTAACGTTGCGCCACGGCGTGTGGTTCGTTTATTTGACAGCATGTAGATCGGGGTAATTACATTCACGGCATTCGTAGTCTGTGTCACAATCTGATTGTATGGGTGGGAGTGCAGTGGAGTGTGTACACCTGATGAGCCCAGAATGAGGGCGAAACACGTGTCGTGTACTCTTTGCATTTATTTGACAGTAAAACTATTTCAAACCATTCTATGATCTGCTCCTCACAAACTGAGGGCACCGTGGCGGATGTTAGCAGATTGCTGGCCAACCACAAGCGTTACCTGGTAGGTAACCACCCATACAATCAGATTGTGACACAGACTACGAATGCCGTGAATGTAATTACCCTGATCTACATGCTGTCAAATAAATGAACCACAAGCCGTGGCGCAACGTTAGGGGCATCGCCTCTGGCGCTGACGTCCGAGGTTCGATTCCCGAGAGGGAGTGCAGTGGAGTGTGTACACCTGATGAGCCCAGAATGAGGGCGAAACACGTGTCGTGTACTCTTTGCATTTATTTGACAGTAAAACTATTTCAAACCATTCTATGATCTGCTCCTCACAAACTGAGGGCACCGTGGCGGATGTTAGCAGATTGCTGGCCAACCACAAGTGTTACCTGGTAGGTAACCACCCATACAATCAGATTGTGACACAGACTACGAATGTCGTGAATATATATATATATATATATATATATATATATATATATATATATATATATATATATATATATACTAGCTGATTACCCAGTGGCTTCGCTCACTGAGTGTAAGGGAAAAAAAAATAAAATGTAGTATTTATAAAATAAGTTTGTTAATTACCAATGTTATTTTTGAACAAATTAAGAGCATTCACAATAACATAGAAATTATCCATCCATCCCGCTGAATCTGAACACAGGGTCACGGGGGTCTGCTGGAGCCAATCCCAGCCAACACAGGGCACGAACCAATCCTGGGCAGGGTGCCAACCCACCGCAGAACACACACAAACACACCCCCACACCAAGCACACACTACGGCCAATTTAGAATCACCAATCCACCTAACCTGCATGTCTTTGGACTGTGGGAGGAAACCGGAGCGCCCGGAGGAAACCCACACAGACACGGGGAGAACATGCAAACTCCACGCAGGGAGGACCCGGGAAGCAAACCCAGGTCCCCAGGTCTCCGAACTGCGAGGCAGCAGCGCTACCCACTGCGCCACCATGCCGCCCAACATAGAAATTATATAAATATTAATTATTAAGTAGTAAAACATTTTGATAAAAGAATTTGAAGAAGATATAAGAAGCGTATGAATTATTAAGCAGTCAAACACTAACATTTAAGAAGTAAAGATATATTAAGTACTACTATAGTGGTTTCGGGCAAAGTACCTGCTTGACAACCTTGCACTATGTGCCTGTGATTTAAGAGAAAAATTATTCTGAGAAATGTGGACGCTGCCTTTCCGTGCTTAACGGGCAGAAGGTCCAAACATTTCCAAGTCCAATACTTAACATGAAGAGGTCGGTACATCTTTTTAGATGTAAACCCTCCATCTTATTAAAAGAATTCATCACAAAAGCAACCTTGAATGTTGCAGGGTTTTAGTGACCCGAATTCATCTTAAGGGACAGTAAGTAGCGTGCACCGCAATTTACCAAGAGAGTCCTGCTTCGATAGCGCTGATTACACTTATTCGCAAAGATTTCCACTATCCCAGGAGCCGACGGGGCACTTGAAGTGTGACAAACAGTGCGAGAAGAGAGGACGCTGCCCAAAACTGTGAAGCTGTTGACCTGGAGGAAGGCCCGACATTCCGCGCCCCACAGCGTCCAATTTGTTCTTACGACCCCTCGCCGCTGAAGGCGGTCTCGTCTTCACATTGTTTACAGCTCGGCGCAGTTAAAAAGTAGAAAGACGCAAAGCTGTTTTGTTCATCTCTTCTACTATCAAGTACTGCGGATTAAAAAAAAGTTACAATGTGGCAGTTTTCTCTGTGAGAACGCGCCTATCGGGGGTCGGCTCAGTGCTGGAGTCCAGAGAGGAGGGCTGGGAGAGGGCGACGCGGGACGCACTTGTATGGGATAGATCGGCGTGTTTGTGTTTACCACTTTAACGTAATTTCCATATCGCATGGTCATACATAATACGTAATTTCCATATCGCGTGGTCATACATCATTTCCGTTTTAAACGTGAAAAGAATTTTATATATATAGATATTAAAATGTACCAGTTATATGGGAATAATAATTTTTTTTCTTTTTAACAATGTTTTCATCTTGATTTTCATTCTACTTTTCTAAGTGTTCTAATTGTTTAATTAATCCATTATTTACTAATTAGTGGGTCTGATGCTAAAGTACTTGCAGCTTTTGATTATTTAGTGTTGTTTGCCAGCGTGTTTGCTCTGCTCATTTTTAATTGTCATTAATAAGATACAATGAAGGGGGAAACTGCACAGAGAAAGGGCAAAATATAATGAAATCAACAAAAGAGAGTTAAGCATTTAAATCTATAGCAAAAGCAGCAATATTTCTAAATGTCTTAATAAATGTAAAAATCATGCTGCTATGCTTTTCTGAATGTAGAATAAAAGAAAAATAATACCAGCTAATTAAATGAGATCAGTGCTATCAGGTGTTGTCACTGATTAGGAATCTGGTTGGAACAAAAACCTGCTGCCAAAGTGTGGCCCCAGGAGTGATGTTGGGAAACACTGCACTAAGCTACATGTAATTGTTGCCACTTCACAACAACATCAAAAATAATACTGTAATGAGCAGAGCAAATAAAAGACTGAGACACGCACACTGAATAAGATTCATGGACAGAGTAACAGGCATATTTATTTAATAATGAATGATCCACAGGCTTATTTTCACATTCCCACTGTTATCCACAGCTATTCTTGTCACATTCACCTTTCCAGTGTTCCTGATCATTTACCAGAGTTGTGTGCTGTATCTCTCTCTGTGATCTCCCCTTATCTTCTGTGAGACTCTATTTAACCAAAGCCCTGTGAGTTTGCACCTGTCTACTTAAATCCTCCTGGAAATGTAAATTGTAATGCAAATTTTCCATGAAATGCAGAGCTCTAAGCACCTGGGTGACATTTCACTGTCAATCGCCCATTCAGCCCTGCTTACCTTCAGGGAAATATGTTGGCTACTACAGTAGAATTCTCATCCATGGCCACCTGCGTGGTGACACAGTAGTACAGTTTGCAATTGTTTCCTCCCACAGTCCAAAGACATGCAGGTTGGGTGGATTGGTGATTCTAAATTGGCCTTAGTGTGTGCTTGGTGTGTGGGTGTGTTTGTGTGTGTCCTGCCGTGGGTTGGCACCCTGCCCGGGATTGGTTCCCTTGCCTTGTGCCCTGTGTTGGCTGGGATTGGCTCCAGCAGACCCCCGTGACCCTGTGTTCGGATTCAGCGGGTTGGAAAATGGATGGATGGATGGATGTGTGTGCTCTTGGAACAATGATTTTTATGTGTGTGCCGACTTGCATGAATGCAGCTTGCTGTAACACCACCTCATGTGGAGTCATAGGGAATTGTATGAATCTGCATATTATGTCATGTGTTGCAAGGATATTCAGAGTTTGGTACAAACATTAAGAAATGTTGTATAGCTACATTTTCCCTGTGGCCAAAAACATAACGTTGCCAACACTTTCACTTCAGCTGACAGCACATGGCTTCTCCACATAGATGGATCAATCACGTAATGTACAAGATTTGTTACAAACATAACTCCACCTCTATGAAATCAATATCTTTTTATGAGTTCATGGTTGTCATGCATTTCCAAAATATTCTGCTTGTGCAAGCCAATCTGCTTGAACACCATTTTCTTGCAGCTCATTGCATGGTAGGCTAACTTATGAGCTCTCCTAAATACTGCTGAAGTTAGAAGTACTTTTCTAAATTAGGAAACCTGATAAAATGCATTTACTTCTCCTGAGAGTAGAACCAAATTTCCATCACTCTGTGATTTTCGAGCCACTTTGAACTGTTTTCTTACTTGGAAACGCTTGATAAATATGGGCACTGAATTTTGTTGTAAAATGAAGGAATGACTTTGTGAGAAAACCTGTTTACTCTCATAGTTAAAATAGTTTTGGTTTTCATGCGGACATTGATTTTAGCAATCTTAACTTTATTAACAATCTAATCTATTGAATGTTTTGTTTCGAAGGAGTTGAAAGTGTGTTGTGGAAAATGCAGAGGGATAATAATACATGTGTTACAAAGTGTTAATGCAGTGCATCACACATTAAGAAATTTGACAAACAAGATGAAACCATTCAATCCATCAAGCCTGTTTGTTTATCTAATAGCTAAGCTGTCCCAATATCTCATCAAGATTCTTCTTAATAGTTATCAAGGAAGTTTGTTCTAGAGGCCCACAACTCTGTAAAAATGTGCGTCCTGGCTTCAGTCTTAAATGCAATTATTGTTAATTTCCACTGATGTCCTTGAGTACATGACTCACCCTTATACAGTACTGTACTTTACTGATGCTTTTTTCCTGCAGTCTCATCTGCTTGAGATTAAACAGATTTAATTCTAGAGTCTGTCAGAGTACAACATGTCCTTAAGTCCTGGGATGCACTTGGTTGCTCTCCTCTGCACAACTTCAAGTGCTGCTATGTCTTTTTTTGTAAATTGGTAACCAGAACTGCACACAGTACTCCAAATGCAGTCTTACTAGTGCATTATAAAGTTTGAGCATAATGTTCCTTTACTTGCATTCAACAGTTTTTACAATATAACCTAACATTTTATATGCCATTTTTAATCGCTTCTGTACATTACTTAGTCAATGAAAATGTTGTGTCAAAATATACTCCTGAATCCTACTGGAGCTACACAAATTAATTGAGTACTCCAATCAGGGCTGCGTCTGACTTCCCGTCTATAACTTACTAAAAATGTCGACCAATCGATTAAAAATATGATTCATTTTATTTTAATGAAAGCTCCTGGTTTTCATGACACTTTCCTTGTCATTTTTTGCTGATGATAGGAATTCAGAAAGATGGGGAAACTGTTGGTTTTTCTAGTCTTTCTACAACGACAAATGGCATTTTATTGAGTTTTACAGTTATTTCTCTTTTCTGGTTCTATCTGCACATTGTCTTCAAAGCACTGATTATATTTCCATGTGCTCCCACATCCATGATTGTATTTTTTTGCGTGTGATCTCTCCTTGTGGTGTTTTTTGAGATACCTCAGTTAGAGCTGGTGTTTTGCAGAAAGGTTCCCATTTCTGTCTTTGCAGTTCAATGAGGCAGGTTGTTGTTGAGTTTTTTCAAAGGCCACTTCATTAACTTGCTTTTCTGGTAGCATGGATTAATATGCTAACTTCATATTAATTCTGCTTCATCGCTTTTTAATCAAGAAACCTCAGCAGCATTTCACTGCCTTCTTTTAATCATTTTTTATGTCTACTGAGTCCTGACAGCAAACATTGTACTTAAATGTTCATTGCTTTGTTTTCAACCCAAGCATATATAGGTATTAATGCTAAAACTTAACATGTCAAGAATCATTAACTTCATGAAATAGATACTAATTTTATTTTTTTTTCTTTCTCTTTTAACCAGTGATTGTTGGAGCTAAAGAATGTGTTGTGGAAAGTGCAGAGGAAATAATACATCTGTTAGAAGGTGGTAATGGAGCTCGTCATACAGGGATTACACAAATGAATGAATACTCCAGTCGGTCTCATGCCATCCTCACGATTACAGTTGATCAGAAGGTAGATAAACTAGATGAAGAACTGAACAAAGTTCAAGATGCTGAGGAAATATTTCACACTTCTAGTCAGGTCATCTCATCAAAATTCCACTTTGTTGACTTGTCAGGCTCCGAGAGAGTCACCAAAACAGGCAACACTGGTGAGCGGTTTAAGGAGTCTGTCCAGATCAACAGTGGCTTACTGGCACTTGGGAATGTTATCAGCGCGCTTGGAGACCCCAAACGTAAAAGTCAACATGTGCCTTACCGAGATGCCAAAATTACACGCATATTAAAAGACTCTTTGGGTGGCAATGCCAAGACATTAATGATTGCCTGTATTAGCCCTTCATCTTCAAATTTCGATGAATCCCTAAATTCTCTTAAATATGCAAACAGGGCCAGAAACATTAAGAACAAACCAATAGTCAATTATAATCCAGAGTGGGACCGTATTGATGAAATGGAGCTTGAAATTCATGCACTGAAAGAAGCACTGCAGAGATATCATGGAATCATAGCAAGCCAAGGCAGCCAGGTATCTCAGGACTTAACAGGAGAACATGGAAAAAATAGGATCCGTATCCTGGAAGAGCAGCTGACTCAGCTGCAGGCAGACTGTCACCGCTATCGTACCTCAGCTGAAGATGCCTTTAATATTTTGTTAGAGCTTAAAGGGTTAACCACCCTTCCTAAAATACAGGAGCGTAAACTACAGGAATGGTTGGATGCAGCTGAGGAATTTCAGAACAAGAATTCTGTTGCTAGAGTGGACAGTGGAGGAAGCACAACTGGGGATGAGCCTAATCTTCATACTGTTCTGCAGCTTAAGAGAGAACTGAAAAAGTGTCAGGTAGAGCCAAAAATGTCAATACTGCTTTTTAATGTTTCTTGTTCAGATTCTGGAAAGTTAGTTGGGAAAGTTTCATTTTAGGTTTCAATGGATTTTGATAGTTTATTTAATGATTTATTATGAAAAAGCTTTTGGCCACGACTCTCCTGAAAACATATACTTTCTCTTACCTGTACAGATTATTCTCTGTAAGGTGGACCTGCAATATAATGTTTAAACCTCTTTTGTTACCTATTCATATACACTTGTGATTTGGGGATATACAGTTCACAGTTGCAATGTACTTGAACCCTGGTCTATGGTCTACTACTTTCTATCAGTATAGCTCCTACAGACTTCACCCAGGTATAGTTGTCACTGTAGCCTACTATCAGGAACATCCTCCTTCACCCTAAATGACCTAGCAGAGAGAGGATCTCTGTTCTCAGCCGCCAACACAAAAAGGAGCAATTGTGAAAGCAGGAAGGCACGCTGAAGTTTTAAAATATACACAGATAACTTGTGCCATAAATTAAATTTAGTTTAAATGTTTTAAGAGATCAAGCACTTTTTAGAGGCCCTTTATAGCAATAAAATATCTTCCTTCAACATTCGGCATCATGCATAGCTATTCTTTAGTAATGTAATGAAGACACAGACATGGGGCTTAATTGCTAATGGTTTAAATCAAATTATACAAGGTGTGAGAATTTAATTCCCGGAATGCACCTTTAAAAAATATACATGTGGAACTGTACACTAGTGGCTACTGTCGCCTTCAAAGTACTCCCCTTGTGTAGCTATACACTGACTTAAGTGGTGTTACCATTTCTGGAAGCAGGCCTGGAACTCATTTTCCAGAATACTGTTGAGCAGCTGTCTCACATTCTGTTGGATATCAGTTATATTAGAAAATCTTTATCCTTTCAGCACAGCTTTTAATTTTGGAAATAGCCAGAAATCACAGGAAGCTAAGTTAGGTGAATAGGCGGGATGATCTGATTGGGTAATCGCATTTTTGGCCAGAAAGTCTCTCACAGTGAGCGCAATGTGACTTGGTGCATTGTCATGATGAATGATCCACTTGTCAGGCCACAATTTGGGTCAGAATCTTGTACTCTCTTCATTACCTCTAAATAGCATTGTTGGTTGATTGTTTGCCCCTGTTCAATAAATTCTTGGTGGACTATTCCCTTGTGATCGAAGAAACACACCAGCATGGTCTTAAACTGTGAGCGAGACATGCATGCTTTTTTAGGGTGCAGTGAATCCGGGGATTTCCATTGCATGCTCCGCCACATCTTCTCGCCCATCTTTGAACCTCTTATGCCGCTTAAACACACTCAACTCTTTCATAGCATCTTCACCATATGCCACTTGCAACAGTTGTAACCTTTCAGTAGTGCATTTGCAGATTTTCACAAAACATTTAATATTAATACTTGTACGTTGCTCTAAAAAATTTCGATCACCCATTTTTACACCAAAGTGTACACACAGATATCTATTACCTTCCCAATAGCTAACTAACAACTGGCTCTATCAGCTTGCAAATTTCGCACGTATTAGGTCAAACATGTTCAAACACAAATACTCATGTGATTTTTCGATACAGTTACATCACAGGTGATACTACGTGTCCATTCATGGAATTAAATTGTCACACCAAGTATATTGTATATGATCTCTTTTAAATCATGAAGTGTTTTGAAAGTTCTGAATTAACTGAAATAAAAGTTTTATGTTCTGCATACAAATAAGAATCAATTCAAGATATTTCCACAAAAGTTTATATATTACAGCTCATTAACACTTTTAAATTTATAGAGTGCCACTATATAGTGAATACGAGCTGCTCTACAAGTTTATGCAAACTGTGAAACTGGTCATGAATTTATTTTTTACTGCTGTAGTGCTCACTTTAAGTACCTTATTCAAGGTTGTATGGGGTTTCAACTAGCAGTCCTGTAGTGTTCAGAAGAGTTGCCAACAGGCAACATTACTTAGTATTAACATCTTTCTATTCTCTTAACCTGCAGACTCGTGAGGGAGCTGGAGCCTATCCCAGCAAACACAGGGCAAAAGGCAGGAACAATCCCTAGGCATAGCGCCTGGCCATTGCAGGGTGAACTAGTGTTAAAGTAATATATTGTAGCTAACTCTACTATGCTAAATTAAGCAGTACTAATATTTTATTATTAAAAATGCCTGAGTTATTTTTAGTAAGTTAATTACAGAAATTAGCATGACAGCTTGTGGGTTAGCCAAAAACATCCCGCCACCTTTATTTTTAGTTTATTTTATTCTAGAGTGACTATAATATAGTTTATTCCTTTATGAACTTGCACTTACAAGATCTGTTTTCACATTTAAAAAAACTTGATGGCACGTTAGACAGACAGACAGACAGACAGACAGATAGATAGATAGATAGATAGATAGATAGATAGATAGATAGATAGATAGATAGATAGATAGATAGATAGATAGATAGATAGATAGATAGCAGTCTTTTTGAGAGTTTTGACCAATATTTTATCTAGTGAACCGAACCAGATATATTCCATGTGTTAATGGCTTAAACTGGTTACAATTTTTGTTCTCTCTCTTCATTATTATCATTACCGAATCATGTTTACAGAGTACAGCAAAATTCTTATATGTATAAATAGATTATTTTTCTGTTTTCTTGCTGGGGACTTTTAATAACACAGATATGTTGGGACACTTGTGTTGTTGCCTGGTATGTGTATAAGGGCATGTGGCATTGTAGCAATGTCTTTGTTAAAAAAAGTGGTCTGAAAATACAAAAAAGTAGGCTTTATTGGTCTTAACGTTCTAGATTTTGTCCTTTTATCACAACAATTTTTGAATCAGAATTTTTCTCAGCATTTTTGAGCACATTTTTATGGGTGCTAGGTCATTCTCTTTACTTATTTGTGTTTTATCAGTTTATCATGATTGGCACTTTTATTTATTCATTAGGTGCTAGTTATTTCAGAAAATCCGGTGAATTAAACTGTGTGTGTGTACATCTATTTACATGTCTTTTTTAAATTTTATGAGTTTCTCTAGAGTAATTGATACTACATGCTGTTCTCATTACAATCTGTGGCTTGCTTCAAAAACTTTTGTTGAGCTTACTAATTAGATGTTTACATAAAAGATGCTAGAGTGAAGTTGAAGTCTTGCACTTGTAAAGAATAACAGTCTGGACACAACACAGATCTTTTTCTAAAAGTCTAGAAATTGGCAACCAAAGCAAAAATACTAGAGAAGCTTGAAGTTATTAACAAGCTTGAAGTTATTAACAACAAGTTTAAACTAAAACTCAAAAAATTTTTAAAGATGCTAAAAAAAGGTCATGGTACTCTCACACTATTGGAGCTGGAACCTAAATCTTGGGAGGACTGGAAGTTCACGTGTTTTCTTGTAGACAATAAAAATAACAATTGATTCAATTTTCTAATTAGGTAACACATTTAACAAGATCAAAACACTTGAATTTTCTCACAAATTATCACAAAGATCCTCTCTTTAAGATGCCAACTCGGAAAACATCCTTTAAGTTTCATGGGGGTGTTACTGATGACATAGCAAAAGTAAAGCAGGAGCATGCACATCTCTGATAGGCATCCAAGAACAGCTTTCTGGACCACAAGCTCACTAACTGACTAGATACTGAAGCCAACATCAAAAATAGCAATAATCATTTTCTGGATTTTACAATTTGACTCCACATTAACCAAGACAGAAGGAGAAAAAGGAAAAAGAAAAGAAAAATACTATAGATAGCTAGTACAGTACTTTATTTGTCCAAATTGGAAATTTAGCTTTTACAGAAATATTATAACAAACAACATTAGCCCACCTCAAAAACAGACCACAATTATAAAAAAGAAGAGATGATTTGAATAAATTAGTGCCGACTGTCAGTGACAAGTGAAATCACATCTACAGTCATATGCAAAAGTTTGGGAACCCCTTTCAATTCTTTGGGTTTTTGTTTATCATTGGCTGACCTTTCAAAGTAGCAACTTCCTTTTACTATATGACATGCCTTATGGAAACAGTAGTACTTCAGCAGTGACATTAAGTTTATTGGATTAACAGAAAATATGCAATATACATCATAACAAAATTAGACAGGTGCATAAATTTGGGCACCCCAAAAGAGATATTACATCAATACTTAGTTGAGCCCCCTTTTGCAAATATAACAGCCTCTAGACACCCCCTTTGATGAGTGTCTGGATTCTGGATGGAGGTATTTTGGACCATTCTTCCATACAAAATCTCTCCAGTTCAGTTAAATTTGATGCCTGCCGAGCATGGACAGCCTGCTTCAAATCATCCCATAGATTTTCGATGATATTCAAGTCAGAGTCTTGTTGGAATATCTGACCCCTGTGTAACTTCAACTTGTGACTGATGCTTGAACATTATCCTGAAGAATTTGTTGATATTGGGTTGAATTCATCTGACCCTCGACTTTAACAAAGTCCCCAGTCCCTGAACTAGCCACACAGCCCCACAGCATGATGGAACTTCTTGGAATGCGGTGTTCTTCCGCAATGCAAAGCGCTTTTTGTTATGACCAAATAACTCAATTTTTGTCTCATCAGTCCAAAGCACTTTGTTCCAAAATGAACCTGGCTTTTCTAAATGAGCATTTGCATACAACAAGTGACTCTGTTTGTGGCGTGAGTGCTGAAAGGGCTTCTTTCTCATCACCCTGCCATACAGATATTCTTTGTGCAAATTGCACTGAATTGTAGAACGATGTACAGATACACCATCTGCAGCAAGATGTTCTTGCAGGTCTTTGGAGGTGATATGTGGGTTGTCTGTAACCATTCTCACAATCCTGCACATATGCCGCTCCTGTATTTTTCTTGGCCTGCCAGACCTGGGTTTAACAGCAACTGTGCCTGTGGCCTTCCATTTCCTGATTACATTCCTGACAGTTGAAACTGACAGTTTAAACCTCTGAGATAGCTTTTTGTAGCCTTCCCCTAAACCACAATACTGAACAATCTTTGTTTTCAGATCTTTTGAGAGTTGCTTTGAGGAGGATCCCATGCTGTCACTCTTCAGAGGAGAGTCAAAGGGAAGCACAACTTGCAATTGACTACCTTAAATACCTTTTCTCGTGATTGGACACACCTGTCTATGAAGTTCAAGGCTTAACGAGCTAATCCAACCAATTTGGTGTTGCAAGTATTGAGCAGTTACATGTATTCAAATCAGCAAAATTACAAGGGTATCCAAATTTTAGCACAGCCAGTTTTTCACATTTGATTTAATTTCATACAACTAAATGCTGCTTCACTAAAAATCTCTGTTTGGAAAACAGCCCAGTACTCAGATGTTCCTAGGAAATGAAAGACATACCACTGTTATCTTTCTTGTTGAGAGTCAATTATTATGCAGGCTGAGAGGCGGGGGTTCCCAAACTTTTTCATATGACTGTCATTCTAAAATTAATCAGAGCTAGTAACTATTAAAATAAGTTCAAAACCAAAGGAAAAACAGAACACATAATCGTTTCAGATATAAAATGTGGAATGATGTACTTCAGTAGAACAATCTATAGTTAACTGGACCTATTTGTTTAGTTATCTTAAAAACACTAATATACCTTGGAGTGATTTGTTTTGGGCAGCCTGCTTTTGTACCAAATCATGATTACAATTACCTGTTGACATCACTTGTTTGAAATCACATTATTTATTTTTTTTACCTCATTACTGGCCCTAATTTGCCCCCGTTCCAATTTTGTTTGGAGTGCATTGCATGCCTGAAATGCAGGAATGGATGTATATTAACAAAGGAAATGAAGTTGACTAGGTCAAATCTAAAATATCTTGGGTTTATACCGTCAAGAGTTTTTTTATTTGCATTTTCCATGCTGTCCCAACTTTTTCTGATTTGGGATTGTAAATTGGCCCAAGTGTGTGTGTGTGTGCGTGTGTGTGCGTGTTCACCCTGTGATGGACTGGCACACACTATCCAGGGATTCTTCTTACTTTATTCCCTGTGTTTCCCGAGATAAGCTCCAGTCCCCCATGACCCTGTGCAAGATTAAGCTGGCTTGGAAAATAGTATTGTATGGTACTGGAATGTTGAGCTATGGTCGTTTTTAACTTGTATCTAATTTACAGACATGCATTTCTATAAAAATTATATTTTCTATTTACTGGTGCAGATGTGACTGCTGGCAGAAAGTTGTATCTAAGTTTAGATCTGTAAGATAATTTTTTGATTTCTTTTTTTTCAAGGATGCTCTGGCAGCAGATGAAAAGGTTTTTAGTCAAAAAGAAGCTGAATTGAAACGATTACAGGCTCGAATTAACACAGTTCTTCAAGAGAATAAAGTGCATTTGGCCATTCTTGATGACGAAGAAAACAAACAAAAGCTCCAGGTAACAGTTGTACCATATACATTTATTTAGGTTTCGTCAGCAATACTCACATATGATTTAAATTAACCTTTTTCATGAAATCTGTTTATTGCCATTGAATTATGTAAACAATATGAACTTCAACGTATTTTACAATTTCAGAGTAAGCTTTAGCATTTCATATGGTTCATGATTTGTACTACAATATCTAATTTTCAATTAGAGCCATAGGATATTGCAAAAATTGCAATTATCAGGAATATCAAGTTTTATTGCTTACTAATGGGCATAAAGGAGTAAATGTATTCCAAGGTTTTGAATGACATAATTGTTTGTTTCATTTTAACTGTAGTTTGCCTTTCATTTAATTAGTCAATATGAAATTCAAAAAGTATAATAATAATAATAATATCAAATTTGCTATAATTAATAAGTATCCTAATATCACAATAACTATAATAAACACTAGGAGATAAATAGGTACATTTCTGAAATTCTCTGAAAATGCCAGGATGGCAGCTACATTTACTAGCTATGTTACCCTTTCCCCATTAATGTGTCTTAAAGGAATGTTTACTTGGGTGGGGCCCCATTTCATCAATTTATTGGCCAATATTAGGCATTGTTGCGAGCAATTGTTCATTATATTACAAAATACTTAGTGCAGGCCACATTTAGTACTTTAAACAATAGATAAAATGGTATCAGATGCCACTATGGCTATGAGGGTTCTAAGAAAAATTAATCATATTCTCTGTGCACAGTTTGTATGTTCTTCACATTTCCATTTGTGGTTTTCTTTAGGGGCTTTGCGTTTCCTCCCACATTACAAAGATATCTTTATTTATGTGTGTTTGTGTGTGTGTGAGTGTAATTATGCCCTGAAATTGAATGCACTAAGAATAGAGCTGGCTCTTGCCTAACACTAAGTGCTATTAGGATAGGCATGGGTCCAGTCCAGTTTATTGTATTAGAACTTATATTCTATTATATCATTACAAGTACACAGAAGAAACTTAAGAAATTAATAAATATTTTTTGTATTCGGCAAGAATAGCATACTCTGGGAATTTTTTCAGAAGGAACTGTAAGCCACACTGAAAACACAAAAAATCTTCCCCAGTGCTGAGAAGAGACATTAACATCTAACACTAGACAAAAGCGCACATAGTTTGTAATGCTGGCGTGCACTCCCATATAATCCAGGTTGATGGAATCCCATGAAAGAGCACCATCCCTTTTTTCCTATTTTAGAATACCAGGAGACTTTTGTCTGCAGCATAGCCGGTATATGGATGTCTCTCTATTCACACTTAGGGTCTTATGATGGTTCTTTGCTTTGAAAAATAAACTATGAACACATTTTCAAGAAATTACATGGGTATCTGACTTTTAAGAAATCATTTGGTTATCTGACTAAATATCACTTCGCTATCTCTGAATTGGTAATAAGCATAAGGGTAGTACCTACGTACAATAACATACCTAATGAATCAGCAACCGTTAAGCATTAAGTATTTTGTGCACTTAAAACTCAGCTTCCTGAGAAATTCCAGAGTTATGAACATTGGACACGTGTTTAAAACACTGCTCAAGAGAAGGGGAGGGATTTTGTTTTCTGTGATATTTCTGCAATTCTTTTTACACTTTTTGCTCTCTTATCATGGTTTTGAAACATGCAGAATTCATGCCTGCTCTTTGAATATTTTTCAGATTTGTTTTTCTACACATTATTTTTTCTTGACTTTCTGGGTCCAAGATGGGTGCTGCCATTTGTTGGGCAGGTCGCTATGGTAACTAGCTCATGCAGCACGACATGACACATCATAGACATGACTGCATAAAATAAAGGTCACTCCTGAGTATTTCTGAGCTATCTGTGAATGGTTTGGAAAACAAAAAAAATGTTTGTATGGTTTGTGCTTCATAGTAAATTATTTTATTTTTACAATAATTATTTCATGGCTGATTTGTGAGTTTCAATTTATGTTTTGACAAAAATTTGGATGAATTTTTTGGTTTTGGATTTAGACTTGGCTCTTGATTCCATTTCATTTTCTGGTATCTCTAAAAAATAAAAATATCTGTTGTTTTTCTAGAACTGTCACAGGAGCTTAATCAGATAACAGGCAAGGATCTGTAACCCAGCAGAAGAGAGACTTTCTCCACGGTATCACACAGGCAACTTAAACCCCATCTACAATATTTTAATAGGGCTGCAATGGGACACGTTGTGTGGGAGAATGCAGTTTTTTTTGTACACATACCTATTTCAAAAATCCTTTTTATTTACTTACTCTATTGGCTTTAGAACTTTGGTGATATTTCTATTATTCATGTCTTTTATATACTGTATCAATAATAATAAAAGAAATTATCTCAAAAATCTAAACACAAATGCAAAGCCTTAAAGATATTGCCAATCCAAAGCGAAAATTCCAGAAGCCATATGCCATCATCTCATATAGGCTGGATGAAATGACTTAAAACATCATGTGACTTCCACATCACATGTTTAAAAATGGCCATGGCAAACAAAAACAATATGGAGTTGGCTGTACCAAGATTGTTACAGAATGTCAGTGACCATACCGAGAAAAGATTAGATGTCTCAAATACACTGTACTTACCATGTAATTACCTGTATGATTACAGACTAACTAGGTGTCATTACCTCTTACGTACTGTGTAATACAATGTAACATTATAATAGAGTACTAAATTGTAATTGTTATTCCACAATTTATATACTGTACATTCATACTTGTGGAATAACAATTACAATTGAGTAATTACTTATAGTGTTACACTTTATTACAACAGTTATCAACATTTCCTTCTTTGAATCTAATAACATGGTTTGCTATCCCTCAAACAGTTTCAACAATATAGCTTTATTTTACAGATGTTATTAACTGGAGCAGATTTGTTGGCCTGTGATATTTTACAACATCCTCTGACTGTTAACTTTTGTTAAATACATGCTGAAAAGCATGAGATGCCTGTGATCTTTAACTAGGAAGTGATTGAAGGTAATTCAATGACAGTGGGAGTGTGAATAAAAGATCACGAAAGCAAATTTAAAGCCAAGAAGGGGACCTGGATGGTTAAAAAGGCCAAAAGATAAACTACCTGACTCAAAAAGTAAGGGTAGTATTGCATAGTTAGATCCTTCTTTCCTGCTCTTCTCTTTGTTTCTTACTCCTGTAAGTTAACCAAACAAACCCTGCATATAATCATTCATATCAAACCTTTGCCTGTTGTCTGAGTAACATTTCATTGAGATACAGTAATATAATGCAAATTTGACAAATGATTTTTAGCATGGAAACTACACTAAGTACATTCCTGAGTGTTTATAATGCCTACTTGCAAAAATCTTGCTTATATTTAAAGTTGATTTACATTCTGAATCAATATTTTTGACAGTCTTGTATTAATTAATGCAAAGTGCCCTATACTGTAAATAAAATGCATTATTATTATTATATTATTTATTTTGCCTCATTTTGTGTGATGAAGTCTTTTTCGTGACCTTGAGTCTGAATTGATCAAGTTGTGTGGAAGAATAATTTTCAGGTAACATAGCGTTCATCTTAAATAACTAGCACAAAGAGTTAATAAATGTCAGGAACCTTTGCAGGAATATCAGGAAACCAGATAAAGGTCACGTGAACAACAAAATGTACTGAAAGATAACTAAGAGATGACTAAGAAGTCAGCAGATGTCCTGTAAAACAACCAGAATGGACAGTTGTTATATGGACAGAAATTTCAAGGGTGGTGACTAAACTCAAAGGTATAAGAAGAACCAGAATATAATATAATAAACTTTTATTGTATATAAGTCATTTGGGTATAAACCAATGAACCAACCAGAGTAAATATTTGTATTGATTGACAGTGTATGTAAATTCAATACAGTAGTTTATAAAATGAACCTCTATTCTTTATTTCTCTGATCATTCTGACCATGCTGTAACGGACTGTTTTTGAAGAATGCTTCCTCCAAGGCATTTTGCTGAGGAGTATATTAAAGATACAATGAACAGCTTCCATTGAAGACTGTGAAAAAACTGAACTGTGGAGATGTTTGTTAATTGTAACTTTTTTACTCCTACTTTTGTAGAGTGATAAAATTGTGGAGCAACAACAAATAATTGATCGACTCAGAGAAGAACTGCAGAGCAAGAACATGTTCTTTTGCAAGTCTTGCTTATCATTGGATGCCACAACAGATGCTGACAACCGGTCTCCAAGAAGACTATATAGCATGCCAGTGCCCTCTTCACAATCAGATGGTCTCACAGTAACAAAGATGGCACAAAAAGCACCAAGAAAGGTAATCAAGGATTTCACTCCTTCTTTTATATAATTCTTTGGTTTCCTTTAACGTAGAGCCTAGCAATTTGCATTTTACTTATCTGGGTACATCATACATCATGGCAACAGAACTGACAATTTCAATAGCTCACTATGCCAAGAGTATCCATATGTGAGGCCCCTAAAAATATTTTTCAATATATTCACTATATTCTCTTTTTAAATTAACACAAGAAAGACCAAACAGCACACAAATACATTTTAAAATTGTAACTCTTATTTAATTTATT
Organism: Erpetoichthys calabaricus; assembly: GCF_900747795.2. NCBI lineage: Eukaryota > Metazoa > Chordata > Cladistia > Polypteriformes > Polypteridae > Erpetoichthys > Erpetoichthys calabaricus. The sequence goes on along the minus strand of NC_041398.2, from coordinate 202,247,105 downwards.
TTCTTAATTGTGTTACAATAAATGAATTACAGATCAATGGGACATGGAGTGTATTCAGCTTATAATCAGTATCCCATTCACCACCTGCTCACAGGATTTGATGTGAAATAACCAGACATTAATACTGAGATGTCCCAGGGATTACCAGAGGTTTTGGATGCTAAAACAATTAATTACAGAATTATTAAAAGTCTGCCATATTTAAATGAAGTTTGTAAAGTGAATTTATTAAGTAAAACAGAACCTTTTTTTCCACTTTGTTATGCCAGGTGGTTTAGAACCTATCAGTGTGCTTTAAGGTGTCATAACAGATTCATTTACACAGTGAAATCTCACCTGATATTACTCTGAATAGTGTTGGGTGGGTTAGACATTATTGTACATCTTTAACTGTGTAAAAATATTAGTAATTTGTTTTATTCCAGTAAGGTCTTACCATGTGTCATTTTCAAAACTTGTGACTTGGGAGCCTGATGATGGCTTTCACAATTTGAATCTTGATTTGGCCTTGTCCAGACATCTTTCGTCGGACACTGATGCTTGAAACATCCCTCTCCACCAATGACAGTGATTTAAATAGTGTTTTAAATAGTCATTTAATTTAAGTTTCTGATATTTTATTGTACTTAACCACAGTTTAAGCGTCATCAAAACTCTCTACTAATTTGTACCCAAAAAATCCAGCCGAAGTACAGCAACTAAAGTTAAAATGACTTAAATGTTGTGGCTTGAGATAGGATGCAGTGTAGATGCAAACAGATGCAGGGCCTGCTCAGTATGGTCTCATATAATAGCCAAGGTTACTGCCCTGTCTGGAGATGAAATTAATGTTTTATGTCTGTTTTTGATTGTTTTATTTATGTTAATGTTACTCTTGTTGATGTACATTATTCTTTGTTTTTGCCTTTGTGTTTGCCCTTATTACTAACCATGGTTTGACAGTGATATTCCCTTTTAGTGGGTATTTTTTGAAAGTGCTTTTGGGACTCCTAGTTCACGACACACAGTGAAAGTAACTTCATCAACAAGGCAACCATAATGTAGCTACAAAAAAGCCAAATTAAAACAGTGAGTTTTAAGAGCTTTTTAAAGTGACATACATTAGCCTGGTATATCTCTGTTTGTAAATTGTTCCATATTTTGGTGAATAACAGCAAAAGGCCACCTCACCACAACTTTTATGCTTAGTTCTTAGAATAATAAGTAGATTGTGATTATAAGATCTAAGGTTGCGAGTTGGAATGTAGGTGGACAGCCATTCCAATATATAGAAAGGAGCAAAGTTATTTATGGCCTTATATACTAATCCATTCTAAAGGACACAGGTAACCAGTGTAATGGTGCTAAGACTGTTGTTATGTGTTAAAAATTTGTTTTTCATGTTAAGATTATTGCTGGTGTATTCTGAACTAAGATCTAGCAATACGATAATTCTGAAATGCACTCCAATAGATTGTTGATGCAATCAAGACTGTTTTGAAGAAATTGAACGGTGTCACGCTTTGTCTAAAACTTAAATATCATTTTAAAGAATTACTGGCTAACATAGACCAATTATTTTAAAGGACACTGATCATAATGAGTGTTTTTGCTTCCTTTTGGCCAGTCCATCCTTAATGTTTCTACCAAGGTTTTGTGGGATAAGGTATGTTTGAACAAGAACTGTGCATTGTGCATAGTTATGTTATTCAGATAAATGTATGTCCTGATGGTTGTGCCCCTTCAGAGGAGTACTTTCTGCCTTATCAGTACCACAATGTGTATAGTATGTCCCAGAACTTACAAAACACAGGTTGTCCATACGTTAGAGAAGAGTATGAAGATTTGCATTGCTCCTAGAGTTATAGTATTTGTCAAACAGAACAATTTTGATTCTTCTGTTTATGCCATTATCATTAGTACTTTGTTGGAAGTTATATAAAGTGGTAACTCTTGGCAGAAATTAAAATATGACTAACATTACTTCTGCTGTTTCTTTAAGCTTCAATGTAATGTACCACTCATTAAAAAGGACATAACTACAGGGGAGCATCCATATCAACCACCACAAAACCAACATTGCATGGTGTTATCAAAGAAACAACAGAAAGTTTGTGAAATATAATAAAAAATTCAAAAACCAGACAATTTCCAAGCAAGCGAAAATAATCAAGAATGATTTGAGATCACAACAAAAGGCATGCAATATTAATTTTCATTCCTTTTATATATTAAGAATCATTATTGGTGGCTCTTACTGTTCTTCTGTCTCTCATTTCCAGAACACAAGAGAGTTCTAATTTATTATATTTATCCATGAATTCAGAATGTCAATAAGAGGTAAATGAGAGACCTAAAAACCTTAATGCAGTTTCCTTATATTCCTATTATAGAACTCTGATTGAAAGATCAAAAAATATTTTTAAAAATCATATAAACATTAAATTGGTTTCTACACTCTGCTTCTGTATACAGATATGTAATTTGACAAGATAATTCTTAGCTCATAGAAATAGCTAAATTGAGAAAAAAGGCCAATAAGGTCTTCTATCTGAAATGTAATATAAAAAATAATTATGATACTGCAAGAACATAAGAATAGAAAACTTGTGTTTAATTTTTAAGAGGAACAAAAACTGTGTAAATATCAAGAACAATCAAGAAAATGGAATAGGAAGAATTAAATGCAAAAATCGATGAAGATTGTGGTCGAAATTTAACATCTTACTAAAGAAAGAAACATCCTCTAACAGGACAATTCAGTAATCAGGCAGGAGAAAAGCTGTTCATTGTATTTTTTAATGACTCCTCAGCAAAATGCCTTGGATGGAGTATTCTTCAAAAGCAGTCTGTTACAGCACGGTCAGAATGATCAGAGAAACAAAGGATAGAGGTTCATTTTATAAACTGTTGAATTTGCATACAGTGTCAATCAATGCATACATTTTACTCTGGTTGGTTCATTGGTTTACACCAAAATGATTTACATAAAACAAAAGTCTATATTATATTCTGGTTCTTCTTATACCTTTTGAGTTGAGCTACCACCCTTGAAATTTCTGTGTATATAACAACTGTCCATTCTTGTTTACCAGTAAACTCCCGATTCTGTAAAGAATCGTAAATGCAAGAATGGCAATCAGTTTCTATTCCCTCCGATCTGTGGAGGAATGAAAAATGATGGAGGGTGGGAGCGTCCTGGTAAAGTTTTCATTTAATTAAATAAACATATTTGTACTAAAGCGGCTTCTGTTTGGAGCTGTGACTCATCTGGTTCTGGTGTTTCAGAAGCGCGTTGTAGGCACCTTCGTGTATTGTTTTTATCCATGCAGTCTCGCTTTTGGCAGCGGTGGTAGTGTGTACGGCTTGCCTGTTGCCTCCGGCATCTGTGCATATATACTGTACAACCTGGCGTGAACATATTTGTACTAAAGCGGTTTCTTTTTGGAGCCGTGACTCATCTGGTTCTGGTGTTTCAGAAGCGTGTTGTAGGTGCCTTCGTGTATTGTTTTTATCCATGCAGTCTCGCTTTTGGCAGCGGTGGTAGTGTGTATGGCTTGCCTGTTGCCTCTGGCATCTGTGCATATATACTGTACAACCTGGCGTGCACGCTTTACCACAGGTTTAGTTCACAGGTCATAGCCATACGGGCACGTTTTTGTATTTCTAATAATTGAGCTCTTTCTTTTTGGAGCCGTGACTCCTTTGCCTGTGCTGTTTCAGAAGCGCGTTGTGGGTGCCTTCGTTCATTGTTTTTATCCATACGGGCTCGTTTTTGTATTTCCGTTAGTTGAGCTCTTTCATTTTGGAGCCGTGACATCTTTGCTTCTGGTGTTTCTGAAGTGCGTTGCAGGAGCCTTTGTTTATTGTTGTTATCCATGCAGTCTCGTTTTTGTTTTTTTGTGGCTGTGTCGTTAGGTAGAAGTCGTTTCCTGTTAGGAATCATAATTCAACATACTTTTAATACTGAATTACCGTTATGTGATTCAAATATGCCACACTGACTGCTGGCACAGTGGATTAGAGCAAGTTTAGTTTACAGGTTGTGTTGTTTGGGTGCCACCTGCTGACTCTGGGAAGCCGTTGGGTTTGACTCTGGGGCGCTGAGGCGCTGTGCGCATGCGCCTGCACCTCGGTGTGTCCTGCGTCCGTGCATATAATTGCGTCCGTGCATATAATTATACAACTGTCATTTAGTAATATAGATAGGACATCTGCTGATTTCTTAGTCATCTCTTAGTCATTTTCAGTACATTTTGTATATTACATCAATCTTTCTTCTGGTACATTATTTATTTACTTGACCATCTCAGTATTTTTCCTGAACCAATTCTTATATTTCAGTATACATTTTCTTGTTCACATTACCTTTATTTGGTTTCCCACATTTATTAATCCTTTATGCTATTTCTTTAAGATGAATGCTATGTTACTCTAAAATTATTCTTCCACAAGATAAAATTAGACATATACAGGAAACTAGGCTATGTAAAAAACAAAAAAGCAAAAGGTATATAAGATAGATATATAAAAAACCAAAAATACAATTAAATTATGCTTTTACTGAGCATCTGTGTATATCTGCATACTAGACCACATGGACCTTTTAAAATCCTACTTTATCTCTTTATTTTTTACATTGCCCTTATATGCAGCATCATATTTATTTGCCTTTTGTATTCTGTGTTGTTCTTGTATGTTGCACCAATACTAACAAGACAAATTCCTAGTAAACATTAGTGTAGGTCAAGTCAGGTTGGGGAACATTCACTGGTATAGCACGTTGCCGCACTCACCACACAACAAAACAGCTCGGAATCCTGGTTGGCACAACAGACACATGGTCCAGTCACACCCTCCAGAAATGACCCTCTATCTGCCGCAGCCAGGTGTTACGTGGGTGTCCCCTTGGCCTGGTCCAGCCACTCGGGTCCTCAACAATGAGGATCCTACAAGCTGGATCACCCTTTGGGAATCACACCACATGACTGTAGTGCCGTAACTGACGCTCCCTTGCAATGGAGGTAATGTGCCTCAATCGGGACTCCATGAGCAACTTCTCATTCGATACAAAGTCAAATCAGCGGTACCCAAGAATTCTCCGAAGAGACACAGTACCAAAAGAGTCCAGTCCTCGTCTCAGGTCACTGGATAGCATCCATGTCTCGCAACCATATAACAAGACAGAAAGCGCCAGGACTGTAAAGACTAGGACCTCCATCCTTTTGCATAGATATCGGAAGCGCCACAAAGCCCTTTCCAGCGACCTCATGACCCCCAATGCTCTCTCAATCCATCTACTGACTTCATAGGAAGAGTCAGGAGACATGAATGTCACTGCCAACAAGTAAACCTCTCAACAAGGTCGACACTCTCTCCACAGACAGACACACTGTTGATGGCTGTGCCTAAGAGGTCATTAAAGGCCTGGATCTTGGTTTTTATCCAGGACACTCGCAAGCCTAGACACTCAGACTTCTTGCTCAATCTCTTCAGAGCCCCGATCAGAGCCTCCATTGACTTTATGAAGATCACAGCATCATCGGCAAAGTCAAGATCAGTGAATCTTTCTTCACCAACAGATGCCCCACAGCTGCTGGACCCCACAACCTTGCCCAACACCCAGTCTATGCAAGCACTGAGCAGAGTAGGAGCAAGAACACACCCCTGACAAACCCCAGAATCAACTGGGCAGAATGCAGAGGTTCTGCCTCCACTCTGCACAGCACTCACAGTACCAGTGTACTAGCTGGCCATGATATCTAGCAACCTTGAGGGGATCCTGTGAAGTCTCAGGATGTCCCACAGGGCAACTCAATCAACTGACTCGAACGCTTTATGAAATTCGACAAAGGATGCAAAGAATCTCTGCCGATATTCACGTTTGCTCTCCATGACAACCATCAGTGCCAGGATGCAGTATATGGTAGACTTCTTAGGCGTAAAATCAAACTGCTCCTGTTGTTGGTAGGTGGGCAAGTGATCACGGATCCTGTTGAGGAAGACTGTAGCAAAGAATTCTGGTTCCACAGTTCTTGAGGCTGAATCTCCAATTAGCTGTGAACCACCCAATCTCACTGAGATTGCACAGGTGATGAACCAGCTGAGGGTAGGGAAGACTGCAGGGATCTGTGGTATCCGGGGTGAGCTTCTCCAGGTTGGTGGTAAGGCTGATCTCCTGACATTACAAGCAATCTTTGCTTCCATTTGTGAGACTGGCATCATCCCAACTGACTGGAAAATGGGACTTGTTGTCCCTATCAGGAAAGGGAAGGGTGCTCTCAGTGCTGGGTAAGGTCCTTGCTAGGGTCGTCCCCAAAAGGTTCTGTGAATGTTAGTGTACCTGGCCAATAAAGTGAATTCCAATTCTGATCTGATATGAGGTAAAAATTTAACACCATTTCAGCATAAAAAGAAAAAAATAAGTAAAAACATTAAAATGAAATACATTTACATCAATAGGAACTAACAAATATATAAAAACAAAGTGCAGTGATGTACAAGAAGAAAACAAATATATATATATATATATATATATATATATATATATATATATATAGGCGGCACGGTGGCGCAGTGGGTAGCGCTGCTGCCTCGCAGTTGGGAGATCTGGGGACCTGGGTTCGCTTCCCGGGTCCTCCCTGCGTGGAGTTTGCATGTTCTCCCCGTGTCTGCGTGGGTTTCCTCCGGGCGCTCCGGTTTCCTCCCACAGTCCAAAGACATGCAGGTTAGGTGGATTGGCGATTCTAAATTGGCCCTAGTGTGTGCTTGGTGTGTGGGTGGGTGTGTTTGTGTGTGTCCTGCGGTGGGTTGGCACCCTGCCCGGGATTGGTTCCTGCCTTGTGCCCTGTGTTGGCTGGGATTGGCTCCAGCAGACCCCCGTGACCCTGTAGTTAGGAATATAGCGGGTTGGAAAATGGATGGATGGATATATATATATATATATATATATATATATATATATATATATATATATATATATATAAAGAACAAAACAAAAAGAATGTGACACAACAATATAGGAAGAGGCTGGCAGAAGGTTGTAGAAAAAACTGGAGGGTAACTTTGCAATTTGGTAATGTTCCTTGCCCACAATATATCTGTTTCAAAGAAGGGCTCAAGATGAATAACCTATATATACATTCTGTTCATAATACATAAACAGCCTTGTCATACACCAGTGTCCCTACTTTTAGGCTCTAGTGGGAACTTGATGACATGTAGTACAGGAACGGAGAGTCAGCGGGACAATAAGGGAGACAGACACCGCTGATACACCAACTAAAAAGGTGTATTTATTGAAAGTTCCATAGAGACAATGTAAAAATGCACACAAACACTGCAATAATTAATTAAGATGAAAAACAAACAAAAAAGCAATGTTAAAAAATACATTCAAGTCATGGCAGGTACCTTAAAAAAAATAAATTTCCAAACAAAAAAAAATCAATTCCTTTTTAACAAGCTCCAAAGAATCAGCTCTTAAGTTAAAACAATGCTTAACCTGCTTTCCCTGTTTCTTTCTCCATCTCTAAACAAACTCGGAGGGAAAGATGGCTTACCCTGGCAAATTGGAATAACATTCTAGTCCTCTGCCTGTAAATCACTCTCTAGCCACCTTATTTCTTTGCATGCTCACTTTCTGCTAGTCTGAACTGAACACTTTGGCTTCTTCTTATTTTGTCTTTTTATGGCATTTGGCATACCCACTTATGGTGTAGTACTGCCACCAACTGGATTAGAGCCTTTTAAAATACTGAAAAATTGCTCTAACACAATCTATGGTTATTTTCAAAACTAATCAAATCCTTCAGAGTTAAACTACTAACCCCCATTTCTTCAACTGCTGCCTGAAGTTGCTTCCTTTCCTCTTTGTATACTTCATAGTGAAATATTACATGTTCTATTGTTTCTTGCTGATCACAGTGCCTACAAACTCCAGATGCATGTTTTCCTATTCAATATATAGTAAATTATTTAACATTGTGTCCTCCCTTCTTATTTTTTCCACCTTCTTCCATAAATCTAACATTTTTCCATATATTGTACAAATGCTTCCCCTTACCTCCATTGTTCCATACGTTTTGCCATAATCCAATAATTTTTGATTTTATCAATCCTTTAGCTTTGGCATTACTAATTGAGATTTATATCCACCTCAGACAGTTTTACAGCTTCTTTAGCTATGCCGTCAACCCTTTCATTCTCTACAAGGACTCCATGTGTAGGATCCCATAGTAAAACCACATATACCTGTATACCCATATTTTATAGGCAAAATAAATCTGATTAACATCCAATAACAAGTCCAATCTACAATTATTAGTCTGTCCATTTTTAATACTCATACTTTAATATGAATCAGAACATACGACATCTCTGTTTGGCATACTTTCTTCAACCTACTGTAAGCCTGGAATGATTGCAACCAATTCTACTGTATATACAGAAATAATTTGAAATTCTTTTTAATTATTTTAACCTGTAGTTTTGGCACATAAGCAGCTACTCCAGCCTTTCCATATGTAGTTTCTTTAGAGCCATCTGTAAAAATTGGAATCATTCCATAAAATTTGTCATTAATATATTGTCTAGCAATCTTCCATTCCGGTATAACAGATTGATTTTCTTTTATTAAATCATTACAATAAAGTGTTTTAGATCAACTGTTAGTAATGGAAACAAACAAAGGGGGTGTTATGCCTAAAGCTACAGTTGGACTTATCTCATAGTTCAGTAGAACCAGATTACCAGCTTGATATGAACCTACACATCCAAAGCTAATTATACTTTTTTAATGATGTTCCCAACAATAATTCAACACTTTTTTAACATGATGATTATTTCCGTGTCCTCTTCAATTGATGTAATAATTTATCATCAATTGTAATCTTTGAAGCTGAAATGGCAACACTCCCATTTTAACTAATATAGCTGAAACTTGACAGGATCTCATTGTATCACAGCACATTCTTAGAGCCTGTGCTTGTATCACCTCTATAAATATTTAAATCTTGAAGGTGCAGCAGACTAATAAGCCTCACTTTCTGAATCAAAGACTGACCTTAATTAAAAAATATAAATAGTCAAAAAAGATTTTCTGGTAGCATCCCAATCATATCCCTATAAACATCTTGGTGTATTCAATACCCTTTTACATTTATCAACAAACTTATCAATATGGGATTTCCATGTAAGCCTACTATCCATCTCCTACTCTTAGGATCCAGCTTATGTCCAGTAGGTTACCACCTACTAGGAAAATGAGCCTGGACTCCAAGACCATGCTGTTTCTAATGTGTTTGCATGCAGTTTGTGTGAGGAACTTGCAGATTTGGGTAATGTGGTGTGGGAGACCTTCCGTGACAAGACCCTGAAGGTTGCTGAGGGTTGTGTTGGTGTTGCCGGTGTTCCCAGAAGGAGGTGTTTCATCTCGCAGGGCACCCTGGATATCATTGAGAGAAGTCGCAGCGAACAGTTCAATGGCAACTCAGGTCTGTACCAGGAACTGAGAAGGACGGCTGCGAGGGCTCTGAGGGCAGATAAAGAGGCGTTTGTTAGAGGAATCTGTGAGCAAGTGACACACCATCTGTGGTCTAGTGACCCACATCCTGCTTACAGAGGAATCGAAGCATTACACACTTCTGAATCTGTTACTCGGAGAGTCGCAGTCAGGGCGGCTGATGAAACGGTCCTTACGGATGACACTGCAGTTGTGACCCGCTGGGCTGGCTACTTTGAGCAGTTGTTCAAAGCTGACCATCCGGCTAGGACGTTGGATATCTCTGGGTTCACGGTTCCTGAGGCTGATCCTCCAATTAGCTGTGAACCACCCAATCCCACTGAGACTGCACAGGTGATGAACCAGCTGAGGGGGGGAAGGCTCCAGGGATCTGTGGTATCCGTGGTGAACTTCTCCAGGCTGGTGGTAAGGCTGTCATCCTGGCATTGCAAGGAATCTTTGCTTCCATATGGGAGACTGGCATCATCCCAACTGACTGAAAAACTGGACTTGTCGTCCCTATCTGGAAAGGGAAGGGTGATCGCCTGGATTGCAGCAACTACAGGGGGATAACACTGCTCTTGGTGCAGGATAAGGTCCTTGCTAGGGTCGTCCTCAATAGGATCCGTGATCACTTGCTCACCTACCAGCGACTGGAACAGTCTGGTTTTATGCCTAAGAAGTCTACCATCGACCGCATCCTGGCACTGAGGGTTCTCATGGAGTGCAAACGCGAATATCAGCAGAGTTTCTTTTTCAGCCTTTGTCGATTTTCGTAAAGCGTTTGACTCAGTTGATCAAGCTGCCCTGTGGGACATCATGAGGGTTCGCGGGATCCCCTCAAGGTTGCTGGATATCATGGTCGGCCTGTACAATGGTACTGTGAGTGCTGTGCAGAGTGGAGGCAGAACCTCTGCGTTTTTCCCAGTTGATTCTGGGGTTCGTCAGGGGTTTGTTCTTGCTCCTACTCTGTTCAATGCTTGTATGGACTGGGTGTTGGGCAAGGTCATGGGGTCCAGCGGCTGTGGGGCATCTGTTGGTGAAGAAAGATTCACGGATCTTGACTTTGCTGACGATGCTGTGATCTTCACAGAGTCAATGGAGGCTCTGATTGGGGCTCTCGGGAGACTGAGTGAAGAGTCTGAGTGTCTGGGCTTGTGAGTATCCTGAAAAAAAACCAAAATCCAGGCCTTTAATGACCTCTTGGGCACAGCCATCAGCAGTGTGCCTGTTTGCTGAGAGAGTGTCGACCTTTTCGAGAGGTTTACTTACCTTTGCGGTGACATTCCTGTTTCTGGTGACTCTTCCTATGAAGTCAGTAGACAGATTGGGAGAGCATGGGGCGTCATGAGGTCGCTGGAAAGGGGTGTGTGGCGCTCCCGATATCTATCCAAAGGGACAAAGGTCCAAGTCTTCAGAGTCCTGGTGCTTCCTGTCTTGCTATATGGTTGCAAGACATGGACACTATCCAGTGACCTGAGACGAAGACTGGACTCCTTTGGTACTGTGTCTTTGACTTTGTGTTGAATGAGCGATTGCTCATGGAGTCCCAAATGAGGTACATTACCTGCATTGTGAAGGAACGTCAGTTATGGCACTATGGCCATGTGGGCTGATTCCCCGAGGGTGATCCAGCTCGTAAGATCCTCATTGTTGGGGACCCGAGTGGCTGGACCAGGCCAAGGGGTCACCCATGTAACATCTGGCTGCGGCAGATAGAGGGTAATTTCTAGAGGGTGGGACTAGACTGCGTGTCTGCCTGGGGGGTTGCCAACCGGGATCCCAAGTTGTTTCGTTGTGTAGTGGGTGCAGCAACGCACTGTACCAGTGCATACTCCCCAACTTGACTTGACTTGACTGCTATCCATCAACATACTCAAAAATATTATCACTGAAACTTCTTCTAGCATTCGGCTATATAATTTCAAGTTAAGTGTGGGGTTTTGACACTCTTAGTAAAACATAACTCTTGAATTTTAGTTACAGACAGTTTGAAACACCATTTATTCACCCATTTTATGTACAGTATAACTGAAATTTTTACTTCTGATCCACAATGCACCATCATCCGCAAATAATTATTTAGCCACACTAGTCCCAATGTTAAATATTATTAATCATTTTGGTAAATAATAATGGCCTACAAACACTTCCTTGCGGGGTACCATTCTCTAACTTATATGATTTGGAATATTCTGTTCAAACCTATACCTGCATGAAACTTTCAAATAGAAAACTCAAAAAGTTAGATATTCTTCCACCTACTCCTAATTTACTTTATTTAATTAAAGATCCTTCCTTCCATAACATATCATACGCTGTTTCAGTATCAAAAAATACCAATACTAGAAATTGTTTATTGACCTGTTCTTTCTAATATCTTCTAGACATAAATTAGAATGCAACATCATTCTCCCTTTCCTAAATCCATTTTGATGACCTGTTATTTCTCCTTCATTTTCTAACAAGTAATTTAAATGTTCTGTTACCATTCATTTCATGATTTTACATAAGTGTGAAGTTAGTGATATTGGTCTTTAGCTAGACAGGTCTAAAGGGGGTTTACCTGATTTTAAAACTGATATTGCTACTGCATTTTTCCATAAAGTGGGAATGCACCCCACCCTCCAAATATAATTTCAGTATTACTTCTAAGGATATTTCTGACATACTTTGAAACATGCAGTAATATAAGTCATCCTTTCCAGGAGATGTCTTCCCAGCTTTTGCAACAGCTTTTTAACGTTCATTTAAAGAAAACTCTGCATCTGTAATGTCATCATTGCCACACTTCTTACTTCCTACACATCGGGATAATCTTTTAAAACTACACTCCTATGTTTGCTAATTTCTTCGGTCAAATTGTCTTCCCCGTGAATTTTAATAAAAGGTTTAGCTAGTTAATTCAGCCTTCTCCGCGTCTGTTACCATCATTCTTCCCTCATCATCTAATGCATGGAATTCTTTTACCCTTATTAAGCCTCCCATTTACTTAATCATTCTCCAGACAGCTATAACTGAAGTCTTCTTCCCAATACTTTCACAAAAAGACCTCCAGTAAATCTTTTTAGCCTGTTTCACCACCTTTTATACATAATAAGATTATTCATACAATGATTTTTCTTAATTTTTTTAAACATATTATTTCTGTCCCTAATTGGTTTTGAACACTCTTCATTTCACTGTATTACAGCCTTTCTCCTCTTAACATCCTTTCTTCAAATGCTATTTGATGTGTAGTATCACACAATGCACCTCCTCCTCTACATTCATACTTCATATATGTTCCTCATATAATATTTTAAATTTCTTGTTCAGTTTGCTTTGCTAAAATTCCATCTGTAATACTAGCCTTCTTTACTTCATACAAAGGTACACCCAAATCAATAATAATGATAACTCCCTAAAATTACATCATTTTCAATATTCCACCAGCTCACTCCAGCCAATGTATTAGAAACTAATGTAAGTAAGATCAGTAGCAGTTTCTGTATTATTTTGTATATTATGTCTTGCACCCCTACCATCATTAATACACACTAGATATTACATGTCTCAATATTCTTCTACTATCAATCCATTCCCGTCCGTTCCTTTACAACCCTACAGTTTTGACAATGTGCTTTAAAATCCCCACACCCTTTGGGTAATAGTGTCACATATTCTATCTAAACAATCTATAGACAAATTTACTACCTTAACTCCCCCATTCTTATCAAAGATTTCAACAACTATTGCTTCAACTTTTTTTTACCCACATTCACAACTCTATCCCTTTTCCAAAAAATGTTACTTGATAATAACATCCTGACAATAATGCTTTTTCAATCATATTGAAACGTATTATTCATAAAAATGGGCCACCCTGTATATAAACCCTTGATGCATATTTTTAGGAAGTCACTGTGCACTGGGAAAATTCCAGAGGAGTGTAAAATGGTAAATATTACCTCATCATATAAAAAGGGTGACTGGACCAATCCAAGCAACTACAGCTTAATGTGCATCACAGGTAAATTAATGGAATTGTTAAGGGAAAGACTGAGCAACTTATGGCAAGAACAGGAGTTTTACTGACCAGTCAGTGTGGGTTCAGAAGAGCGGGGTCATGTTTTATCAACATGCTGGAATTCTATACAGAAGCAACAAATGGATATGATCAAAGTGGAACATATGATATTAAATATCTTGACCTTCAGAAAGCATTTGATAAGTTACCACATGAGGGGGTTGGGCATTAAACTAAACGAAGTGGAAGTTCATGATGAAGTTCTGAGTGGAACTTTATAACAGGGGTCCTTCTTCCGCCTCCAGACTCAGTACATCTCTGGCTGTGAAATAGCTTTAAATCCCATCTCCTGGTCACATCTACTCACCACTGGTCAAGCTTGAAATTAATTCCAGGGTCAAGGGCTGTCCTGCATTTGTTTCTTTCACACTAGTGTAGAACTCCCTCCAGCAGCTCCTGTTGTCCCTGCACACCATGTGCCTTTAGCCACTTTTAAAACTGGTTTCGTGCTATATTATTTCATGTTCATATTTTTATAAAATCCTAGTCAAATGAAACACAGTAACAAGCAAAATGAACCTGTAAGGGCCATGTAAAACTCAACTGCAGCTTTTATTTTTGTACCTGTTCTTTTAAAACATGTAAAGACAAAGGCATCTCAATATGATTTTATCCTTTGAAAGTTCCAATAAATGTCTTTTTGTCTCATGCTGTCCCATTGATGGAGGTCTACAGCATTCAAATTTTGTTTTCACAAGAATATCCATTTTGGGCGAGGTCACTGAAGTTTACTGAAGTTTAACTCTAAATCATTATTGCTGAAAACTTGAAAAGCATAATGGATGTCGATGTGGTTTAAGACTAAATGCTTCATATAGGGATTGCCACTCACATTTCTGCAATGCAGCCTTTTCAATTTAATTCTGACTACTTCATTCTCACATTGGATGACTAAGAGCACACACAAAATAAATCTTCCAATCTTCCTGCAGTCATCACAATCCTTTATTAAAAAGAGTATTCAATATTACTTTAATAAAAGTAGGACAATTCAAAATATTGCAGTTGTGGAGTTGACTGGTATATTATCCATTGTTAATGGTTATTTTTCATAGCACCTTTCACATTAAAGGAACAAAGAATACTTAAAATCTTAATTGTTAAACACGAAAATTCATATTATGATAAACTTTGGAAATATCTTGTTTTTATTTTTCATGTTATTTTTATGTTATATTTTGAGACACCTCTTTACTCTTGTTATTGCAGTCATTACCAATCTGTGCCTTTTGGGAGCAGATGTGCCTCTCCTGTGACATGTCCACTGCCATTTTGTTGACAACACTGTCTGTTGCCACTCATGATTGATAATTAATGCCATAATGCATGACATCATGAAAAGCAACACTGGTTTACGGTGGAGGGATGGTTTTAGTGTCCAAGCTTTGTAGTCACTTGGTAAAAATCAGGAAGACAAACTATTTTCATATTTAGTTAGTGACAGGAAATCTTTTGACCTTGTTATAGTGACTTTGGTTTTCATTTTGCTTGAAAATTGGTCTTGTAATGCTTATCTCAGGACTGTTCTCCTGGTTTTCCTTGAAAATATTCTTAATTTCCCTGTCCACCCTAATAATATCACTTTTCTTGTCAATCTGTCTAAACATACTGTGTGTTAGATCCTCTTGTGCAGAGTCATTCAATCCATTCTGCTTCGTAAGCGGCTGCCTAGGGTGCCATCATCTGAGGGATGTCATTTATTAAAGTTAAGGGGCACGTGCCCCAGACACCAAGGGGGATCAAAGGGTAGTAGAAATTTAATAATAATGTCTTTGGTATTTACACAAAGGGCCAAAGTTTATTTTTTAAAAGCATGCATGCTCCAAATAATTGAGGGGGACCGCCCGTCCCGGTTATTAATCTGTGATGATACAGAGTGTGCGCCATTATCCACTGGATGCCATTTGGTGTGCTTTCATTGTATCCTTATATAAGGAATATTTTTACTAGTTAAGTTGTGATTAATATTTCCATATAAATTGTCAAATATTAAAAATAAGTGTAGTACTGTTGATATTGCTGTATTAAATTTATTAAAATGTGGTTTCTATACAAAGACCTTGCTCATGCTGTATCCAGTAAAGTTGTGAATACTGCATTTCTACACAATTTTCACTACACGATTTTTAAAGCAATTTTGTTCAGGAACATTTATGTTATCTTTCAGATGCACACCAGTTTAGATAATATTCCTACATTTTAAAAAAGCCTAAAAAGTGCCATGGCTGTAAGGAGATTCGGTGTCCCATTATGTTAGTTTTTTGCTTTTACTGAAAAATCTGCAGCTGGTTGCAGCCTGTTCCTAACATATTATAACAGATGCACCTGGTTTGAAGAGCATATTATGAGTACAGCATGTGCCATATCATAATGTTGAATGTCCAGGAGAGGAAAAAATGTCAAGTTGCTCAGCCAGCTTTTTATTTTGTGAATTCCAAAGCCCTATGAATATAATTTTTCAAAGGGAACATCAGAAAGACATTTTATTGACATCTTTATTGCTTCTCATTTAAAGGGAAATGTGTACTACTTATTTGTCCATTGTTTTGATATTTGTAAATTTATGGATGTGTTCTGTTCTTATACTCAGTTAAGAGTGCTATATTGAAATTAAGCAAACTGAATTGAAGTACACTTGATTCAGGATGTCCTCTTGAAGTACACTTATCGGTTCAGGATACCCTGATCTCACTGAGAAGTGTGCTTCAAGTAACAACAGACAGTTAGGCTCTTTTACATATACCTCTCATGGTTATTCCTTTTCTGGTTACAAATAGGAGAAGCTAATGCAGCTAAAACCATGGGATGCAGATGTAGATGAAAACAATGCTAAACATCTTGTGCTATATTTGTGCAGTTTAGCTTTGTGCTAAGGATACCAAAGTCCTCTTTGCTAGACTCCTTTGGGCTACAGACAGGAGAACCGAACTCTGTAAATGATAGATCATGATGATACACAGCCTTAAAATATGGAAGTGGATCAGTGCTATTTATTGATGATATGATTACTGTCAAAAGTGGCAGGATGATTTCTGAAGTGTACAGGGCTATACTGTTTGCTCAGATTCAGACAAATGCTGCAAAATTGATAGGATGACGATTCAAATTACAGATGGACAATGAGCCAAAACATACTGTGACAGCAAAACAAATACTTCTCAAGGCAAAGAAGTGGAATATTCTTCATTTTCTCCAAGTCAATCAACTGACCTCAACCCAACTGGACTTGCATTTCACTTGCTGAAGACAAAACTGATGGCACAAGCTCCAATGAACAAGTAGCACTTGAAGACAGCTGCTGTAAAGGCCTGCTAAAGCATCAGTAAGGTAGAAACCCAGCACTTGGCCATGGGTCCCAGACTTTAGGCAGGTTATATTCATTGCAGGCAAGTTATGATTATGTTAGTTAGTTTGTCCAAATAATTTTAAGCCCCTGAAAATGGTTGTCTTTTCTAAATGGCTCAGACAATGTTTTTGTTAACACCTTAAATTAAAACTGCATGTCTACACTTCAGTCACATCTTGATTGCTTCATTCCAAATCCATTATGGTGGTGCATAGAGCCAAAATAATGAAAATAGTATCACTGTCCAAATACACATGTATTTTTTATTTGTTACTATTATAGTAATATTTGAGATCATTTTTAATCTGTTTTTATGGAGACCATGAATAACAAAATTCCTGACAGAATAAGCTACACTGGGGACCAACACTGAACAAGCAGCAAATAATATCAAAATGACCATGAAAACATCTCAGTTTACTCATGTGTCAGATATTCACTTGTATGCTCACAAGATCAAGACATGTATTTTGGTAAAACTGTTTTTAATAAACCACTTAGAGAAAATATTCTCATTAACAGCTGGGGAGCATGTTTAAATGGGATTGAGCTTTTGAATTGAATGTTTTGATATTGCCTACCTGTTGTGTGTCTGGCATCAGTCCCCACTGAAACTTATTGTGTCAGGAAATGTGTAAAACATGAACTTAAAACATTTTCTTGGCTATTTTTACAGGCAACACTCTGAGACACTAAATTAAGGGGGCAGAACACATAACTAAATACCTTAATACATAAATGAATATAATACATATGTACAAAATAATTAACAAATGATTCAAAACAGAACATGCAAGAAAAACAAATATATCAACAAAGTAATGCACAATAATAATATTATTTAAGAAACAACAAAATAATTACAAAAGCTGAAACTGCCTTTATTAGCTAAAACAATGCAGGTGATCTCTGAAGCTTGAAACATAATTTCTTCCTGATATTAGAAGATTACAAATTAAACCAGTAATGTGTAATGCAGTTATTGCATGGGAATATTTTCATAATTATAAACAGCTATGTATATATAACAAAGCTTAACTGAAGTAAAAAGAGCTTTTACCTCAACAGTTCTAGTTAATCTTAGAATTATTATATGTATAAAAGTAATTAGTACATGCTGTCTAGAGTGGATTGTGTGATTACAAAATGGGGCACATCCTTAAAATTCATATGATAAATAAATTTGTTGAATAGTCTGTCTGTGAATATGAAATGCCCCACTGATTTTAGAATTTAAATAATAGCTCATTTAGAATATGTCTCTCTTCTTAAAAGGTACCATGATTTTGCGGTGGTTCACACAGCTGCCTCAGAGAAACAGCTCTATTATTGTCTATGTAGAGTTTGAATGCTTTCTCTCTGTCTGCTTGGATTTCCTCAAAGACATATAAATTAGATTAATTGGTGAGATTAGGGGGTGTATGTGTGTGTGGGCCCAGCCAAGGACTGGTACCCCTGCCCAAGACTAGCATCTGCTTAGCTAATGCTACTGGATACTACCAACATGGCTTTGGTTCTCTGTGACCCTGAATTAGATGAAGTTAGGCAGGTTTAAGAATATTATGTTACTAGTCAACCCGTGGCGTAGCATACGCCACATAATTATGTACTGATGGGTGAATACTTCCTGAAAGACACAGTTGTCCAAATGGGGTTGGTTTTGAGGATACGACTGTAGGTGAAAAAGATGAAACTCTGGAGAGGGCAACATACAATACAGAGTTTTACACGCTGCATACAGCGATTCACATCGAAGTATAGACACTGCTAAGACCATGGAATAACCCTCGCAAACTGTTTTACACGCTGCATACAGCGATTCACATCTGCAACAAACAAATTGTTTTACACACTGCATACAGCGATTCACATCCGCGACAAATATGATTTTTCTTAGATGGTCCTGTCGCGTCCACCCTCGCACTCAAAGCATACACACTGCCTGGTCATGTGCCCGGTCGCAAGAGCAACTGACGGAGACCCGCCCACCAACTCTAAGACCATGGGATACCCCTCGGAAACTGTTTTACACGCTGCATACAGCAATTCACATCCGCAACAAACAAACTGTTTTACACGCTGCATACAGCGATTCACATCCGTGACAAACATGCCTCTTCTTAAATAGTCCTGCCACGTCCACCCTCATTCTCGAAGCATACACACCGCCTGGTCATGTGCCCGCTCGCAAGAGAAACTCACGGAGACCCGCCCACCAACTCTAAGACCATGGCGTGTAAAATAGTTTGCGATGGTGGATGCAGTCGTGCGTCATAATCGAAAAGAATACAGTGGAACCTTGGTTCAAAACCATAATCCGTTCCAAAACTCTGGTCGTAAACCGATTTGGTCGTGAACCGAAGCAATTTCTCCCATAGGATTGTATGTAAATACAATGAATCAGTTCCAGACTGTACGAACTGTATGTTAATATATATTTTAAGTTTTTAAGCACAAATATAGTTAATTAAACTATAGAATGCACAGCATAATAGTAAACTAAATGTAAAAACATTTAATAACACTGAGAAAACCTTGAAGAACAGAGAAAACTAACACTGCAATAGTTTGCGCTATAGCACTACCAACCACTGGCTAAAAACACTTTTTTTTTTAATGAGTTTTAAGCACAGGGAAAAAAATGAACATATGAAATAATCCGTAATTTAATAAACCACCAAGAAAAGTAACATTGCAACAATGCACACTACGAACCGATCGCTGTAAACAGAAGTGAAAACAAAATCAAGCCCAGTGCATTCTTTAACTGCCTTCCTACCTTATGAGTCCAGCCCCCTCTCTCTCGCGCTGCCTGTGTGTGTGCGGGTCTCTCTCTCAGGCTGCCTGTGTGTGTGCATCTGTCTCTCTCTCTCTCGCTGCCTGTGTGTGTGCCTCTTGTGCTGCCTGTGTGTGTACGCGTCTCTCTCTCTCGTGCTGCCTGTGTGTGTGCCTCTGTCTCTCTCTGGCTGCCTGTGTTTGTGCACAGCTCTCTCTCTCTGGTGCTGCCTGTGTGTGCGCGTGGCTCTCTCTCTGGTGCTGCCTGTGTGTGTGCCTCTGTCTCTCTCTCGCGCTGCCTGTGTGTGCGCCTCTGTCTCTCTCTGGCGCTGCCTGTGTGTGTGCGCGGCTCTCTCTCTCGTGCTGCCTGTGTGTGTGCGCAGCTCTCTCTCTCGCTGACTCTGTGTGAACCGAGGTTCCACTGAGGTTGACTAATGAAAAGTCAACGTGGCTCAGAGGTGCATGTGGACAGCGTAATAGTAAACTAAATGTAAAAACATTGAATAACACTGCAATAGTTTGCACTATAGCGCTATCAACCGCTGGCTAAAAACACTTTTTTTTTAATGAGTTTTAAGCACAGGGAAAAAAATGAACATTTGAAAAAATCCGTAATTTAATAAACCACCAAGAAAAGTAACATTGCAACAATGCACACTACGAATCGATTGCTGTAAACAGAAGTGAAAACAAAATCAAACCCAGTGCATTCTTTAACTGCCTTCCTACCTTATGAGTCCAGCCCCCTCTCTCGCGCTG
Source organism: Erpetoichthys calabaricus (assembly GCF_900747795.2). NCBI lineage: Eukaryota > Metazoa > Chordata > Cladistia > Polypteriformes > Polypteridae > Erpetoichthys > Erpetoichthys calabaricus. The sequence goes on along the minus strand of NC_041398.2, from coordinate 202,226,675 downwards.
CCTGTGTGTGTGCGGGTCTCTCTCTCGGGCTGCCTGTGTGTGTGCGTCTGTCTCTCTCTGGCACTGCCTGTGTGTGTGTGTGTGCACGTCTCTCTCTCGCGCTGCCTGTGTGTGTGCCTCTGTCTCTCTCTGGCGCTGCCTGTGAGTATGCGCGGCTCTCTCTCTTGCGCTGCCTGTGTGTGTGCGCGGCTCTCTCTCTCGCGCTGCCTGTGTGTGAGCGCACGGCTCTCTCTCTCGCGCTGCCTGTGTGTGTGCTTCTGTCTCTCTCTGGCGCTGCCTGTGTGTGTGCGCGGCTCTCTCTCTCGGGCTGCCTGTGTGTGTGCGTCTGTCTCTCTCTGGCACTGCCTGTGTGTGTGCCTCTGTCTCTTTCTGGCGCTGCCTGTGTGTGTGCGCGGCTCTCTCTCATGCTGCCTGTGTGTGTGCCTCTGTCTCTCTCTGGTGCTGCCTGTGTGTGTGCGCGGCTCTCTCTCGCGCTGCCTCTGTGTGAACTGAGGTTCCACTGAGGTTGACTAATGAAAAGTCAACGTGGCTCAGAGGTGCATGTGGAGTCTAGCAGAGATAAATGTGAATGACGCCCGGTGTTGTGAGTTGCTGCGTCCGAGTTGGTGGACATGGCTCTGCGAGTTGTTGTCGTATCCAATGGTCTTAGAGTTGGTGGGCGTGGCTGTCTTGCGTGCTTTCCATGGGTGGCTACTTGTCGGCGGCTTAGTGAATTATATATATAGACTAGCAAAATACCCACGCTTCGCAGTGGAGAAGTAGTGTGTTAAAGAGGTTATGTAAACATATATATACATATACATATATATACATATCTACATATACACATATCTACATATACATATATATACATATATACATACATACATAGTGCGTTGTAACACGGGCTGTGATTGTTACATGGGAGGGAGACGACAAATCACAGCTTCCCGCTTTCTAATCGGGCCTGTGATTGGTGCTTTGACTGATGCCCAGATCCCACAGTATCTCCCCTTAGGAGAGGTGTTAGGCAAGTGTAATTGAATAGCGGTGCTGCAAGTTTAGCTTTACACCCGTTTTTAAGGGTTATTGACTGAAAGGGGCTTTCATGAAAAAAGTTAGGGCTTTGCTACAGGATACACCCTCCATAAGTTAAGGAAGTAAAAATAAAGGTATATATTTCTGTTTTATTTAAACCTTTTAAGTTTGTATGCGGGTGGTATGGTGGCACAGTGAAAGGTGCCAGTTAGGAGACCCGGGTTCGCTTCCCTGCGTGGAGTTTGAATGTTCTCCCCGTGTCTGTCTGGGTTTCCTCCGGGTACTCCGGTTTTCGTCCCACAGTCCAAAGACATGCAGGTTAGGTGCATTGCCGATTCTAAATTGTCCCTGGTGTGTGGGTATGTGTGGGTGTGTGCGCCCTGCAGTGGGCTGGCTCCTTGCCCGGGGTTTGTTTCCTGCCTTGTGCTCTGTGTTGGCAGGGATTGGCTCCTGTATTTAGGATATAGCGGGTTGGATAATGGCTGGATGGACAGTTGTATGCATAGACCCATTTGCCCGTTTTCGTTTTTTTTCTTTCTTCAGTAATATTTCAGCAAACCTGGAGCTTGTCAGTTCAAATCCTGGTACTGACACCACTGCGTGACCCTGAGGAAGTCACTTCACCTGCCTGTGCTGCAAAAAACAAAAGTTATGTAACAAATTGTACCTCAGATGTTGCAAGTTGCTGGAATAAAGGCATAAGTCAAATAGATAAATATGTATTATACACATAGGAACTATTCATTTATTTTCAGTTAAGTCATCTGCAGCAAACCTTTATAAATGAGGGTTTCTCCTTTTTAGATAGTGCAAACTGTTTCTTCTTCATTGAGGTTTTCTCTTGGAGAGCTTTTTTCATTTCATTGAAAATTAAAGCAGCAGCTGCCAAAATATGTAGCTTTCTTATTAATTTTTCAACATTGTGTAAAATAACTTTATAAAGTAACATAAAAGGTTTAAATACTGGTTATCCTTTTACACTAAAATATTACTAAAGAGATACAAAAAAAGTAAAAGCATATGTTGTTTTTCTTTAAGGAGATTAAATATTACTGAAGAAAGAAAAAAAAAAAACTAAAACAGCCAAATGGGGCTATGCATACGAACTTAAAAGGTTTAAATAAAACAGAAATATATACCTTTATTTTTACTTCCTTAACTTGTGGAGGGTGTATCCTGTAGCAAAGCCGTAACTTTTTTCATGAAAGCCCGTTTCAGTCAATAAGTCTTAAAAACAGGTGTAAAGATATTGACAATAAGCTACGCAAACCCACCAAGACATGGAATTGTTTAAATCAAGGCGCTGCGCTACCTTCTTCCAGATCGGCCCCAAGGTGTTCATATTTTTCCAAAGCAGTTCTGGTCTACATCGGCATCTGTAGCTGAGTCGAAAAACACCATCCCATACTATTAGTTACCGATTAACACATTTCTATATGTATTGTAAGCATACAATACAACTGATAATATGTTGCGCTTATTTATCTGGTGTACCGACATTTTTGCGCGTTTAACGGCTGAAATCCAACGTGGTTTGTGCCCTTCAGAATGAAAACAGTTTGCATTTACCTTTTTAATAAAAGGCGAGCTTTTAAGCCTGAGAAATCACCCCGTAAATGCACACGTTTAATTGCACATGTGTTAATATGTATGCTTACACAGTATTAAAAGACACTCAACAATTAAAGTCATTTACCTTCGTTCCCGTGTTTGAGTCGTGCTGTAAATCTCTTCCTTGTTTTCAGTTCACGTGATTACGTAGGAGGCGTGATGATGCGATACGTGACTCCGCCTCTTCCATTACATATATGGACAAAAAAGAGGTTCCAGTTATGACCATTACGCGTAGAATTTCGAAATGAAACCTGCCTAACTTTTGTAAGTAAGCTGTAAGGAATAAGCCTGCCAAAATTCAGCCTTCGACTTACACAGGAAGTTGGACAGTTAGTGATGAGTGAGTGAGTGAGTCAGTCAGTCAGTCAGTGAGTGAGTCAGTGAGGGCTTTGCCTTTTATTAGTATAGATTCTCTTATTAAAGCTGTTGGTGGGGCTTTGACATTAGTTTCTAGTAACAGTAGTAATTACTGTCATCAGATGTTATTGGTACTTTGCGTTCTCTTTTTCAAAAATAATTTTGTTAATATTGTCCAACTTTGTTCACAGTAGTTTTTAATCAGCACATTTGAATGTTTGATTTTCAAGCAAGCAACTTTCTTAGATAAGTAATACACTTCAATAGTTAGAATAAGTTAGGGCTGAAGACAGTTTAATGAGACTCTGGTGGATGATGCTGTTTTGGAATAGTTTGTGCTAATTATAGGGTGCACTGGTTTAATATTCACCCATAAAAATGGAGAGATCTGTGTATTCAACAGATGAATTTAAAGAAATTGAAATTATTTATGTACATTCGCTTTCTTAGAAAATCATTTAAAAATATAGAACACTCTTCAAGTGTTCGTGTTTACTGAGGCCAATATATGATTTTTCTGTAATTGCTTAAATATAGTTAGTCTGAACACAACAAATGTAATTATTCTATGCAGAAAAAGACCCAGAAATAAAGGGAGATATTCAGTACTTTTGCCTCATCCATCCTTTCATCTCAATTCAAAATTACATATATCGCAAAATAAAAATGCAGACTTTATTGTCCTGAAATATTCAATGCACTCTTTCAATATGATAGATTAATGAAGTGATCATTTGGTTTTTAAGACCAGTGAATCGATAAATCACATACCAAAGTGGCATTAATTACCTGCAATATCTTCTTTAATAGAGCAAATACACTGTTAATACCTTGTTAAAACAGTACTTTTGTGTAAAAGGACACTTTGCAGTGCTTTCTGGATCATGATTAGTAATGGAGGGTCAATTATGTTTTACGTAAAACTGATGAGTAATAGAGGGATTAATGATTTTTTACTTACAACCGCCTAATTAACTTTAAAGCACAATTACAACACAATCCAAAATTAAAGGGTATTTTATAACCATATATAAGAAGAACAGTTTTATTATATAAATTTTCATTCTATTGGTAAAACATGGCAGTGGTGTTCATTCAGAAACTGTCTTATGAGATGGAGAGAAAGCCTGCAACCTAAGGATTTGTTAAATAAACATAAGCTAAATTGACAGCTGCATTAAGCTTTAAAATAAACTAAAGCATTCAGATACTTTCAAGTAAACAATACAACAAACAATACTAAACCCATCATACAATTATATAATTAAGCATTTTCCAAATTAGATTACATTTTCCAACATCAGATCTGAATTACTATAAAATCACCCAGTCGGTACTTATAACACACATATAAAATCTTTTACATTTGCTTATAAATAAATAAAATCAGTCCATTAAAGTGTGAACATCTGTAATATACTGTATCTTCACACCATCAAACTTTCACTGCATACTGAAACATTAAGCCTCAAAACTGAATAATGTGGCTGAGGATGAGCTCTTTGTGGTCTGTTTAACCCTCACATCTGTCAGTCTATGTAATATATTCCACACATTTCCTGCACTTATCAGAGTTAGTTGTTGGTATCTTGTCACCTTCCAAATGCTAAGCCAGGTACAGCTTAACCCTTTTCTTGAAGCACTCCTCCAAATTCTCTTTAAATACAGTATATGCTCTGCTATAATTCTGTTTAAATGCTTAAGTGCCCCGATCAGCACACACTCAAGTCACGATAAATACCATCTTTTCATTACCTGGGCAGAGCTCTTGTGCACAAGGCATCAGCCTGGCAGCAAGAAAAACAAACAGGATATTGCATAAACACAGCAGAAAACAACAAGGAATTCTACAGTAAGTACCAAGAGATAAAGATTAAGAAAAATGGATAGACAAAAATGTATAATTTAAAAGAATGCTAGTCTCAAAACATAAAACTAATTGAAAAAAATCACTTTTTTTTAACTGTGAACAAAAAATCCAGTGTTGCTCTATCAAGGTTTACAGTAACTAGTGAAAAATGAACTTGTTACTGCAACTGTGAAAATCCCTACATTGTGCGTTCTGAAAGCTACTTGATGCACTTCATGGTCGCAGTATCTAAAATATAGCCAGGCAGAAAATAACCCTGAGTAAAGCTCAAGTCTGTTGTAAGTCAGCTTCAGAATTGTGTTGCCACCAGTGCAGAGCTGGCTCAGTATTGGCAACAGGTGGGTGTGAGTGCATCTGCATGCACAGTGAGACGAAGACTTTTGGACAACAGCCTTGTGTTAAGAAGGGCAGTAAAAAGCCACTTCCATCCCAAAAAAACATCAAGGACAGTCTGAGGTTCTGCAGGAAGTACAAGGATTAGACAGCAGAAGACTGATTCAAAGTGTTTTTTTCAGATGAATCCTCCTTCCGATTGTTTGGGACATCTAGAAAATCGATTGTCTGGAGAAGGAAAAGGTGAACGCTACCATGAGTCCTGTGTCGTGCCAAGAGTGAAGCATCCTGAGACAGTCCATGTGTGCTGTTGCTTCTCATCCAAGAGAGTGGGCCTACTCACAATTCTGCCCAAGAACTCTGCCATAAATAAAGAATGGTATCAAAATGTCTTCTAAGAGCAACTTCTCCCAACAATCCATGCGAAATATGGTGATGATCTGTGTATTTTCCAGCATGATGGAGCACAATGTCACAAGGCAAAAGTGATAATGAAGTGGCTCAGAGATCATAACATTGAAAGACTGGACCCATGGCCAGGAAACTCCCCAGATCTTACTCCCATTGAGAAAACTGTGGTCAGTTTTCAAAAAGCAGGTGGACAAGCAGAAGCTTCACCATCAGTCAGGATTTCGCCCAGAAGCTGATATCCAGCATACCATAGCGAATTGTAGAACTTTTGAAGAAGAAGGGTCAACACTGTAAATATAGACTCTTTACATAAATTTGACATATTTGCCAATAAAGCCTTTGAAACTTATGAAATGTTTACAATTGTTCTTCAGTATACCATAGAAACATGTAAAAAAAATAATCTGAAAATGCTGAAGCAGCAAAGTGTGCAAAACACAACATTTGTGTCACTGCCAGAACTTTTGGCCACTACTGTAGACAATGACCAGGTGCAGAATTGAAGCATAGAATGCCAGACCCATGAGAAAGCAGTGCTAACCACTATGCCATTGTGGTGCCCCATGCAGAAAATCATCCCTAAAAATTTACCAAAATATCTTGGCATAGTTCTCCTGATTTGGTTACTACAGTCAGTTTTCTCAATTGTGAGCCTGCTGATGCCATCATTTCTCAGGTTCAGATTATGGCTTTACCTTTTTAACTCTTCCCCATTTATTTTGAAGCTCTGGAGTGCAGTGACAGTAAGTTTTTTGTTTGCCTCCTAGCTGAGCACCTGTTTTCATATCAAAGTCACATGCAGGTTGTTAACGAGTCACATTTCTGGAATCCATCTACTTTTCAAAGAGCGTTAAAACTTACTCTGGCTAAGTTAAAATATTGGATAGCTAGTGGTCAGGGAGGTCATGTTGTTTTGCCTATAAATGTCTGATTGCTTTTCTTTCAAAGGAAAGATTTTATCCAATATAAAAACCTGAATTAGGATCAAAGTGGTAACACATTGCGATTTTCGGTTAGGCTTATGTCTTTTCCGATAGCTGTATGTCAGCCTCAGCGTGCCACCAGTTTCGCAGTATGTTTCCATATCAAAGTGATGGGCAGGTCCTCCACAAATAAGATAACTAAAATCCTTGGTCTAACAGCTTTCCAAAGTGACTGCAAGCTGTGCAGAAGCCTGTGTTGTGCCATGGAATCTTTAGTTGCTGTCAAAAGAAACCGGAAGTTTCTTTACACACATCAAATTACATTTCATAAAGCACACATCTTTAAAAAGTAGAAATATTTTACTTTTACATACAGTTGTAATTAAAAAAATAACTTAATAGTTTTATTTGCTTAAATCATATTATACAGGCAATGACGCTATGTGCTATGAGTGTGTCAGCTGACCTGTACGACCCTCTGAACAGAGCTCTCAAACTGGCTGTATGATTCATCTGACTGTATGTGATAAGGTTTATAAAAAGTTTAAGCAGATAAGTAATGTTTCATAATAGCAGAATGTTTTTGTTCAGTTCACTTTTAGTCAGAATTCTTAGTAAATTAACTCTTTTCAAAACTGGTTTTATCCTTTTTAAAATGTAGGTTTACCATTCATCTGTACATAAACTGATTTTTTTTCATAGATGTTCTAGCTTCTTTTATCATATTTATAATGTTTATATGCTGTGCAATTCACTACATAAATACATTTTGAAAGTTCAATACCTGGCCTTCATTTGGACACACAGAAAAAGAATTTTGAGCAAACATTGATGAGGCAATGCTTAGTTATTTGAAAAGAAGAAAAAGAAAATCCTGTTTTTCTACTGATTCAATATATTAAAAATGTATGTATGAATTGTTGACATTTCATAACATGTTTTTAGTTGGAAGCTTATTTCAACACTTTTGACAATAAAATAGCAATCAAAGTGTATTTTTTAGTTAAAGCATAGTTAAAATTGAGCTATGGTACAAGCTATATAATTAAGTGCATAAGCGTCAATAGTGGTGAGATGAAGGCTCACAATAATCAGGAATCAGTGGATTGGAGTTCCACCTACAGAAAACAAGGAACCATAGGATAAAACACATAACATACATACTACAGTATATTATAAATATACACAACACTATTAGCAAAAATTGAATGTTCACAATAAACACATGAAAATATACTTCAGAATAAATGAAAATGCTAAAGAAATGAAAATAAACATAAGCTTTGAAACACATCTTGGCTGTAGCATAACACTAGATGAGAAAATCCCTGTTAATTACTGGAGAGAGTTGCACAGTTGTAGTAAAGTAAGTTTTGCTCATATCCAGTCACTGATAGAATGACAGAAGAGGGCTCCTCTTATTATATTTTGTCTTGTGAGTATAACAAAAGACAAAGTGGTAGGCAGAGTCCGGTCAAGTCACGGATCTTCCTCCAGGTCAGAAGTTCTCTGGTCCTTCTTATAATGCGCTCCTGTGTTCCTGTCATTTTAGTCTGCACATATTTTTATAGAGTTTTTATAGTCCAAATAAAGGCTGATAGTTAGAAAGCAGTTAATCATCTTACAGAATTTAAAAAGAGCTATAAATGTAAAATAAACAACTTGCCATATGGCCAAACATTACTCTAAAAAAATCATTACTCAATCTAAATAAAGTCGGAACAGTGATGATCATTTTAGTATGTGTTTGGAGCCGGTGGATTTTAGAATAGAATTGCTCCTGTAAATTTTTCAAGGATATTTTGAGTGCATATACTATAGGTATTACAAGTATGTTTTATCATATTATCAGATCACATATGGCTTGTACCTAACACAAAAACTACTAACTAACCACTTTAGGTACTTCTAGCTGGAAGAAAGGAAGAAATATGAAAAGAATCTATGTATTTATCTATTACTGGTAACTGTCGTGTAGTAGGTCTGCAACTTAACATTTTAGTGGCCCATTTTTAAATAAATAAATAATTGAATAGCTGGCTCGATCTCCAAGGTGTATGATTGAGGCACTGCACCCATGAAGGCACATAAGGGACAGCCTGCACGAGAGTAGGAGCAGAAAGAAAAAACAATAGAGGTTAAAGAAAGGAGAGAGAAAGGCAGGAGTGGAAAGGCAGGAGTGAGCAAGAGTTGGTGCAAAATGGGATGAAGCAGGTTGATAGGAATGGAGCCCGAAGGAAGAAGCGTGTAGTCGGCACTTAGAAGGGGGCTGAGAGATCGCGCCTGTTGAGGAACTATGGAGCAGGAGAGACCATTGTGCTCAGGGTGTGCTCTTGCTAGGAGGATCCAGAGATTGCCAGCGGTGCAAGCGAAGCAGGGTTCTGTGGCACCATGGGATTGGCAGCAGGGACACAGACTGGAATAAAAGGTTGTCTGTGCCTGTTGGATGGACGTCTCTCCGTGCTTTGGGGCCCAATCATGGTGAGGTGGAGAGACAAGTTTTAAAAAGAAGGCACCAGGACTCATAATAGTAAAGGACAGTCTCCTGCCTGTGAGATTTTAACCTCATTTTAATGGATCATTTATTTGGATTTTAACCTCGGATTATTTATTTATAATGGAATTTTTACACTGCACTTTTGAACACTGTGACTTTGATGGATTGTTTTATAAAAAGCACTTAACTCTTTGCACCTACCCCCTTGCTATGTTTGTGTGTTATGTATTTATCCCTCAAGTACATTATTTGGAGTAGCAGGTTTAAGAGGCTCCCTAGTGCAACTAGGAGTGTGGAGCTGACCCACACTGGCACGGTAGCCTCTTACCTGTCTCACCGTCTGTGCTCCACCCTGCATGTTTTCTTTCAAGGAACTTCTTTGGTAGGCTGCTCTCCGACTGAGGCGATTATTGCTTTCAACTTTCAAACCTTTCTTTCGACCCATTTTACCATCAGTAGAGGACTTTACAAACACATTCCCTTGTTAGATGAGGAATGAACAATTGAAACTTCTGGACCACTAGCAGCAGTTAGACACACAAAATGAAGAAAAATATTGTTTTATGATGAAGAGATAAGGCTCCCTACGGAGCCCATCAATTGACGTGAGTAAAAAGAAAAACATTATTATTTCTTGTGCACATGAGAAAATATCCTATGCTCATGAGATATTTTCACATGCTCATGGGAAACTTTTGCGTGCTCATGACATTTTACAATTTCTTGTGTGAACAAGAATTTTTCAGGATATTAATCACTCATGGGAATATCTTTCTGAACTAAAGACAGGACTCTTGACCAGTGAATGAGGGGAAGAGGCAGATCTTCAGTTCAAAATTAACTCCCATAAGACATTAGTTTCCTGTTTATGATGTGCGCTGATAATTATGGAAATATCTGGTCAACAATGTTTTAGCAAAGAAGATGTGTTTTGCACGTTTTCTGCATACAACTAGATAACTGACATGTTTATTATGTGACATGAGTAACATGAAATTTATATTTCTTTATGCCATGAACATTTTTTACATCATTTGCCATTGTACAGTACAGCACTCATCACTGTTGGCTTCTATTATATCATAATCTTTTTTGTCTCCATTCTGAATAAAAATTTAATATTAAAAGTTTTTTCCACCATCACTGAAAACTACATGGGGTAAGTAACTTTTAAAAAACAGCATTTGTGGGTGGAATATTCTTTTAGCCCATTATTGTCTTGTAAGAATGTTTTATTCACTATCCTACCTACTGTAAGTCTGCATCTCTAAATATTAATAATACAATACAATAATATAAATAATGTAAATATTTAAAAAGTCTGAATTAGCTTAAGCTGCATTAAATACTTGAAATATTAATGTGTGCTTCAATTTAAATATTTAAAATCTAAATATCAATTATAATATCGGAATTTATCATTTTACCACCTCTGATAGAGGTCCACAGAGGCTAGATCTCCAGTAAAGCATCAAAAATAACATCATGTTCATAATCACTGACCTTGAAATAGCCTAAAATGATAACCCACATGCTTATTTTTGAAATCTATCCTTTTTAACCTTTGCGATAACACCTTGTCCAACTAGATAACAAGACAAGTCATATATCATATGTGGGAGTTAGGTTCAGACAAAAAAAAATCTGAAGTGATTTTGAACTGTTCATAATTGATTCTTATGAACACAAAAATAAATGTGCCTACTCTAAAAACAATGCACTGAGAAATACAGTGGTGTGAAAAACTATTTGCCCCCTTCCTGATTTCTTATTCTTTTGCATGTTTGTCACACAAAATGTTTCTGATCATCAAACACATTTAACCATTAGTCAAATATAACACAAGTAAACACAAAATGCAGTTTTTAAATGATGGTGTTTATTATTTAGGGAGAAAAAAATCCAAACCTACATGGCCCTGTGTGAAAAAGTAATTGCCCCCTTGTTAAAAAATAACCTAACTGTGGTGTATCACACCTGAGTTCAATTTCCGTAGCCACCCCCAGGCCTGATTACTGCCACACCTGTTTCAATCAAGAAATCACTTAAATAGGAGCTGCCTGACACAGAGAAGTAGACCAAAAGCACCTCAAAAGATAGACATCATGCCAAGATCCAAAGAAATTCAGGAACAAATGAGAACAGAAGTAATTGAGATCTATCAGTCTGGTAAAGGTTATAAAGCCATTTCTAAAGCTTTGGGACTCCAGCGAACCACAGTGAGAGCCATTATCCACAAATGGCAAAAACATGGAACAGTGGTGAACCTTCCCAGGAGTGGCCGGCCGACCAAAATTACCCCAAGAGCGCAGAGACGACTCATCCGAGAGGTCACAAAAGACCCCAGGACAACGTCTAAAGAACTGCAGGCTTCACTTGCCTCAATTAAGGTCAGTGTTCACGACTCCACCATAAGAAAGAGACTGGGCAAAAACGGCCTGCATGGCAGATTTCCAAGACGCAAACCACTGTTAAGCAAAAAGAACATTAGGGCTCGTCTCAATTTTGCTAAGAAACATCTCAATGATTGCCAAGACTTTTGGGAAAATACCTTGTGGACTGATGAGACAAAAGTTGAACTTTTTGGAAGGCAAATGTCCCGTTACATCTGGCGTAAAAGGAACACAGCATTTCAGAAAAAGAACATCATACCAACAGTAAAATATGGTGGTGGTAGTGTGATGGTCTGGGGTTGTTTTGCTGCTTCAGGACCTGGAAGGCTTGCTGTGATAGATGGAACCATGAATTCTACTGTCTACCAAAAAATCCTGAAGGAGAATGTCCGGCCATCTGTTCGTCAACTCAAGCTGAAGCGATCTTGGGTGCTGCAACAGGACAATGACCCAAAACACACCAGCAAATCCACCTCTGAATGGCTGAAGAAAAACAAAATGAAGACTTTGGAGTGGCCTAGTCAAAGTCCTGACCTGAATCCAATTGAGATGCTATGGCATGACCTTAAAAAGGCGGTTCATGCTAGAAAACCCTCAAATAAAGCTGAATTACAGCAATTTTGCAAAGATGAGTGGGCCAAAATTCCTCCAGAGCGCTGTAAAAGACTCATTGCAAGTTATCGCAAATGCTTGATTGCAGTTATTGCTGCTAAGGGTGGCCCAACCAGTTATTAGGTTCAGGGGGCAATTACTTTTTCACACAGGGCCATGTAGGTTTGGATTTTTTTTTCTCCCTAAATAATAAAAACCACCATTTACAAACTGCATTTTGTGTTTACTTGTGTTATATTTGACTAATGGTTAAATGTGTTTGATGATCAGAAACATTTTGTGTGACAAAAATGCAAAAGAATAAGAAATCAGGAAGGGGGCAAATAGTTTTTCACACCACTGTATAAAGGCAGTGCTACATTTTAACAAAGCCACAAATCATAGTATACAAAAATGTTCATTTGGGTACTGCTATTATTCACTGCTCAAAAAAATTAAGGGAACACTTAAATCGCATATTGGATATCAATTAATGAAATATTTAAGTGGAAAACCTTACTGAGTAATACTGTGTAATTCATTGAGAACAAAATGATGTAACAACAGTCAATGGAAACCAAAATCAAAACAAATTGAGAACTGGAGTCGACATCACATCAAAAATCAAAATCAAAAACTGAAATCATAGGCTGATCCAGCTTGCATGAATTTCATCATGGCAACTCATAATGTGATTCAGTAGTGTATATGGTCTCCACGTGCTTTTTAATGTTTGGGCTTGCTCCAGATGCGATGGCAGATGGTGACATGGGGGATCTCGTCCTAGACCTGAATTAGGGCATCAGTGAGCTCTTGGACAGTTTGTGGTGCTACTTGGTGGCATTGGATGCACTGCTACATAACGTCCCAGAGGTTGGATTCAGGTGTGGGGAACATGCAGTTATTGGCATCAGGGTCTTCATCATCCAGGAACTACCTGTACACTCTGGTCATATGAGACTGGGCATTGTCCAGTGCTATGGAGGAACTTAGGGCTCACTGCACCAGCATAAGGTCTGACAATGGCTCTGAGTATTTCATCCCGGTACCTAACAGCGGTCAGTGTGCTGTTGCCTAGCACATGAAGATCTGTGTGACCCTCCAAGGATATGCTTTCCCAGACTATCATAGACCCAATGGGCATTCTGGATGATGTTGCAGGCTGCATAACTTTCACCACTGTGTCTCCAGACTTTTCATATCTGTCACATGTGCTCAGCATGAACTTGATGTCATATGTGAAGACAACAGAGCGTCAATGGTCGATCTGCTAATTGTGGTACTCTCTGGTGAATTCTCGAGCTGCACAGTGATGGGCTGTGAGCACAGGTCCCACTAGAGGACGTCGGGCCCTCATGCCACCCTCATGGAGTCTTTTTCTGACAGTTTGGTCAGAACCATGCACATTAGTAGCCAGCAGGAGGTCATTTTGTAGGGTTCTGGCAGTGCTCCTCCTGTTTCTCCTCACACAAAGGAGCAGATACCGGTCTTTGTCGCTCTTCAAACAGCCCTGTACAGCTCTCCTTGTGTAACAGTCCGTCTCCTGGTATCTCCTCCATGCTGTTAAGACTGTGGTAGGAGACACAGCAACCCTTCTTGCTTTGGCACTTACGGATGTGCCATCCTGGAGGAGCTGGACTACCTGTGCCACCTGAATCGGCTGTAGGTACCACCTCATGCTACCAGTAGTGACAAGGATACTAGCAAAACACAAAGAAGAATAGAGAGATTGAGTCTAGAGAAGAATCAAGTCAGGAAGGATAAGGAGAGAGTGGTTTTCTGTGGCCTGAAGTTTAGGAGTTGTCTTGCTGTTGCCTCTCCGGTGCACCTGTTGTCACTTTCATTCGCACCAAAGTGGGTGAAGTTGATTCACAATCATTTATGCTCCCTAACTGAGCAGATTGCTATCCCTGAAGCTTAATTGACTTGGTGTTAGACTGTGATGATTAAATGTTCACTTAATTTTTTGAGCAGAGAAGGAAATGCTTAAATTAAAAAACTTTCAAAAAATGCATGGATTGACAGTTAAATAACCTGAAGAGGATAAAAACACTGAAATGCCAATCCACTCATTTTTTTTTTTTAACTTTTTTTATTTCAGGATCACTGAAACGTAACCTGGAAGCAATTGGCAGAAAGCAAGAACCAACTGAATGCAAGCTGATTGCAGAGGACACTAATATGCATACCCACAAACACTAATGGCTGATGAAATTAAATGGGATGCTGGAAAAAGACCAGCATGCCTGGAGAAATAACATATAGACTTGGAGAGACCCCAAAACATGTTCTACTTAGGTGCATTCGCATATAATATGAGAAACACCTATTGTGATAGCCATGACTACCTGTTTGTCCGCATTAAAAAACGGCCCCAATTTTATTGAAATGTGGCACACTTATTAAATGTGTCTAGACAATTCATTTTTCTTTAATATATCTTGATAATTGAAAAGCATTGGCAAATTTGCAAGCTTGTCTATCTGAAAATGGAGAAACATTCTGTGCAACTCCAGCTACAAATTAGTTTACTGTGTGAATTTTACATTGAAAGTGGTTACACCATCTTTTTTGTTTTGTATATTTTCCTGTTTTTCACATCCAATAGACGCTACTGTAGGTAAATAGTTCATCAACACAAGTTAATGAAAAACCAGCAGCTTACATGCGCAGGGTAGAAAGTTGCTCTCACTGCACTGTTGTATGTATCTTCGTCCTTCCAATGCTTTAATTAGTAACAGGTAAGATAAATTATGTTACTAACCGTAAAACTATAAAACGCAAGCAAGGAAAACAAAATGTTATTATCTATTGTAACAAAAGGCACTATAATGGCGCCTGACCCGACACACAGATACGGGAGGCACACTGATAAAACAAATAAATGTTTTATTTCTATTTCTTCGGCTGTGGGCAATGCCTTCCCTGTTCCACACAGGCAAAACACAGTCCCACAAACACCACTCCTCTCCGGCAAGCTTTGTCTCCCTCCTCCTGACTCCGGCTCCCGAGTGGTGATTGCTGGCCCCTTTTATAGTTCACCCGGGTGTGGTGAAAACACTGCCCATAAGAACTCAGCAGCTCCTGCTGCAGCACCCCCTGGTGGCACCTGCGGATCCCAACAGGGCTGCACCAAACTCCAACTCCCATGAAGCTCTGCGGGAGTCCGAGGCACCGTTGCAACACAGGGAGGTTGCCATCTAGCATCCCGGGGGATGTATTGGGTAGCCCATGCTTGCTCCCCCGGAACATATACTGAAGGGGATCCTGGCCAGGCAAGGGCCCCAGCCATCCGCCACACTATATATGAATAAAGTACTCTGTGGTGTGTAAGCCATTGTGCACAGAGCAAATAAACATTTAGTCAGTACAATTTGCCTTATACTAAACCAGCTCACAACTTCATTATCTACACATTGTGGTGATTCAGTATTTCACTGTCACTATAATTTACTAGGGTGGCCAGACATCTAGGTGACAGGGACAGTCCTGATTTTCAGGCTATGCGTCCTGATAAATATCCAAAGAATATCAAAATGTCCAAACATTGCTCCACAGAAACAACATCCTCATAATATATTTAGAACAGCATGTACAAAACTCTAAGGTGTATCACCCATAGCTCAAATATATTTATATACATATAATAGCATGGTCAAAACTCCAACGAGAATAGCTTAATTAAGTATGTGTATTAAATTTGAATAGCCATTACCAAGAGGAGCAAGAAGCAGACAAAAGCAGACAGTAATGCCATTTATTTGTTCACACTTAAGACATTATATGGAATCATATATATTACTATGTGAAAGTGTTGCCCCCCTACCACCACGTGCAGTTATTTGGCGCTGTTGATAATGAGATAAAGAAATGAGGATGTGCTTTATGCATTGTCATACATGCTATACAAGTGTCCTGGTTAGGGACTTTGAAAATCTGGTCATCAGAGTGGCCAATTTACTGGATATCTGTAACAGTTACTCGCTGTGATAAAGTTTGCCTTTCACTTTGTTTTTCGCTAATAATTTGTCATTACTGAATAGCATGGTAAGTCCTATTTCAAAATTGCAAAGAAGCAAAGAAGGAATCAGTTACAGAGGTTTTTATTTTTATTTACTTATTTTTTATTTAGGGTTATGTTATTGACAACTGCAAATTGCCACTGTGTGTAAAAATGGCATGTTTGTGAGTGAGAGTAGTCCTTGTGATTGACTAGGGTCCTGTATAAAACCTCTTTTCAGCCTTTTGCTCAATCCTGGTGAGAAAACATTTGGTCCATGGAAGGCTACAGTGTCTGCACAGCCCTATAATGCACCTGAGTGTTACTCCACGTGTACAATTTGTAACTTGTTATAAAAGTATTGTACAGTTTGCAAGTTTAGCATCTGCTCCGGCTATAACTAACTCTCCTAAAAAAGCCTGACTCGGAAAGGGCAGTTGATGTTTACATTTAATATTTCCAGCATCATCATTTTAAAATTCACTCTTTCCCACTAAACTGACAAAGACAAAGAAAATAGGTGAGGGGAATTATATTATCCTTCTATGAGAGAAAAAGGTATCCTCATTGTGCAAAAGGCCAGAATTAGGAGTGGGTTGAGTCCTCTCAGTTTGGCTGGCTCTGCAGTTCAGGCATTGGACAGCTCTGTGCAGGTCTTTGACCTATACGGAAATTATGCAACACACCACAGGATGACATTACATATCAATACACGACCCGAGTGTAGTCATGTTAATCATTAAGAGACATACAAGCCTGCTAACTCCTGTAATTTGATTTCTTGAAGAGTATGAGAATGAAATGGAAGCTTTAAGTTTGCTATTATTCAGTTGGACTGATAAGAAGTAGGTCTTCATATTTTTTACTCTTCTTGTACTTAATGAAAAACATTCTTTTGAAATCTAATGCCAACATTCAATACATGTGAGCAGATGTTTGGAGAAAAATAGAAATTACTAAAATGCTAAATATTGTAAGATAACAGGCTTAATTATATATTACTTGTCAAAAGGCCAGAGAGGACAACACCCTGCCTGCATTGAGTATCAAGCTGCTGGGAGAGGCTAATGGCCTGCAACTTGGAATTGGATTAGTATGACAAGTCAAATCGTATTTTAGATATCTGAACATATTTTAAAAGATTGCTAAATTATTTACTACTAGTCATCCCCTGCGGCTCCGCCCGCATAGAGGTGAAACAGGACAGTGAGGGGGGCCCTGCCCGGCTCCCCACTCCTGACGTCACACTTTTCCCTCCCCTTGGCTTGCAGTCTGTGTCTCGGATTAGCAAGAATATATCGCTCCTGCAAGCAAACTATGATTCTTAGAGCGATGAGAAGTCACAAAATCAATTGGAATGTTCAAGCAAATTATAGAAAAAACCTGATCTAAATCCATTAAGTAGTTCTCTCGTTCGCTAGCTAAGTGGAGGTAAGGAACACCCTGAGGTTGGCACATGAGTGAGGAGGGCCCCGCCCCCCTTCCCCTCGGCCCGTTGCATCTCTCACGGATTCACGCAAATAAATTGGTACCGCAAGTAAACTATGATATACTAGCCAACCCATGGCGTAGCATACGCCACATAATTATGTATTGATGGGTGAACACTTCCTGAAAGACACAGTTGTCCAAATGGGGTGGGTTTGAGGATACGACTGTAGGTGAATGAAAAGATGGAACTCTGCAGAGAGCAACATACAATTGTCCGTGACTCAAAACTGGAGGACCGCCATCACACCTCCACCTCCCAGAGCAAGGGACGGGGCTTGACGGCGCTCGGGCGCAGAGGGCGGAACGGGGGGAGAGGGGAAGGACGCCCATTCCGCCCCCTCCGCCCGGCCCTCCCGCCATTCTAGTCTGCTGATTTCTTAGTCATCTCTTAGTCATCGTTCAGTACGCACCACCTGCTCATTTGCCCGCCCCCAACTTCTCACCTGAGTCGCTTTCGTCTGTGTACAGTCCACATGCACCTGTGAGTCACGTTGACTGTTCATTTTCCAAACACCGCCTCAGTCGCTTTTGTCTCTGCTACATTCCACATGCACCTCTGAGCCACGTTGACTTATCATTGTTCTTTGCGGTTCCGGCTGCTTTTCTATATATAATCCACCAAGTCACCCAACCATGGTAGTAATAGCGACAGGGGGTGTGTACAAAGGACAGGGACTTAATCAGTGTGAGCGTATGACCCGCACTTACTGGGAATTCCTCGTTCGTGGGGAACAATTGCAAGCCCCGGTCTCCATCACGAATAGGGTTCAATGGCTTAGCCACGCCTCTCGACACCGGGTAGACACACGTTGATCCATTCAGTGTAGCGCGCGTGCAGCACCGGACATCTAAGGGCATCACAGACCTGTAATTGCTCAATCTCACGTGGCTGAAAGCCACTTGTCCCTCTAAGAAGTTGGACACCGACAGCTCTTTTGTCGCGTAACTATTTAGTAGGAGGGAGTCTCGTTCGTTATCGGAATTAACTAGACAAATCACTCCACCAACTAAGAACGGCCATGCACCACCACCTACAGAATCGAGAAAGAGCTGTCAATCTGTCAATCCTCTCCGTGTCCGGGCCGGGTGAGGTTTCCCGTGTTGAGTCAAATTAAGCAAAAGGCTCCACACCTGGTGGTGCCCTTCCGTCACCTTTAAGTTTCAGCTTTGCAACCATACTCCCCCTAGAACCCAAAGACTTTGGTTACCCAGTTGGCTGCCCGGCAGGGCATGGGAATAACGCCACCAGATCACCAGTCGGCATTGTTTATGGTTGGAACTACGACAGTATGTGATCGTCTTCGAACCTCCGACTTTTGTTCTTGATTAATGATAACATTCTTGTTTTCGCTCTCGCTCGAATTGTTGGTGGGCGGGGCTCTGTGAGTTGGTGGGCGTGGCTCTGTCGTACGTGTGCCATGGTTGGCTGCTTAGTGAATTGTTTGTTGGCGGGGCTCTGTCTTTCGTGCGTCTTGCTTGCCATGGACTTAGTGAATTCTTAGAGTTGGTGGGCGTGGCTCTGTGAGTTGTCGTCGTATCCCATGGTGTTAGAGTTGGTGGGCAGGTCTCTGTGAGTTGGTGGGCGTGGCTATGTCGTGCTTATCGCATGGTTGTCTTGTGTGCCTTGTCGGCTGCTTAGTGAATTATATATATAGATAGCGCAATGAGAGAAGTCACAAATTATATAAAAGCAAATTATATAAAAAAACTTGATTTAAATCTGTTAAGTAGTTTTCTCGTGAAAAGCGAGCAGACATATTTTATATAGATAAAGATTATCTTTAAATATGCAAAAGATAATCTTAAAGATATCTGTAACTTATGTAAAGTCAATAACCATATACTTTATTTATAGGTGTTTTTAATGCCCAATTATCTCTTTAATTATTTATGTATTTAGGTAATTTGTATCCTAATAATACTTGCTGCATGTATTGCAGCATATGTATGGTCTGTTTTAAAATAAGTCAAAAGTAAAATGTGCTGAAATGAAAACAAAACAAGGCTTTATACCAAACTTCCTTATAGACAGGTGTTATTTAGATGAAATTAGCAGTGCTGCATATGGGGTTATAAAAACCTCTTCATGCAAAAAACACTTTTTTGCTAAGTAGAAGAAAATGTAAATGGCTATGCCACTTTCAGTTTCATTTGTCCCTTTAATGATCACACAGCGCGAAGGCTATAAGAGTTCTCTTGTGGTAGACCACCTGGACCCACTACAGTTTGCCTATTAGACAAAGATTGAAGTGGAAAATGCAATTATCAATCTGCTCTGCAAGGTTAACTCCCATTTAAACAAAGCTTGCCACACTGTGAGGAGTAAGTTTTTTGATTTCTTCAGTGCCTTCAGTGCCATCTATTCCTATTTAGGGGTGAGCACAGCCATATGCAGGTGGATGAGCCAATTGTGTCTTGGACAACAAACTATCTGCTGGCCAGACCACAGTTTGTGAGGCTCCATGACTGTGTCTCTGATATGGATGTGAGCAGGGCTGGAGTACAACAAGAGTATACATTTAACACTAGGTCATATCACTTGCAGAAATTCTCTGATAATTCTGCACTAATGGAATGTACTGACAAAGGAAATGAAACAGAGGTGGAAAACTTTCTTTCTTAGTACAGAAATAATTATGTGTAACTTAACATCAGCAAAACTGAGAAACTGGTTACTGGCTTTCTGCACACCAAAGAGCCTCTATGCTCCCTATGCCCCAATTACATTAGGAGAACTGTGAATACTGCACATTTATGTTGGCCAAAACATTTTTTTGCATGTACACCATGTAGGAGGAAAATGGGCATCCTAGCCAGAACGGATGATATTTCATTACCCAGACGGGAGGGAGGTCTGTGAGATGACACAAGCGAGTTGGGCGGTGGGACAAAGAAATAAATTTGTACCTGACTGGTATGCTTTAATAGACGAATTGAGAAAAACAGAGGATCAGGAGTGGTTCCACCTCCCATACACTAGTTGGCAGTGGTCCTCATATGGTAACCCAATCAAGACACCCACATGGGTGCTTGGGAGCTGGAGTCCAACCCTGTCGGGTTCCCTGGAGACTGATAGAGGGTGCCATTGGGGGAGGACCACCTTACTTTTTCTATGGCCCAGAAGTGCTTCCTTGATTACACAGCGTGACACCGGAAGTATTCCTGGGTCTGCCTTAAAAGGACCCCGGTGCCTCACATCATTGAGTCAGAGCCAGAAGGCAGCAGGCAACACACAGTGGAGGGTGGATGGAGGAAGAATGGTCAGATTTTATTTAGATACTTGTGGCTAATTTCTGGAGAGGATTGTGAGAATTGCCTTGTAAGTGCCTGTTGACTTGCATCATCTCATTGGCCTTCCCTCTGGGTAGTAAAATATCCTCTGTTCTGGCCGAGATGCCCGTTCTCTTCTTACAACCCATGGCATACAGAAACCAGATGTAGTGCCTCGCTGGTCAGTTAATGGCTTCCAGCACAGCAGTAATGATGGAGTGAAGCGAGGCTAAGATACACCTGGCCTGTTGGCCATTTCTTCACAGCTAACGTGTAGGTTTGTTCCTGTTAAAGAGTAACTAAAATACAGTCTGTGCATCATATTCATCATTTTTGAAGTATAATATGTTTGTCACGTCAATACATATTATAACAGCAGCTCGGTGATCTGAATTATTAAGCATGTGAGTTGTCATTTTAGCTAGTTTGGCTGGTTGGTTGTCATTTCAAAGTTTCTCCAAAATGTTTCATACACAGGAATCAGAGTTGCTATCCCCTGTGGACTTTTCTTTTATAAATCCCACCGTTTGCATGGGAAGCTCCGTACATACATTTCAAGCCTCTTTTTGAGCATACACAAACATTATAAATGAGACCCCCTGAGCTTCATATTGACAGGTACAAATAAGAAATAGATTGGTAATGTAAATCAATTACAAAACAAGGGAAAAATGAATATATTACAATCAAAGGCAAAGAAAAGTTACTGGTAAATACATTCTAAAAGAAAGTAATGATTGGGTCAAATTTTGAAATATCTGTACATTTAACGTAGAAAAGAGAACAATACATGAGAATAAAACAAAGCAAAAGTCAGAGGTGGAGCTCCAGTGTGATCCTAATAATTAAAGAACTAAAGACCTGGATCTCTAAATACGAACCTTGGAGACCAACTGCAATCACTACCTTAATGTTACCCAAAACTATATATACCGTACAGTACAGTGGGCACAAACAGCTTCTGCTTTCAGCATCTTGTTATGACTCATGTTCATGGCAAGCTGACCTACATCCGAACCTCCGAAGAGAGTTAACCAATTTATTCCACACACTTGAATTCACACAAGACAAGTGCTTTGAGCATTAAAAGAGCACCTGGTTCATTGTTAATTTTAGCAGTGGCAGGACTCATCCCTCTTAACCAGATGAAAAAGGTAGCAAATTTTCATATTTCATGACTGAAGAATTTGGAAAACTACTTACAAATTTTGACCTCCACAATATAGACAACTTTGTTCTCAATCCACAATTTTAAATACAAGTAACTAATGTCCATTAATGCTTACTTCACTCGTCCATAATTCAGCAAATGCACTGGCATCTGTGGATCTACTACTACAAACTGTGACCATCTTCTTTACCCCCCACCCCATTATTTACAGATTATTTCAGTAGCCATGCACTTTTTGCATGTGCTTAGAATGTATGTCTTACAACTGACTTCTGTGTAGACTGTCTCAAGCTATCACATCACCTTATACGGCCCTTCCTTCCAGACACTATGGCTGATTGTAGGCTTTTGCACTAATACAGTACTTCATGTGCATTCAGTGATGAATTCTGGCACACAACTGATTGTGCCATGGAAAGAACAATGATGCAATTAGAGCAATGCCAGTTTGAAACATTATGTTATGGTGATATTATATATTGTTTTTTTTCTCCAATCGCATCTGTGAGCCTATGAAGCTTCCACTGACATAAAGTGAAGTTTGCTTGTCATTAAGGCAGATACTCATAATAAGAATGTTGACAAAGATAGAGATAAAACTGCATTGAATTCAGTCAGAGTGGTCATACATTTAGTTTTTAGTTTTAATTGTTTTAAATTTCAATTTATGACAGTGAATTATTATTTTTTTTTTTTTTTAAATGTCCACTATTCTGGGAGTTTTGGTCCTTATAATGCAGGCCATGTGGTGCACATGTGACATCATGGAAGTCACAATATGAATTTAAGGATGCTTTTTTCAAATTAAAGGGAAGACTCCAGGGAAGGTTTAGGTTGAGCAAACATTTCAGTTTAGGAATTGTTTCTGACTTTGAGTTTAATGTTCCCTCATGAACACTCCTCTCTTGGAAAATAACTATAAAAGAAAATCAAAACAAAATCTTTGCCACTCTTCCATTAGAAGTTTTTTATGGAAAGTTCTTGATTGTCATGTCAGAATTTCTTTCATTAATAAATGTATTTATATTTTTGAATTTTTTCATCATGGCTCACCATCAGAAAAAAACACTCTTGATATATGTACAGTAGCTGTTTGACCCACCTTTAGTAAATAAGTCAGGCAGCAGCTAGCATGGGGACAGAGTCTACTGGCTCTTAAAGATTGAGGAGAAAGGGTTCTTTTTTTGTCTCACCACGTAAGTCTCAAAAAGTGAATTCATTCGACGGTTCATAATTGATAGATAGATAGATAGATAGATAGATAGATAGATAGATAGATAGATAGATAGATAGATAGATAGATACTTTGTACATTGAATTCAAGTCTTCAGTTTCTGTGTAAATGCCACACTGTTTAACATTATTCAAGCTGCTCTTCATGCAACATGGATCTGAATAAGTTGTTTGTGATCTCTAAACATTTGAGTATTTTGAACAGAGAATATACAGTACATGGCTGGCTTATGGTAGTCAAATTCATTATGGCCAAGTGACATAGTTCCAGATACAGATTCATGCAATACATGAAATAAGTGCAGGAAATTTCTTTGAAGTGGATATGAAGTAACATGATAGGTAGTACGGTATAGATTATATAGCTGCATCATGGATTAGGAGCCATGAGGCATTCCATGAATTTAAAAGAAAAGGAAGTAAGCTTATTTTTTTTTAACAAGTTGGAGTCAGAGAATGTAGTTTCAGCTTCCACAAGCTGAAATAACTGCACAACCAGTTAACACCTTGAGATAAAGAATACCATGAGACATGATAAAGGTTTGGGGCAGCCACCCGTATAATATATCCTGGCTGCAAAAGTTGAAATTGTTGAACAGACATGTTCACATGACTGAGTCCAAAACAGAACTGACTTAAGATAAGAAAGATGGCAGCTTTAAAGGCCCACTCAGGAAGTGATGTCATCTTCAGGGCCGGACCCGGAAGTGATATCATAGAGGGTGCCGGAACCTGGTAGGATTTCCTGGGAATGGTCTGCAAGTAACTGAGAAATTCAGTCAGCACACTGTGCCACCCCCTGGTCAGGGGTGGTATTACAACTACTCAGGCCCTTTAGCTGCCTCCTACTCGCACGTGTGTGACAACCTCTTTTTACCTTGTCTGATGCATCTCCATGTTGACCTGGACTTTCTGGAACCTCATCTCCAATCCTATCGCTGGATCTATACACTATCCCAAAATGTGTAATTTTAATATTGGACCAATCCCATTACATAAATAAGTTCTTTTACTATAGATAATTGTCTTTGCATTCTCTGGCTACAAATTCATTGGGAAATAAATGTCCACTATCCAAGTCAGTTTCTGACATGTTTGTATTTAAGCTATCACTAACACAGTACTGAGTCAGATGTAGTTTTATAATCACAAATCGTTTATCAATTATACTAGTAAATAAAGATAATTTAAAAGTTCATTTAAATTAATTTTCTTATTTCTAAAAAAATTAAGAACTAAGTAAGGGAGAAACAGGGACACAGGATTTCACATTTAACGCAAATAAAAATAATCTTATTTCACTATATTTTAGCCTTGGCAATTTTTTGCTTTGACATTTTTCAAAACTTACATTAAATTTGTAACACGACACTTTATGTACCCAATTATTAATTACCTTATTTTTAAACTTAGGTTCTGAAGAGACAGCATAAGAAGATCCAGCCTATACAAGAGGAGTCTTTACTAAAAGTTAAAGGACTGAGGTATATTTCTTGGGAATTCTGAATGTTACTCCTTTGTATTTACTTTTCCCAATAGCGAAGGTGCCCAGTGCTGTCCATGGTGGAATGAAGTCCAGATACAGCCACAAATGAAAGTTCTAGAGAGAAAAATTTTGACCCCAAACTAAATTTATATTGACTAAGCACACTGAAAAATTCTTCCTAGGGCACTTCCCTAATAAAGAGCAATAATGGCCACATTTCAGAACAGAACGTGGGCAATGGCCTTACCATGTGCAAAAAGGGACTCTGTGAAAAGTCTGTGATTTGCATATCAGACAAACAAACTCACATTCAGCATTATACATTAGATATTAGTTTGTTATCATGAGCTTCTTATCACATTGCACTATGAAAGTTAGTATGAATAACATTGCAGAGAGGAGCACAAAAATGGGGCCTTCGGGTTACTTTCTCTTGTGGCATCAAATATTTCCTGTGTCATGTCTCTCTGTCCTGTAATATTTCTTTATTCCGTATATTACAGATTCTTTGTCATTGTTAATGCAGTTTTTATGAGTTTATCTTGACTGCATATTTCTCATTTTATTGCCTTTGACCCTGATGTCCTGCACCTTTGACACTGCTAATATGTCATCATTCTATACAAATATTTATTGATAAACATACCCCTATCTCTTGGCTTTCTAGGGTGGACACACAATGCATTTTTTACTAAACCACAGTCTCTTGACTTAGCTCCTGAATCTTCCTTAAAGGGGTTCTCATTATTCATCCCTGCTTTTGAAGACTCAGCCCTATTCTTCTTGTTAGTGAGCCCTTTCCCCACCTTTTCTCTTGACATTAAGCTCAGAGAGGTCTCTGACTTTAAATTCTTTGCCTGGGTCATCTCGAGTCTAGCTCTGCAATTGTTTCTGGAGCACAAGGTGGCCCTTTATTTACTACAAGAACATAGGATAGACCCCATCCCTCTGCCCAAAAGTGGCTCCTGGTGTTCCTGCACCTCTCAACCACAAGTACTGCTTAAAGAGCCAGGTCTCCCAGGCTGCTGTAAGGCTCACTACCTTAAAAGGTTGACACAGTCCCATTGTGTTCATTCAAGATCCTTGTGCTGCCCTCCAACAAGCTGGGGGGTTTAGTAACGAATACATTAGTCTTTCTACACACAGTACATAAGTCTTTCTACAGCGTCTAAAACCATGCCTCACACTATTAATGCTTCCCTAAACCCACATTCTCTTTTCCTGATTGTCTTAAAATCAAAAATGGACCAAACAGCAAAAATATCTCATAGAATATTGACTTGTGTTCTCATTAACTGCTACGTCATTGGACGTGTCATCATTATATGTTAGAATTAATCAAGGAGCCTTATCTTGTGTAAATTGTGATGCACCTATTGTACAGTTATGATCACAATACATTCTAATTTTTGGTTGTTTTAGCGAACCATTCTAAATACTAACTAGTATCATTGAAAACGAAAATGATCAATTACGTGGATAGGTTAACATCTTTAATAACAACTGTATCTCTGGCTGCAGCTCGAAGCGGGGTACCACCATCGAGAGAGACGTGAAGAGAGCAAACCAAATGAACAACTTCTTCAACAGGTTTGACCACCCTAACCCACTCTCACATTCACCTCGGAGTATTACACCCTCCACACATCCTTCTTCTGATACCAGCATAGGAAAGACATCCCCACCCATAATTACAACAGCGCAAGTGAGCAGAGAGCTGAGGAGACTTCGTGCCAGCAAAGCAGCGGGTCCAGATGGAGTATCGCCACGACTGCTGAAGGTCTGTGCATCGGAGCTGGGGGGTCCTCTACAGCGCATCTTCAACCTGAGCCTGGAACAGGGGAGAGTCCCGAGGCTTTGGAAAACATCTTGTATCACCCCAGTCCCAAAGGTATCACGTCCTAGTGAGCTGAATGACTTTCGGCCTGTTGCTCTGACATCACATGTGATGAAGACCATGGAGAGGCTGCTGCTTCACCACCTTAGGCCACAGGTTCAACACGCCCTTGACCCTCTGCAGTTTGCATATCAGGAGAAGGTGGGAGCAGAGGATGCCATCATCTATATGCTACACCGATCCCTCTCTCACTTGGACAGAGGCAATGGTGCTGTAAGAATTATGTTTCTAGACTTCTCTAGCGCCTTCAACACAATCCAACCTCTGCTCCTTAGGGACAAGCTGACAGAGATGGGATTAGATTCATACCTAGTGGCATGGATCGTGGACTATCTTAAGACAGACCTCAGTATGTGCGTCTTGGGAACTGCACGTCTGACATTGTGGTCAGCAACACAGGAGCGCCACAGGGGACTGTACTTTCTCCGGTCCTGTTCAGCCTATATACATCGGACTTCCAATACAACTCGGAGTCCTGCCACGTGCAAAAGTTTGCTGATGACACTGCTATCGTGGGCTGCATCAGGAATTGCTGGAGGAGGAGTATAGGGACCTAATCAATGACTTTGTTAAATGGTGCGACTCAAACCACCTACACCTGAACACCAGCAAAACCAAAGAGCTGGTGGTGGATTTTAGGAGGCCCAGACCCCTCATAGACCCAGTGATCATCAAAGGTGACTATGTGCAGATGGTGCAGACCTATAAATATCTGGGAGTGCAGCTGGATGATAAATTAGACTGGACTGCCAATACTGATGCGCTGTGCAAGAAAGGACAGAGCCGGTTATACTACCTTAGAAGGCTGGCGTCCTTCAACATCTGCAATAAGATGCTGCAGATGTTCTATCAGACAGTTGTGGCGAGCACCCTCTTCTACGCAGTGGTGTGCTGGGGAGGCAGCATTAAGAGGAAAGACGCCTCACGTCTGGACAAACTGGTGAGGAAGGCAAGCTCTATTGTTGGCATGGAGCTGGACAGTTTAACATCTGTGGCAGAGCGAAGGGCGCTCAGCAGGCTCCTATCAATTATGGAAAATCCACTGCATCCACTTAATAGTATCATCTCCAGACAGAAGAGCAGCTTCAGCGACAGACTGCTGTCACTGTCCTGCTCCACTGACAGATTGAGGAGATCATTCCTCCCCCAAACTATGCGACTCTTTAATTCCATCCGGGGGGGTAAACGTTAACATTTAACATTATACATAGTTATTGTCTGTTTTTCACCTGCATTATTATCATTCTTTAATTTAATATATTTATTGTATCAGTATGCTGCTGCTGAAGAATGTGAATTTCCCATTGGGATTAATAAAGTATCTATCTATCTATCTATCTATCTATCTATCTATCTATCTATCTATCTATCTATCTATCTATCTATCTATTACTGACAGATCAATAATGTTTATTAATGAAAGCTTACTCTTTTTTTCACAGTTAAGAGCGACATAAGTGAGTAACAGAAGAAAAAATCATAAGGTATGGATACAATTTCATAATTAATGTGTTTGTGTTCCTATCTCACAGCTCCAGTAGACTAGGCTTGAATCACATCCGTGTCACATTGTGTGAGCAGTTTACACATTTTACTTGCATCTGTGTGAAGTGTTTTCTTTGGGCCCTCCGGTTTTCCTCCCACATCTCAAAGAAATAGATGTTGGATTAAGGTTCAGCTCATACATTAGGTGTAGATGTGAATGTGCCTTTCAGTGGGCTGGTGTCTAGTCCAGGGTTAGTCCCTTCTTTGTACTTAAGGCTGCTGGGATATGTACAACCCTAAAATTATATTACACAAATTCAGTAATTGATTGTATGTATGAAGGTTTTCTTGTCAATAATTTAATTCTATTTGAATACATTTTCTTTGGTATACAGTGATTATGATAGAGTATAAGAACAAACTGCATGGGCCTTTACAGCATATTCATGAAAGCAAGTTATCCTGTGTGAGGTAAATTTCAGGTTTCTAATATTGCAAGTAGATAAGAGTTGACATTTTTCTGCTTCATTTTAGTTGTCTCACTTGTTAAGATTTTAAACACTTAATTGCTTATTTTAGCCTGAAAAAGCTGCATTCGCTGTTTTTAATTACTCTTTAATGGGAATAAAATGCAAATGATAAAGGAACCAGCAGTTCTCCATCTAGCTTGTTTCCATTTACACCTGTGTGTATTCATTGTGAACTATCTGGTTTCATAAAATACTTAGAAAGAATCTGAAGAGAAAGTGAAGATTTCTCATTAATTTTAGGCTTCAAATCATTTGGATTGTATCATTAGAAAAGAAAATAATCTATGATTTATGAGTAACCTGACATTGTATAGTTAAAACACTAACAAATCATGGTGTTAAATAAGACCTTGGGGGTATTTTTCGTTCGTGGATTACTCGTTTAGCCGGATGTAATTGTTGATGATTTGGCATAATCCCGGATCTATCGGTTTTTCGAAACTCTTGCTGGATGTGTTGTCATAGCAGCACATCTAAATTCTCAAACCTGCACAGAGCAGGTTTGTTCTATGTAAACAAGGATTAGCTCACACACTTAATCAGTGTCCGTGCGTGGAATTCGCTCAGTCATGACTTTGCCGTTCATGAATGAGCCACCAATTGATATCGGTGCGCAAATTATAAGAAGAGAATTTCATATAGAGAGGGTTTTACGCGATCGGCAAGATCCTTTATTGTCTCCCGGAGGAAATTCTTTTCGAAAGATACCGCTTTAGCCAGGGGGGAATATTGTACCTCAAAGATTTATTAGCACCTTATATTCGAAGTCAAACTAGGCAAAGTCAGGCTCTCACAACCACACAGACATTATGCATTGCTTTGAGGTTTTTTGCAAGCGGCACTTTTTTATATACTGTAGGCAATGCCTGTCTGGCTCTGAAATATTTTCTTTGGGTTTTCATAGTGTTTCCTGGACACCTGCGTGTGCAGACAATAAAAGAGGTGTTTCATGCCATTGCAGGTAGGCAATACACAGGCAAAAACACCCACAGTTCCATGAAGAATCTCACAATCAGCCTAATATTCTCATTACCCAGGATTTCCAAATGTGATTGGGGCACATGGGACTGATCAGAGTGGAGTTTGATCAAACATTATTTGGAAAATGTACCTCTCCTCCTGATGAATAATCGGACACAGTGTCTTCATCAAGTATTTGACCTTCGTCAATATCTCGTAGGTCAGACACAGGTTCAAGGGATATGACATTCCCCGCAACTGACCCAACAAAAAAAGAGGGCTATATGGAACATACATATGACACACATTGAGGACAAATATATGCAGTGACCATCCTTTACCTGAAATGAAGTGACCACTGCATCCTGCCACTGGTTCTGGGGAGGAGCTTCCCCCTGGAATGCCCTTAGAAACAGGGCGATGGCCATTTTGCTGGATAGCCAACTCTTCTGCAGGGGTTAGGTCTGGACCGCGTGGACCTCCACCTGTTTTTTGCTTGTCTGCCTTCTTATTAGCTTTAAAATTAATGTTTCTTATATTATATATGACTCTTTATGTCAACAATTCTTTAAACAGTTATATGCCAATATTTACCAGTTTGAAGTATATTCTTGTACTTCACTTTAACCTGTTCCCATATTCTCCTTGTACTCATGTTTGATCTGGAATTATGACATATTAAACAATATTTAATCTGACACATAGGAAATGAAATGCTGCATTCAGTAAGTACAATGCACACTACTTAGCGTTTAATTTGTCGGCTACTTTTTGCCAGCCGTCTTTTCTGGTTTGGGCTGCTTTTTGCAGTGTTACCCCTTGTGCATATTAAATCTTGAAATTCTTCATGTCCTTCGAATAGAAGGTCCTGCTCTGCTTGTGTGAAAAAAAATGCGCCCGTTCTTTCATCATTTTGTTACAGCCTATCAAATATAGGCGCGCGCATTCATCTCGGATGATTAGATACAGCTAGACTAATCTACTACACAGATGCGTTTGAAAAACCGACATCCCGGATGAGTTTCACCAGTATTAACTCATCCAAGATGAGGCATCTGATCTCGGATGATT
Organism: Erpetoichthys calabaricus; assembly: GCF_900747795.2. NCBI lineage: Eukaryota > Metazoa > Chordata > Cladistia > Polypteriformes > Polypteridae > Erpetoichthys > Erpetoichthys calabaricus. The sequence continues at coordinate 202,196,075 of NC_041398.2, read as the reverse complement.
TAAGCGACGTACGGAAAATACCCCCCTGATATTGGCAAGGATTGTTTTCTAGTTAAGCAACTGGGTTAGAACAAAAGCCTGCAACCACCTCCAGGAGTGTTATTGATATCCCTTTCTTTTGATTATTTTCTCATTGTAAAATCATTTGTATTAGTGATGTTATGCATCTACAAAAGGCAAAAAGGTTAAAGGTTATTTCCACACTGAAAAGGAAAGGTTTAAGATACAAAATTTTGAGCAACTGAAAAGGAAAAAACATATATAGGAGGGGAAGGAGGCAACAAATCCTGGGGCTCATGCATAATGCCGTGCGTAGAATTCACAGTAAAACATGGCGTACGGACAAAAACGGAAATGTTCGTACACACAAAAAAATCCAAATGCATAAATCTCTGCGTTCGCCAACTTCCATGTTCTTCCACTCCATAAATCCCGGTCAGCGTGAAAAGTAACGCACGTGCATGTGCGCCTGCTGCCACTCCCCAAATTCCTTCCAGAATTACACCTCTTTGAATATGCAAATCAATATAAATAGCCCTTAAGCTCAGCGTTCTGTAAAAAGGCAATGGCAAAAGCACGGGGGGAAATAGAAGAATTTCAGCAAATACCAAGTGGAGACAAGGAAAAACGTACTATTTGTTGGTTTAAACAATGGTATAAACAACAAAAGGAAGTTGATCGAGTGACATAGAGGGTCTGAGAAACTCGAAAGCTCAAGTTCACAAAGTCGCACAGTGCTCGAAATAAAAAAGAAGTTGTCAAATATCAAAGTCGCCATGAAAAGGCGAGTTGTAGTCCACCATCTGAGTGTCATATGAAAGCTTATTAGAGTACAGAGGAAAAAAAAAAAGGGGACAGAGTGGGAAAAAAGCTCGAAATGACAACTTTAATCTCATTAAAGTAGAACATCATAAACTTAATTTTAAAATCGTTTAATTTACTAGTTTCTCAAATCCCATCGTAACTAAACCAGCACATTAAATGCTTTGTTTTGTATATGTTCTTCTATGTGCTCTATGTGTGTGAATCACTACATGCTTCTTAAACAGGCTTTCTCTTCCTCCGACAGGACACAGAATCCATTACATTCATGATATTACAACTCTCTGAATAGAAATACTGAGATGTATACTTGATATAATTTTCATGATGATAGGAATTAAAGCATATTATTAAACATGGGAACACGATCGCGCAGTGATAGTGACGAGATGGCTCCTCGTCCAGAGATTGTTCCTGCCACGCAAGATGCTTGCTGCGCCGTGTGCGACCTTCAATGAAATAATTTATTGCAGCAGTACTGTCTCTTTCAAACGTACTAACCCCCAATTCCTGTCCTTCCTTTTCTTTTTCCAAATACCCAATCGCCAAACAATCAGCTCTGTAATTGATGTAAAGCCATATGTAAGCTGAGAACGCCGATTCTTCAAAACTTTTAAGGAACATTGAAATATCTTCGTAGTACATGTTTAATTATTCTATCCATTTATCCTTCCAGTGTCGTGTCAGCCCCAGCAAGAATACAGAGTGAGACAGGAATAATCCGTGAACAGGGTGCCAGCTCGTTGCTAGCGCTGCGACACCGTGTCCTCACATGTTTAATTATTAACAATATAGATTATTTAAATTAAGTTAAAGTTTTATCTGTATAATATAATAAACATTTTGCTGCATTTCATCTTAAAAATGTCATCATATGTAAATACACGCTAAAGTGGCTCAGGTTGTGCAATATTATAACTGTATCGCAAGTTTACAGTGAGGTAATTGTACTTATAAGTACAAACAGTTCTACAAGGAGCACTTGATGGACTGATTGATTGCGTTTATAGTTCTTGAGATGAAACTATTTCTGAACCGCGAGGTCAGTACAGGAAAGGCTCTGAAGCGCTTGCCGTATGAGTGCAGTTCAAATAGGCAGCATGGCTGAGGCAGCGTGTACTAGATGCTGTATACTGATAATTCCCTTTCTGATCAGCTGCTGTAGAGCTGTGATTCCACACTCAGATACAGTGATATAAATACTCCGAGTGGTGCAGTGAGAGTAATATGGAAAAAGATGATCCGCTGTGGCAACCCCTAACGGGAGCAGCTGAAAGAAGAAGAAGGTGCAGTGAGAGTAACAGCGCTAAAGCAGCTATGGTATTTGGAATTGTTTGGCTATTCCGTAGACCATTATATTGTTACAGGTTAATTACAATCAGATGCCTTAAACTAATAAACAATATGCGGTTAATTTCAGTGTATATGATAAAACGCGTAAGGGATGTGGATCTAAAAAAGAAAGGGAAACCACACTGGAACAAAAGCACTGCTTTGACGCTGGGTGCCACCAGTTTGCAAAACTGAGCGAAGAAGTTGTGTATGCCAGGGTTTGAGCTATTGTGAAAATGTGCGTGGCTTTATGCCAAGGTTAGGTTTTATTCATTGCGATTTGAGCCTGGAAACTGGAGTACGCAACATTTTTGTGCATACGCACTGTTTATACATGAGGTCCCAGGTTAGATGAATGGAGAAAAAAGGTGAGAGTAGGTGATTAAAAGCTGCCACTAGAAGTGAGGACGTGGTAGATTAAAAAGTTGTTCTGTCATTAAGACATATTTGTGATCACAGGTGGAGAATAAACTTAGCTCAGGGATCTCCAGTTCTAGTCTTGGAGGGCTGCAGTGGCTGCAGATTTTCATTCTAATCCTTTCCTTGATAGTTTTTTGCTGTTAATGAACTATTTTACTTTAATTTTAATTACAATTTTAAGACCCTGACCCTTTAACTATAGTATTTCTTTTTTCCTTAATTAGCAGCCAAACATTAATGAGCTAAAAAAATTAACCAATACATGACCAGTAACCCGTGTCCATCATAGAGTATCTAAAAATAATGTCAATCGGCTCAGGTCCACAAAATATTTTAAAGATGTTCTTAGAAAGAAATAGCAGTTTTAGAAATGTCTGCTACGGCATAATGAGAACACCAACAAACCATGGAATTAAATAATGGATTTAATTAACAACAAGAACTGACTTCTAATTAACAAACTGATTAGAGTGGAATTGTTTGGAGTTTGAGGTCCCAACTTCATTCGTTGGTCATCTGGTTGTTCCCATCACATCTCTTTTTTGTTTAGGTGCCATTTAAGGAAAAAATGAAGCCCTACAGAGAACTGAATCTTAGAAAAAACAAGTCAATTAAAATGAAGGGAAAAGAAATTAATTATTAGCAAAAACTGGTCACTAATTAAGAAAAGCGTTAGAATGAAAGCATGCAGCTACAGCAGAATTCCAGTTCTGGAGATGGAGACCCCTGAATTAGCTTTGCCTGTTTTTCAAACAGAGAGCTCAGAGTGGCTATGATCAAGGGATATGAAGTGTTCAACAATATGCTTTTCAAAGTCATTAATGTTAATGTCTTGGACATGCTCCCTGAAACAGCCTGCTAGCCATCTACGTATTTCACATATGTACAGTATATGGCTGGACATTTCCAACAAGAAATGCAGTAAACAAGATTTTTAGACTGTTGAGAGGCTCATTGTTTAATATTACATTTTCTAGAACTTTAGAACCATTTTAACAAGTATTGGCCATTCAGCCCAGCATGCTTGCTAATATTATTCACTTACATTCTCCAAGACAACACTGAGTCAAGATTACAAGGCCATTAATGTTCTGCTTTCCACCACACTACTTGGTAATTTATTCCATGTGTCCGTGACTCATTGAGTGAATGAATTGTGTCCCGGTGTTCTAGTTGAAGAATTTATTTTAAATTAATAGTAGAAATCAATTACATGAATTCCCTTCATAGTTTCAAATACTTTAGTCATGTCACTTTTAAATTCCTATTTCCATAAACTAAAAAGGTTTGTCTCCTCTAATATTTCTTATACCAATCAGTCATTAACTCACACATCCTCAGTCCCAGAATCCTCTCCGATATTTTCACTAGTGCATCTAAAACTGCACACGATACTCCAGGTGAGCCTCACTACTGAGTTTTAAAGCCTAAGTATAACCTTCCTTTGACTTGTACTCAACACGTAATGTTAACATAACCTTACATCTTACTGGCACTTACTGGATGTAGATAATGAGGAATCCACTACAACTCTTAGGTCCTTCTCATAAGATATACCTTCACGTTTCAAACCTCCCATTGTCTATTCAAATTTAATATTTTTATTTCCATTCTGTAATACATACCATTTACTTTCAGGTGAAGTCAGATGTTTACATACCCTTAGGGTGAATCCTTTAAAACTCACTTTATGACCCCTTTACAGATTGTATACTAACAAACTATAAATTTGGCACATCATTTAAGACATCTGCTTTGTTCAGGGCAAAAGGATTCTTTTCCGACAATATTCACAGACCTCAGAGTATTTCACTTTTTATTGACTACTAGGGGGCTCTGCCCCCTGCTCGCTTTGCTCACCAACCCCCGTGCTGGCCCTACGTGCTATCATTTCCCAGATCTGCTGCTTGAGACGAATCATGCTGTTCTTTTGGATAAACACGAATATCAACTATCTCTTTGAAATATCCGTCTTTCGAAACTATCATCGCTGGCAATTTGTCACATGTTGTTTTTTTATATATGTGAGTGTGATCTTTCAGATTCATATAGAAATCCAACAAAACTTCTTTGTCCGTGTTTTTCAGATAAATTTCATGTAAAGTACGATATTTTTGAACATATCGATTTGTATCCATTATTGGCTGTAGAATTTCTAATATGCCCAATCATTTAACTTTTTCGATTCTATGTTGTATTGCTTCTCTGTGATCATAAATTTAAACCTGACCGAATTGTGGTTTCTTTGAAATTAAACTTGTAGTAGCTTTAATTGTTGCGGGACCACAGATTCTCATAGAGTAAGGTCCTGAATCGTGTAAATCTACATTCTGAGGATTGAATGTTGTAACAGATTATTGTAGATGCGGATATTTTGCATGTAGTTTCATCAAATAACAAATCTTTTATTTCTCGCGGATATGCCTCTTCATTGGGAAGAAACACTACTTTTCCCTGATGGTAACACAAATTAGACGATCTACAAGTCTCCGACTTAAAGTTTAAAGCAGAACAATAACTACATACTTCTGTCATATCACCTATGTCCATATATTCGATTTCTTTTGCTGTTCCATTATTTCATTGAGTAATAATTTCCATTTGTTAGCGCTAATGCAATCTTTACTATCAGTTTTTTGAGACTTTTGAATTTTAGTACTTTCATAATCTCTAACTTGCTCTGCATGTGTATTGCACCTACGTTTTTGAACCTCTTTATGATGTTCTACTTTGTCTTCTACTCTTTGTCTCCTCTTCTTCTACTGTTTTTCTTTTATTTCTGCCCCCACTTGGACCTGTTAGGTTTTCAATTCATCTATTGCCACAAAGTCTCGTCTCACGGGACGTCATATTATCTCTCTGAAAAAGGCTTGTCTCGTCTCTCTGAAAAAGTCTCGTCTTCTCCCAAGATTTTTTTATATAATAGAGAGATATCACAATTCCCTAAGTGTATGTACACTTCTGACTTCAGCTGTACATTAAATTTCATCTGCCTCAAGTCTGCCCAGCCCTGTATGCTATCCAGGTCCCTCTGTAATGATTCAGTGGATTCTATTTTTATCTCCCCTTCCACATAGTTTTGTATCATCTGCAAACCTGACCAGCTGATTTAATTACTTGTCTAGATCGTTGAATGTATTAAAAAGCACAGCAGTCCCTGCACTGGTCTTTATAGGCCACTCCTTTCAACATCACCTATTTCTGGAAAAGTTCCTCTCAACATAACCATTTGTGTTGGGTGTTTGAGGAACGTTTCCACCCATTTACACACTGCACCTGCACTGCACACTCCAAGTCATACTTTCCCACTTTTACATGGTGAACACCTCTTAAAATAACAAATCACACTGGGGATTAGGCATAGCTACTCTTGCACTGTTCCCCTATCATGTAGCATGGCTGGTATCTTTGCTTGTTTTTTTCTATTGTCTTGCTCACTATCTGCAATCCGCCAATGACAAGGCCCTGTTTTCTGCACAGGGCTCCTGTTTATTCTCTCCTCTGGAAGTCTCCACCTGCATTCCTGAATCTTCCTGGGTTTATAGAATGTAGTGAAAATCTTCCACAAACATGGAAATATACATCACTCTCTGTCCCCTTGTAATGGGCCACTATTACTCACTCATCCATTCTGGTCCATCTTCAGGACAGTCCTCCGGCCACTACACTGTTGTTAGGCAACTACAGGCACAAGTAAACAGTGTTTTGTCTGGTGTTTTAAGTGCATTTTTCTTTAGATTAAATATAAGGATGTTTTTTTTTTTAATTAAAATTTTGCCTGGATCACATCCTTTGTCCTTAGCTGTTTTTTTCCTCAGCCATCCCTTGGAACTAGAGCCACCTCTGTCAGAACCTTCTGGCATCACCCCTGCATAACAGATGTGTTCACTCTCAGTGTTAGAGTGATTGCAATTAAGTGCCCAGGAATCTAACTTACTCTCCACCCGTATAACCTGAATACTGACACATAAAGAGATAGTGTCCTTCAGTTTCACCAACTGCTTCCTGTTAGAAAGAAAATCCATTACATGCCAGCCCAAGAACTAATTGATACATAAGGTGGTTAGCTTAACAAAAGTTTTTAGAGAATGAATTGTGGATAAAACAGCTGTAAAAAGTGATCCAGGCATACGTGAAGTGATTGAAGATATATAAATACGCCATGAAGCCTAAAGAACAGTGCCACGTCCACTGATTTAGTTAAAAATTAAAGCTATTAAACCTATGTTTAGTAAGGCAAATTTTAATCAGAAGTGACAAAGTCTAAAAAGATTTAAAAGCATTTTACACACAATGCAGGTTCTGTTCATCCCAAAATTTAAAGAACTCTGCAGTGGATAACTTAGTAGCTGAAAAAGAAATTACAAGGGAGAAAAGTGTTGGGGGCTTAAAAGAGCATCATAAAAACTACAGGGCATACAAGAAAAATGGTTAAAAATGGTAATAGAAAAGCTAAAAGGCAATTAGAGAGAAATATTGTAGAAAGGGCAAAAGATGACCCTAAAGCTCTTTTCGGAAAGGATTAGTTTTACACCAGGAGACGGGGTTAAGTGAGTGCTTGAAGTTCGGCCGGCACACACTGGAACTTTACCAGCATTTCCCTGTTCTAGTATTATGAGTATCCATCCATCCATCCATCCATTGTCTCCCGCTTATCCGAGGTCGGGTCGCAGGGGCAGCAGCTTGAGCAGAGATGCCCAGACATCCCTCTCCCCGGCCACTTCTTCTAGCTCTTCCGGGAGAATCCCAAGGCGTTCCCAGGCCAGTCGAGAGACATAGTCCCTCCAGCGTGTCCTGGGTCTTCCCCGGGGCCTCCTCCCGGTTAGACGTGCCCGGAACACCTCACCAGGGAGGCGTCCAGGAGGCATCCTGATCAGATGCCCGAGCCACCTCATCTGACTCCTCTCGATGCGGAGGAGCAGCGGCTCTACTCTGAGCCCCTCCCAGATGACTGAGCTTCTCACCCTATCTTTAAGGGAAAGCCCAGACACCCTGCGGAGGAAACTCATTTCAGCCGCTTGTATTCGCGATCTCGTTCTTTCGGTCACTACCCATAGCTCATGACCATAGGTGAGGGTAGGAACATAGATCGACTGGTAAATTGAGAGCTTCGCCTTGCGGCTCAGCTCCTTTTTCACCACGACAGACCGATGCAGAGCCCGCATTACTGCGGATGCCGCACCGATCCGCCTGTCGATCTCACGCTCCATTCTTCCCTCACTCGTAAACAAGACCCCGAGATACTTGAACTTCTCCACTTGGGGCAGGATCTCGCTACCAACCCTGAGAGGGCACTCCACCCTTTTCCAGCTGAGGACCATGGTCTCGGATTTGGAGGTGCTGATTCTCATCCCAGCCGCTTCACACTCGGCTGCGAACCGATCCAGAGAGAGCTGAAGATCACGGCCTGATGAAGCAAACAGGACAACATCATCTGCAAAAAGCAGTGACCCAATCCTGAGCCCACCAAACCGGACCCCCTCAACGCCCTGGCTGCGCCTAGAAATTCTGTCCATAAAAGTTATGAACAGAATCGGTGACAAAGGGCAGCCCTGGCAGAGTCCAACTCTCACTGGAAACGGGTTCGACTTACTGCCGGCAATGCGGACCAAGCTCTGGCACCGATTGTACAGGGACCGAACAGCCCTTATCAGGGGGGCCGGTACCCCATACTCTCGGAGTACCCCCCACAGGATTCCCCGAGGGACACGGTCGAATGCCTTTTCCAAGTCCACAAAACACATGTAGACTGGTTGGGCAAACTCCCATGCACCCTCCAGGACCCTGCTAAGGGTATAGAGCTGGTCCACTGTTCCGCGACCAGGACGAAAACCACACTGTTCCTCTTGAATCCGAGGCTTGACTGTCCCTGATGTCCATGCGATGTTACAGAGGCGTGTCAACCAAGACAGTCCTACAACATCCAGAGCCTTGAGGAACTCCGGGCGTATCTCATCCACCCCCGGGGCCCTGCCACCAAGGAGTTTTTTGACCACCTCGGTGACCTCAGTCCCAGAGATGGGGGAGCCCACCTCTGAGTCCCCAGGCTCTGCTTCCTCATTGGAAGGCATGTTAATGGGATTGAGGAGGTCTTCGAAGTACTCCCCCCACCGACCCACAACGTCCCGAGTCGAGGTCAGCAGCGCACCATCCCCACCATATACAGTGTTGACACTGCACTGCTTCCCCCTCCTGAGACGCCGGATGGTGGACCAGAATCTCCTCGAAGCCGTCCGAAAGTCGTTCTCCATGGCCTCCCCAAACTCCTCCCACGCCCGAGTTTTTGCCTCAGCAACCACCAAAGCCGCATTCCGCTTGGCCTGCCGGTACCTATCAGCTGCCTCCAGGGTCCCACAGGACAAAAGGGTCCTGTAGGACTCCTTCTTCAGCTTGACGGCATCCTTCACCGCCGGTGTCCACCAACGGGTTCGGGGATTGCCGCCACGACAGGCACCGACCACCTTACGGCCACAGCTCCGGTCAGCTGCCTCAACAATAGAGGCACGGAAGATGGCCCATTCGGACTCAATGTCCCCCACCTCCCTCGGGATGTGGTCGAAGTTCTGCCGGAGGTGGGAGTTCAAGCTACTTCTGACAGGGGGCTCTGCCAGACGTTCCCAGCAGACCCTCACAACACGTTTGGGCCTACCACGCCTGACCGGCATCCTCCCCCACCATCGAAGCCAACTCACCACCAGGTGGTGATCAGTTGACAGCTCCGCCCCTCTCTTCACCCGAGTGTCCAAGACATGTGGCCGCAAGTCCGACGACACAACCACAAAGTCAATCATCGAACTGAGGCCTAGGGTGTCCTGGTGCCAAGTGCACATATGAACACCCCTATGCTTGAACATGGTGTTCGTTATGGACAATCCGTGACGAGCACAGAAGTCCAATAACAAAACACCACTCGGGTTCAGATCGTGGGGGCCATTCCTCCCAATCACGCCCTTCCAGGTCTCACTGTCATTGCCCACGTGAGCATTGAAGTCTCCCAGCAGAACGAGGGAGTCCCCAGAAGGTATGCCCTCCAGCACCCCCTCCAGGGACTCCAAAAAGGGTGGGTACTCCGAACTGCTGTTTGGTGCATACGCACAAACAACAGTTAGGACCCGTCCCCCCACCCGAAGGCGAAGGGAGGCTACCCTCTCGTCCACCGGGGTAAACCCCAATGTACAGGCTCCAAGTCGGGGGGCAATAAGTATACCCACACCCGCTCTGCGCCTCTCACCGGGGGCAACTCCAGAGTGGTAGAGAGTCCAGCCCCTCTCAAGGAGATTGGTTCCAGAGTCCAAGCTGTGCGTCCAGGTGAGTCCGACTATATCTAGCCGGAACCTCTCAACTTCGCGCACTAGCTCAGGCTCCTTCCCCTTCAGAGAGGTGACATTCCACGTCCCAAGAGCCAGCTTCTGTAGCCGAGGATCGGACCGCCAAGGTCCCCGCCTTCGGCCACCACCCAACTCACACTGCACCCGACCTCCTTGGCCCCTCCCATAGGTGGTGAGCCTATTATGAGTACTGGTAGTTAATGTAAGTGTCCCAGTTCATATGGACCTCATTAATGACTATAATTTATATAATTTAAATTCACCCCACCACATCCTCCCACATCTATACAAAGTGTCTATATCTGTATACCTTGAACCTTTAAGTGAGTATGTGCCCCCCTAACCCTCCCTCGGTTTTTAAGCATGCACAACAAGGAGTACCAGCATTTCTTTTTTTCCACTTCAGGCACTGAGTAAAGTAGTTATTATCGGAGGATCTATGTAATTTTAGTCCTGTCCAAATTGCTCAAATGACAGAGGTGAGTGAGTACATATATAAATCATTGATGCTTAATTTTATGGACAAATTCATAAGAATGTGATGCTAGCAAATATTCCATTATATAAAATGGGTGAAATAACTATAGGCCAGTCAGCTTACCATACATCACAAGTAAATTTACGGAAGAGATAATAAAAGAAAATATTGAGCATCACCTGGCAAAAACAGGTGTATTTATAATCAGTCAGCATGGTTCAGGCAGGTGAGATTATGTTTCACTAATATGCTGGAATTCTATGAGGAAAATCCAAAAGTATACAACAAGAGAGGTGCATATGACATTATTTTCAGTAGACCTTTGATAAAGTATCATGCAAGAAGTTAATCATTACATTAAAAGAACAGTAGTACTAGGGTGTTGTACCGTGTTAGCCATTATGAATGTAGTGAAAAGTCAAGCAAAATGACGCCTTTTATTGGCTAACTAAAAAGATTACAATATGCAAGCTTTCGAGGCAACTCAGGCCCCTTCTATAGCCAAGATGTAATGATATGCCTTGCATATTTTTAGTTAGCCAATAAAAGGTGTCATTTTGCTTGACTTTTCATTAAAAGAACAGAAAATTTAAGGTGCAGTGTGTATAAGGAGAAACTTTTTCTCAGAACAAAGGGTTATTTTGAGAGGAGGTTTTTTAGAATTAGGTGATGTTAAAAGAGGTGTCATTCAGGAATCAATGTTGGGACCACTGTTTTTTTTAATATACACATATACATATATATATATATATATATATATATATATATATATATATATATATATATATATATATATATATATATATATATAGTGGGAATATGGGTCCCTGTTGACCCCTGAACCCGCAGACAACACGTTCTGACACCAGGTAAAATATTAGAATTAAATTTTAATTCTTCCAATAATGTGCACAAAGCACCTCCACCTCCACTACACACAATAATAAACAATAAATCAAAACAATAATCAATCACAATCCTCCACTCCATGCAGCTCCGTTCCACACCCTCCCAACTCGGCTCAGTCTGCTGGGAAGTGCTTCTGTCCCTCAGTCCATGTGATTTCATAGCACTTCCGGGTCAGATGAAAACTTCTTCTTTTCTTCGGCCCAGAAGTACTTCATTCCTTCCATCTCCGTGATTAGGGAGTACTTCTGGGCTATAATAAAGACCATTGTGCCTCCCTGCAGTGTCCCCTGGCGGCCCCCACGGTATCCAGCAGGGCTGTGCAGTAAAACTCCATTGTCCATGATGCCCTGCTGGAATTCGGGGCACCTCCATGTTGCAGGGAGGACTCCATCTAGTGGCGTGGGGGTATTGGCCGGGATAAGCTGCCGGCCATATATCACTATATATATATAAATGATGTGTATAGGAATAAGGAAAAATAGTTTTCAGATGATGACCAAACTAAACAGAATGGAAGATCATCTAGAATCCACTGAATCATTACAGAGGGACCTGGACAGAATATATATTGTGATAAAAACACAGACCAGACATCATAAAAAGGTGTGGAGCAGCCACCCGTATAATATCCCCGGCTACAAAAGATTTTTTAAGTTGACAGCGACGTTCGCAATACTGAGTCCAAAACAGAACTGATTTCTTGGTGGTAAGATGGTGGCTTTAAAGGCTCATATAAGGAATTGACGTCATCAAGGGGGCCGGACCTGGAAGTGTCGTCATCGAGGGGGCCGGACCCGGAAGTGATGTCATCGAGGGGGGCCGGAATCTGGCAGAATTTCTCGGGAACGGTCTGCAGGGAACTGAGAAAGACAGTTAGTGCACCCCGCCACCCCTTGGTCGGATGTGATATTAGATAGATAGATATTTTATTAATCCCAAGGGGAAATTCACATACTCCAGCAGCAGCATACTGATACAAAAAAAACAATATTAAATTAAAGAGTAACAAAAATGCAGGTAAAAACAGACAATAACTTTGAATAATGTTAACGTTTACCCCCCCGGGTGGAATTGAAGAGTTGCATAGTTTGGGGGAGGAACGATCTCCTCAGTCTGTCAGTGGAGCAGGACAGTGACAGCAGTCTGTCGCTTAAGCTGCTCCTCTGTCTGGAGATGATACTGTTTAGTGGATGCAGTGGATTCTCCATGATTGATAGGAGCCTGCTCAGCGCCCGTCACTCTGCGACTGATGTCAAACTGTCCAGCTCCATGCCTACATTAGAGCCTGCCTTCCTCACCAGTTTGTCCAGGCGTGAGGTGTCCTTCTTCTTAATGCTGCCTCCCCAGCACACCACCATGTAGAAGAGGGCGCTCGCCACAACCGTCTGATAGAACATCTGCAGCATCTTATTGCAGATGTTGAAGGACGCCATTCTTCTAAGGAAGTATAGTTGTCTCTGTCCTCTCTTGCACAGAGTATCAGTATTGGCAGTCCAGTCCAATTTATCATCCAGCTGCACTCCCAGGTATTTATAGGTCTGCACCCTCTGCACATAGTCACCACTGACGATCACGGGGTCCATGAGGGGTCTGGGCCTCCTAAAATCCACCACCAGCTCCTTGGTTTTGCTGGTATTCAGGTGTAGGTGGTTTGAGTCGCACCATTTAACAAAGTCCTTGATGAGGTTCCTATACTCCTCCTCCTGCCCACTCCTGATGCAGCCCACGATAGCAATGTCGTCAGCGAACTTTTGCACGTGGCAGGACTCCGAGTTGTATTGGAAGTCCGATGTATATAGGCTGAACAGGACCGGAGAAAGTACAGTCCCCTGTGGCGCTCCTGTGTTGATGACCACAATGTCAGACCTGCAGTTCCCGAGACGCACATACTGAGGTCTGTTTGTAAGATAGTCCATGATCCATGCCAATAGGTATGAATCTAATCCCATCTCTGTCAGCTTGTCCCTAAGGAGCAGAGGTTGGATGGTGTTGAAGGCGCTAGAGAAGTCTAGAAACATAATTCTTACAGCACCACTGCCTCTGTCCAAGTGGGAGAGGGATTGGTGTAGCACAGGGGTGGGCAAATTCATTCCTGGAGGGCCGCAGTGGCTGCAGGTTTTTGTTCCAACCCAATTGCTTAATAAGAAGCACTTATTGCTCAAGTAACACTTCTGCTTCATTTTAGTTATCTCCCTCGTTAAGATTATGAACCCTTATTGCTTATTTAAGTCTTAAACAGCTGCATTCTTGGTTTTTAATTGCTCCTTATTAGCAATAACATGCAAATGACAAAAGAAACCAGCAGTTATCCATTTTGCTTGTTACCCTTTACACCTGTGTGTATTTATCGTGCACTATTTGGTTTAATTAAATACTTGGAAGGAAAGAGAAGAGAAAAAAGTGAAGGATTGAGAATTACCCCTCCGTTTTACACTTCAAAGTATTTGGATGCTATCCTTAGAATGGAAAAAAAAATCTAGGATATGAGAATGACTTGACATCGCAGAGTTAAAGCACTAACAAGCCATGAAATGTAATTATTGGCAAGGATTGTTTTCTAATTAAGCAACTGGGTTGGAACAAAAACCCGCAGCCACTGCGACCCTCCAGGAATGAATTTGCCCACCCCTGGTGTAGCATATAGATGATGGCATCCTCCGCTCCCACCTTCTCCTGGTATGAGAACTGCAGAGGGTTGAGGGCGTGTTGGACCTGTGGCCTCAGGTGGTGAAGCAGCAGCCTCTCCATGGTCTTCATCACATGTGACGTCAGAGCGACAGGCCGGAAGTCGTTCAGCTCACTAGGACGTGATACCTTTGGGACTGGGGTGATGCAAGATGTTTTCCAAAGCCTCGGGATTCTCCCCTGTTCCAGGCTCAGGTTGAAGATGCACTGTAGAGGACTCCCCAGCTCCGACAAACAGACCTTCAGCAGTCGTGGCAATACTCCATCTGGACCCGCTGCTTTGCTGGCACGAAGTCTCTTCAGCTCTCTGCTCACCTGCACTGCTGTAATTGTGGGTGGGGATGTCTCTCCTATGCTGGTATCAGCAGAAGGATGGGTGGAGGGTGCAGTACTCCGAGGTGAGAGTGGGTTAGGGTGGTCAAACCTGTTAAAGAAGTTGTTCATTTGATTTGCTCTCTTCACGTCTCTCTCGATGGTGGCACCCCGCTTCGAGCTGCAGCCAGTGATGATCTGCATCCCATCCCACACTTCCGTTCATACTGTTATTCTGCAACTTCTGCTCCAGCTTTCTCCTGTACTACTCCTTCGCCGCCCTGAGCTGGACTCTGAGTTCCTTCTGCACGCGCTTGAGCTCATGCTGATCACCGCCTTTAAAAGCCCTTTTCTTCTGGTTCAAAAGGCCCTTCATGTCACTTGTAATCCATGGCTTGTTGTTAGCATAGCAGCGTACAGTTCTTACTGGAACTACAATTTCCATACAGAACTTGATGTAGTCAGTAGTGCAGTCAACAACCTCCTCAATGTTCTCACTATGTGATCCCTGCAGGATATCCCAGTCCGTAGTTCCAAAGCAGTCTCTCAGTGCCTGCTCTGCTTCAGGGGACCACTTCCTGAATGAGCGTGTGGTTGTAGGTAGGACCCTCACTCTTGGTTTGTAGTGAGGCTGAAACAGAATCCGGTTATGATCTGCTTTCCCAAGTGCAGGCAGCGGGGTGGCGCTGTATGCGTCTTTAACGTTTGCATACAGCAAGTCAATAGTCTTATTTCCCCGGATGTTACAGTCCACATACTGGGAAAAGGCAGGTAATGTTTTGTTCAGCGTCACATGGTTAAAATCTCCAGTGATTAGCACAAGCACCTCAGGGTGCTGCGTTTGTAACTTAGCAACAGCAGAATGGATGATGTCACTCGCTATGTAATATGTAATATATTACCATTACTTAAGCCCTTCAGCTGCCTCCTACTCGCACGTGTGTGACAATATATATATATATCTGTCTGTCGTGCAAAAACTTGTGAACCCCTGGGCTTTGAATCTTGAACTTGGTCTCAGTTGACAGCTTATGTCATGATACAAAAAGCAAAACCCTTGAATTAGACATGTGGGCTACCTTGGCAACAAAATTCCTCTTTGGGTCCTCTTTCTGACCATTGATATTGTAGAGTGCCTCATAAGAAACAATGACTCAAGTGTGCCGTGGCTGACGGGAAAAACAGCACAACAGTCGTGAAGGCCAACTCAACTCCATCATGTTATTTGGCTTTGGGTCCATCAGTCCAGCAGGCAGAATATATCTGTCAGAAAAAGAGTCAAGGTGACATCGGATATCAGTGGAGAACATTGCAGGAACCCTGACGGTGCGACCTTAAGTGCTGTGTTTCATGAGAGATACATGCACCACCTTTCTTTGAGGACCTGGGGTCGGAGTGCTACTAGTTTTATCTTACTTCTATGGAGTGCTGTTTAGTCTTCCTTTTTAAACCTGTCTTTCAGATTCTCAATTTTAATTAAATGATTATTTATTCAATATTGTCCTCCTGAGGCAATTATTTTTCAACTGTGTAAACTTGGAACTTCCACAACATAATGAGTAAATACGTATTTGTTAAGATTTTATTCCAATATAAATAAAGGTCACATTAAAAATGTATTTTGATTTTCAGTGCTTTGAAATAAAAATATCACAGAGAAAAAAAATCAATGTAGGCTTTATTATTCAGTAAAGGTAAAGAACAAGTCAAGAGTTCAAAAACCTTTGCAAGCCTCAGTATCTGACAAACAAGCAAACTGTTTTTACAGAATGTGCTTAGTGAGGAGTAAAACATATGACCTAGGAAAACCAGTGTATGATAGCTTTATAGTATTTGAAGTTAGAATTCTGTCCCTGAGAGATTTTAAATAATATTAATCATGAAATATGTATATGTTATACAGTTTTAAGCTTGAATTATAGAATGGTTTACATAAATTGAAGAAGAGTACATGTTGCATATAATAGAATGTCACTGAATTCAACAGAATTGTTTTGAGTTATTTATTGAGAGGTCCCTTTCCGATTGTTACAGAACATTATCTAGGCCTGTGAACCACTAAATTAGATAATAAAGTTAGGAATATTACCAATATCTTCATCAGTAGAAGCTAAAACATATCCAAGCATTGATACTGGTGTAAGATTAGGAAAGGATTGTCACTTAAATCAGAATTCCCACTTCTTAAAAGAATACATATTTTTTTTAATACGCTATTTGTAGTGATGACCAAGAAAAATTATCTCATGTTTTCTTGCACAATAAGAGGAAATACAATGGAATGTAATGACGACTCGCGCTCTACAAGAACAAACAATGTAAAAAACATTTACGGGGCTGGGGGGGTATTGTCATGATTAATCTACATTTCCGTTATCCATTCATACGCTCAAAGAATGCAAAGCGCATGCATTTTTTGCTAAATTATTTGTAACAATTATTTCCAGACAAAGCAGCATACATTGTGACCTGGAAAAATGCATTACTGTAATTCTGTGCTTTTGAATTGGAGACAGCATTTTTGACCAATGAATGAGGGGGAGAGACAGGTCTTAAATTCAAAAGAACAGAATTGTGGGAATTTGTTTTCAAGTTTTGATGAACACTACACGATTCCAGCTTAAAAACTTTAATGAACAAACTTTTTTTTTTTGTCTTTTGAAGTAGTATAAGAAAAATAACATCCCCTTAATTGTCTTTGCTTTTAGCAAAATCCTACATTCCCACTAACTTTAGGGTTGCCAGACGTCCCTTATATACAGGACATGTACCATATTTGATCATTTTGTCCCCTGTCCCATATTGACCTTTCAGGGACACCCAAATGTCCCGTATTTAGTTCATTTTCAAATTTCGTAATAAACATTTTTACTACCTTCTTAAGGTACTTAATTGTAACTTTATAAGTAATTATACTTTCTTTTCTCAGATTCTCTTGATGAAAATAATACAAATGTAATGAAGAAACTAGTGTTTGCTGCCTGTTTGCAACTTGTTCTGTTGCTGTGGTTGGCTGAGGACAGCGACACTCTTACTGTTTTGCTCTGTATCAGCATTGCAACATACAGTGTGTCGTTACTACTTGCCACGGCCCACTTTTTTTCTAACTGCCTGTATTAAATAATAATATTTCTCTGTTGTCTGTATTAAATAAATATTTTCAAATGATTTCACTTTTACAGATTTTTTTTTTAGCTTGTATTAAATAATTTTCAAATGATTTTACTTTTGTTTTCCTCATAACCCATTAAAATCCTTGCTTTATGTTTTTAACTTATGTCTCTACTTTTATATAATATATTGGTCTGGGTGTGTAAGGGGGCAAGTATAAATTTATAAATATATAGCAATATAGAGAGAGATTTTAAGAGTGTCGTGTATTTCAAATTTTCTAATCTGGCAACCCTAACTAACTTTGATGTTGACCTTTCTAATAAACACCTAAATAAATGAGTCTTTTGTAAATAGCATCTGAAGGAATAAAGCATTATTAAAATTTTCTCTGCATATATTGTAAATGCCTGAATGATGAGTGCTGTTTTGTGAACATGAATCTCTTGGTCTTTTCTTCTTTCCTTACAGAATGAAACTTCAAAGAAGATGCAGGAGGAGCCTTTTGAAAGATCAATTAAAAGCTACAACAAAACTCTGCCAAAAACTTCACTCTCCAATTGTTTCAAGAAAAATCTGTTTTCAGGCCTGCCTGCTTAGCTGTCTTTACATATTCTTGTGCTTGCTTCAATCGTCATGTTTTTCATGTCTTAACTAATAAACTTGAAATCTTAGTCATGCAACACAATACTGAAATGCAAAAATAAAAAAATACAGTGATGTCTGCAAAAAGCTTTCTAGACTGGAATGGGTTGCCGTGAAGTATGGTCATTTGTGGTGTTTAGCCATTTGAATTTCTTGAATTAATAAGATGGCTTAGTGCTTTCCTTGCTTTTAAGCTCCAGTTTTGCTGTATTTTGAATAAATGTGGACATTCGGGACTCAAATATGCTATTTTTTTTCAGTTTTTTGAAGAACCTTCACTATGATGAAATTACAGTATACCTAAAGTGTTTCAGGAGGTTATTCCAGAAGTCAAGTTTCAGTCACAATTAGTTTAACAGTCAATGCCTTTGGCACAGCCCAGGAAATGGGAGGACTGGAGCACAAATGCGACATACAAAAAAATAAGACAACAGCCGAGCTCGTATGATGTAACACACCGTTATTTAACACATTTTGGTTGCTTACCCCATTTTACCCATGTGAAGCTTTATGGTACTTTTGTTTGAACCTGGAATCCTTAATAAATTTATATCTCCAAATGTAAATGTCCTTTATAGTTATGCTAAACTTACTAGTGGGATTTACTAGTGTGAAAACTTATATCTGGTACCCCCACTCAAAGTGCATTATATATCTCTTAATAACATTATTTTAAAGACTAAGGTCAAGACCTTAATGTATTTAGCTTATTTCAAACTGGCTTTGGAAGAATGTTTTGGGTCTTTGTTTTCCTGAAAGGTGACTTTTATCCAATGTCCTAGATCTCTTACACACTTGAGACATTTCCAAACTATCCATTACACTTGTGCCATATACCATGTAGCTGTGAGGCTTCAAATCATGTGAAACACATACAGTGAGTCATGCCATGGGCTTTCAAATGTTTGACCAGCTAGGGCGCTTTGTAGCAGACCATATACTAGGAAAAAAAAAAATCGTTATAGTCCAGATTATGGTCAGGAAAGGGGTTTTGTTTAAACAACAAAATACAATGGGCAGTAAAGGGAATACAAATATAATACAAATACAATATAAATGTATATAACTTATAATAAATAGAACTCTTCTTTTGGCTGTCTACACAAATGTCAAACAAAAATGCTCTTTCTTCCCTCACGGCTTTCCTCTTCCTCAACACACTGGCTATTCTTTTCTTCTTACTGGATGAGTCCTTGTCTCTGCTCCTCTCCCAACCCCAAGCTCATCTGAGGGGGTGGAGGCCTTTGTAAGTTTTTTTAGGTTTATTGGGTCATTATTGTCACACAACAGAGCACTGTGAAATTTTTGTTTCCATGTACTGATCAAAATGCAACACATTCCCTCTCTCCAACACCATGATTAGTGAGTATAACAACCTTGCATTCAAAGTTAAATATGCAAGTCGTCCTACATTTTCCAGGAAAAATAAACACTACAGTAGGAGGTAAAGCATTTATTTAAGTCTCACAAACTCTTGAAGAATCCAACTGGTAATAGAGTGTATACCGTTATTCTTAGCATTTGCATCAAGTTACTCTTGCAAGCATATCTGGGTCACCTCTTTCCCCACAGAGACTGCTGGAATTCCCAGGAACCTTGGAGCAAACTTTAACTAGGTAATCATTGCTCCTATAGAGTTCAACCCAAACCAAGAATCAGATGTTATGACATATTGGCAGGAAAAGGGTGTCCCATCCAGAGCAAACACTGCCTTGCAATTCCCATTCATCTGCTCCCCTTACAATGTGTTGCGGCCAATATATTCAGTACATATGAAATTAGTCGTATTTCATTTTAGGTTTGTAAGTAACTAGCTGATGTACCTGGTGTTACCCGGGCATATTTGTATAATGGGTTAAGGTAAAAAAGAAAATATTTTGTGCTTTTTAAATGTTGACCCTTTTGTCATTACTGGCTTCTTTCCTTATCCATCATCTACAATACCTCTGATATCTCCTCAATGTCTCTGCCCTAACGAGTTGAGTATTTGCTCTTTTTGTGTATGAGTGCTTTCTGAAATGGAACCACTACTACTTTGTATTTCCTGGTTTACTGTGCTTTGACAAATAAATGATTAATCCTAAATTAAACTATTTATGTTAAGTTGGGTTAACACTGATATTCCAACAAAATGTTATGAACATGCACTCAGGTGTTTTAAAATGATGCATGGTTTTTGTAGTGTTGGTTCTTCTATTCCAACTCCTAATTCATTCTTGAAACTCAATGAAGCCTATATTTTAAATTGCAAGAACAATAATATAAATACGCAATTTAATTAAAGTCGGTTTTTCAGTGATGCACAACTTTTAGGGTAAGTCTCCATCACACATCACCCCCCACCATTATTTCTATTGAATCAGTGATGTGAAATGAAGCTCTCACTGTAAGTAGAGCCAAACCTAAACAACATGCCAAATTCATTATCATCTGTTCAACCATTTTGGTGTGATAATGAGTTTTGGTTTTGTCTCTCCCTCCCACCCTACAACTCAATTTAGATTAAACATTTGGAAGGTCCATGTGACCCATGCCTGGCCGGGACACCCCTTTGACACAGGGTCTGGGGGAGCAGCCATGGGATGCATGCTTTGTCCCCCGCATGCATGTGGTGCATGTGGCTGCATGTGGTGGCAGCCCTTCTGGGTTACATTGGAGCCACAGGCGTGGGACTTCAGGACTCAGACCTGTTGGGCTCCGTGGCCACCACTCGGAGGAGCTGCACAGCTTAACAAGCCTTTGTGGGCTGGAAAAAAGCCACACCCGGAAGGGCAGCCTAATTAGGCCAATCACCACCTGGAGAACTTCCTGGAGGGCTACAAAAGGAGCCTGCATCCACTACTCCTGGCACCAGAGTCGGGAGGAGGATGAGGACGAGGACGAGGGCAAGGGCGAGGATGACGATAAAGAAGCTGCTGCTGCTGCTGCCTGGGAGGAGTGGATGAAGAAGAGTGTGTTGTGGTGACTTTCTTTTGGGGTGTTTTTGGGACTGTGTAGGGCCTGTGGGACACGGGGAAGACTTGCCCTACGGCTGAAGAAGAAATAAAAACCTTTTTGTTTATTTTTATACGTGCCTCTGCTGTCTGTGTTGGATCAATGGCTCTATAGTGCCTTTGTCACAAAGTCTACATTTTAAGTTGTATCAACAGTACAATGCATGCAAAATGTCACAAACTTCAATTACGGGCCACTTTTTGTAACCTCGTTTAACAATTACATTTTTGAGATGCCATGTAACCCAGATTTTTAAATTGCTTTAAAACTCCTAAGCCTATATTTTGAACTGGACCAACAGCAACCTACATGTGAAATTTCCATAGAATAGATTCAGCCATTTTTGTGTGATTGGTGAACAAACGGACAGATGGCCTCATGCATAAAACCTTGCTTTGATCCCATACCAGAATTGTCCTTATGCTTTAAAGGTAAAGACAACCTTCACAAAAACATTGGATTTATAAAACCATACATTTACTATTGCCATGCCAAGTTCCTTTATAAATCACAAATCTAATTAAAACTTCATTAATGCATGAGCTTTTGGTCACTCCCTGTCATCTCAAGCCAGTAATCATGTATGGCTTTAAAGTGCCCTTTTTGAATATTTATGATCTAATCACCATATAAATTTGGCCATGTTCCTGAGTGACACCTTCACTACAAACTTCAGTGAATGTAAACTTTGAAGGGTTACTGGCTGAAACAGAGAATCGCAAAATCATTCTTTTTTATTGGAATCTTTATGGGATTCACAAATAAAAAAATACAACCAAGGGTGGGAGAAAGTAACAGAAGCTGATTGGAGAGAGCAGTAGCAATTTGGCTTAATTCAATGCCCAGACTATCGCCAGTACAGAGGGTGAATTGGCACAGACTGTATGTAAAGAACTGTAAGATACTGTATTATCATAGTGTTTCCCTCTACTTACCCTTTACCTGTTTTCCCAAGGGTAAGTGTACTCGTCAAGTTCGTTATCGGGTTGGTCTACTGTTGCACTTTAAGATTAACACACACATACATAGCTACGCATACACACAGACCCTAACCACAACAGTGCTCCATGAATGACACACACACACACAATGATTAACCTCTAGCACTTCAAACCACACAAGTGCTTTAGGAATAACACAGCCTGTCACTCTCTCAGCACTTCAAGAGACTTACTTATTATCGGCACAAACAACATACAATGTTTTAATGATATCTCAGACCTAAATATTACTTTAAACATAACAAAGGTTCAGCACTCTTGAATATTGGCCATTTATCAGCCAAGAATACCTTACTTTACGTACTGTTCCCTACTATTGAGTGGAGCTCTCACTCGCAGCCTTAATAAACCTCGCAGCACAGAGGTAATGGCAAATCTGCGGGTGCACCAGGTGCTCAAAGAAATCTAACTTGTTACTTCAATCACTCTAGAAATTAAGACAAAGCATAGAAAGTTAAAAGCAGCATGGTATTTAGTACAGGAATAATAATACTACTAGAACAAAGAATAATAGAAAATAGGCACTGATAGAAAAGTCTGGATATATACTGTATATAGTCTTTAGAAAAAGCTTACAAAAAAATTCAGATGACAAGGATGAATGTCCTAGGGCGGCGTTTAATTTACCAATCGATGTTCATGAAAATGCTGTTAATTAATGATCGGATGAAAACTGGTCATACGTGTCTTTGTTTTCTTCTCTGACGTCACTCTTCCATCGTCGCTGTTTCTCTTCTGATGTTGCTTTCAAATGAGACATATTTATTATAAAATCTCATGCTGTGGTTTCACAACACATGATTGTTGCATGCACCTGATTGGCAGGCTGTCAATATGATAGATGAATTTTGCTCAAACTCTTTAATCTATCTTTTCCCGGATAATAAAGTTTTTTTTGATGTTGCCTAAAACATCGCCACGTCCTCCTTTCCCAGGCTGTAAACCAAATTGTTGTCCCAGATGTCCATCCATAAAGTAATCAATATCCTGAGGTATTGGCTCAGTCTTCCTTTCCCAGGCTGTAAAACCATTTTAGCACTATGCTGTGAACAACTGTTATAAAAGTGAGGTGCAAGGGAAGAGGATATGCCTTTTTTTATTATAATGCCTATACAAGTGTCCTGCATCTGAATTCATCTTGTTGGGATTGAGCAAAATATAATAATAAAAATATAGGGAATAATTTGTAGATTTTATACACCATAACAGATATTAAGAATATTCTTGAACTTGTAAGAAAATAAAATCATTTTAGTAAGTAAACATCAATGTTGCAATGCATACCAGTCTCTTTAAAATAGACAAACAACATCAAAACATTTTTGAATTGCCATGGTATTGATATTCTGAGAAAAAGAGTTTGGATTATCCGAAAACTCATGTGCCAGCCGATGAGTCCAAAACACTTCTGTCTTTACAATGGTATGTTCTATGGTGTGGGAGTGCCTTTCTCTATATCTCCTCTCTTGTGGTATACCCACTGTTACCTGAAATAAAAATAATACAAGTTCTTTATCAAGCACTAAACTTAATTGCAGTCCTATCAACCAAGAAGGCAACCATCACACACAGCATGACCCTGAGGTCTACTTCCCATACTACTGTTTGTTTTTAAAAAGAAAAATTGTTAGTTGAGCTTGGTCACCTTACAACAACATTAGTCAGACACATTTGCATATCACATCAAATTCATTTTGTGATGGTGCCTTTATCGCAATTTGTGTGAAGTCATTTACACCTTTTAATCTCATTTGCCTTTTAATTTTGACCTGCTTATCCTGATTATAAATAAATTTGATGTATCTGTATTACATCTTAATTATACCATCTTATTTAGATGGCATACAGCCAGTTCATGCTGAAAAGCGCTCATTGCCAAATACCCTACGGTTGTGAAAACCTGTAACGGATCAGGGATCAAGTGATTTCTGTATGATGGTCTTATGTCTAGGAAGCCAGCTTTTAAGGCATTCATCATCATGAGCCACAAAATTATCATCATCCCTGAAAATTCTTTCCTTGTGTAGCCTCCCATTGCAGATATTATCCAAAAGAGATAGCACTGCCACTGGCAATTATGTATTACTACTTTCTTTAGTTTTCCTGATGTTTTGTATCACTGTGATCATAATTCTGCAAAAAAGAATAATGCCTGTTAGTCTGTCTGGAGCTTTAATAACTCAAACCATAGAACCAAGTTCATTATCTGTTTTGGCCAGACTGTACCTTATGTTCATGCACAGAATGTATTAAATTTTGTGATGATTCTTTGTTTTTACAGTTATAATCTTTATTATTCTCTTGGAATGTTTATTAGACATTTTTTTAATTTACTGATCTGTTGGTGTACTATTAAGTAACTATTTCCCCTGGATACTGACATTTTGTATCCATATTTGCATGACCATGACTATGCAGTTTATGGCTGCCCATTGTGTAATGTGGAAACTATGTGATGCACCTTATCATCAAGTTCCTCCTTGTAAGGGAAGTGAAATCGTTACCAGGTCCTTTGCTGGCTCCATTGAGCTAAGAGGACCAGCAATGTACATTTATGTGGTTGGGTTACATGGGCTCTTGTGAGAAGGTCAAAAACAGCTTTGATTTAGGCAAACTTTGTTGAGTTTTTTGTATTTGTTTCTTACCATGGTCCATAGTTTCCTGTCCTTAATGGGCATTCTGTTTTCAGGGTGCCCATTGCCTATCATAGTTGCTGGTTTTTCAATCCTAGCACACATGTTTTGTGTCATTTTTGTCCTTTATGCTGCAAAAGCCGGCAAGTAGGTGAGTCTAAATGTGTGGGAGTAACATAACAGGAAAAGGGGGAGAAATGTTGTGGGAAAGATCGGATGTAGGGGTTTTAATTTAGCCGCTTTAATGTTTTGGCCCTTTTCCATTTGTGTGTTTGGTATTAATCCTTGGAGATGAGTGAAAATGTATTGTAAGACACTTTAGGTACTGAAAGAATGTAACCTGAAGGAGACGGAGTCCCTCATTGGTTTAAATTGCATCATAATGAGAGGGATGGAAGTGGTTAAATAGGTTCCTCACCGTTATTTCATCATAGGTTGGTATGTGTAAGTGTCACTGATGAGTTCCTAGAAAATAGTCTTTTATTTTGTTTGGTTTTTGGCTGCTTAAAAGGTGGAATTAAACCTTGTTAAACCAGGGTGCCTTCTAGCTCTTGGGAGTTCTTGAGTACCCATGTGGTGCACATTTGTTGGCTGCTACAAAGTCACATGATTTAATCTTTGAATTTTCTTTTTTCTATTTGGTAGTATATAGTCATTTGCTTTGGTGAAGATTTTGTCAGTAATTGTAAATAATTAATACATTTTCCACCTCTTTTTGCTGACATTTCTTCTTCATCTTTCAGGCTGCTCCCGTTGGGGGTTGCCACAACAGATCATCTTCTTCCATATCTTTCTGTCCTCTGTGTCTTGCTCTGTCTCATCCATCACCTGCATGTCCTCTCACACCACATCCATAAACCTTCTCTTAGGCCTTCCTCTTTTCCTCTTTCCTGGCAGCTCTATCCATAGCATCTTTTTCCCAATATACCGAGCATCTCTCCTTAATTTTGTTTGTTTTTGTCTATTGTCTGTTTGTATTATATTTATCAATCAAAAACACATCACTGTAGTGTGTCATTTTTTTCTTTACTTTTTTGTGCACCTGTTTTTGTCTTTTTCGCCAACAACTACTAATCCTGTGATAAACATTTGTGTTTTTAATTTACTACACCCTTATGCCACATCTTTGCTTTGGGGCATCTTGAGTGCCTTCCAGTTATGAACACCTGTATACCTATAGGACACACCTATATAAGATGGTGGCACCCAGAGGCATGTATCTAAGCTCACATATAAGCTGACAGAATCTGACACAAAAATGTAGATTTTGTTCAGATGAAACACTTGAAAACACTGCCTAATAAACCATATATTAGTGTGGTACCTCCACATTGGAAAAAGTATCATCATTTTGTAAAAAACATAATTGAACAGGCATATGAGGCTAAAGTCACTGGTAAGATGCTATACATGCTTTAACTTTGCATTATATTGTAATTCTAACTCTGGGGTAAGGTAGTTATTTTTAGAGGTCAGGTACTAATCATGGCCCTAGAGAATGAAGAATGAATTTCACTGTATAATCTGACAATATTGATCCTCTGGATCCATCTTATCTGCTCTGCTTGTAATCTGTCAGTTGTTGTGGATGTACTGAAAGTATATGTTACCTGGATCACAAAACAAAAGGGTATACATAAAAAATACAAATAGGTTTCTACTTCATGAGCAAACATGAGAATATGATTTTTTTATCCATAATACACTCAATTTATAATACTGTACATAGTAATTGCTGCTACTCTAGCAGCAGTCATGCAAGATGGAGTTCCCTTAGAATATAATATACCACAATGCTCTTGTTTAGGTATTAGCACTCTACTGTATTACATAGTTAATACATTAATTTAAAAACTTGTTGTGAAGGAGATGATTTAACAATATTTTAGCACAATTTCTATACAACCTGACACAGCTTGAGAGGATCCACAGGAAAGAATTGTGGAAAGTCAATTGAAGATTGTCATGTCAAACCCAAAGAGACTCCAGGCTGTAATCACCAGCAATGGTGCTTCAACTAATTTTTTGTCATTGTGTAAATGGGGTATTAAGTGTTGCATGATGACAAGGATAAATTGAAATGATTATAGCATAAGGCTGTAGCATAACAAAATGTGAAAAAGTGAAGGGGTCTGAATAGGTGGCGCAGTGGTAGTGCTGCTGCTTTGCAGTAAGGAGACTGTGGAAGATTGTGGGTTCGCTTCCCGGTTCCTCCCTGTGTGGATAGCGCTTTGAGTACTAAGAAAAGCGCTATATAAATGTAATGAATTATTTATTATTATTATTATTATTATTAATAATTTCCTAATTTATTTAATATTTTTTCTACTCTTTATTGGACACTATGTATGTGTAAAAGTTCCTTTCAAATTTCAAAATTCAGAGACTTGCTACTAAATGAGATAGAACTTCACAAAAGAAAGGATATGAATGGGTATTTATGGCAATTTCATCAGCTATTGGTCAAACTATTTCAATATTTGGAGATTTCTTGAATCAGGTCATTTAAATTTCATCAAGGAGCCAAGAACTGAGCAACAGACAAGCACCTCACACATCCTCCTGTTGTTATTGTTGGGCTTTTCTCATGTTTGGCTTTTTTTACATTGATCCATAGTGATTTCTGTCTATTATAAAAAAAAAATCTTGGAAGGAGACAAGATGTGATTGTCTCAAAGACACTTTCACATCCTGCGAGACGAGTCTTTGTGCCAAGCGATGTAACCATGCCCGGGACTAGAAACCCTGCGAGACAAGAGCTTATGCAAAGAGATTTGGAAAATCCTGCGTGGTTATGTCAGACACATTTCTTGTAGAGAGAAAGAAATGAAATTCACTCACGGGCAGTTATACATTGCGTTGTCATGATGTAATTCAAAACACGGAATCAAAATTCAATGCAATATTGATAAAAAAGTGAAAGCGAAAAGAGATTGAATATATGGACATAGATGATATGACAGAAGTGCACCACACAAAATGCAGATCACGTGGCACAGCAGCAGCAGCAAGCCAGTAGCTGATTCAGCAAAGAGGAGGTAAAAAAACTATGTGTTTCCCATTGTATCACTGTTTAAGAGGGGGTGTTGGAGGTGCGATCACGTCTCCTTGGGGTGCGTTCAGCCCCCATCTTCACAACGCGAATGGCAGAGATGCAAAGTGGTTGGGGCATAGCGTAGGTGGGATTGGGTGAGCGGAACTAACAGGGGGCGAAACCCCCTTGTAATATTGAATAATAATTGTGAAAGCACCTAAGTGGTGAGAACTTTTTATAGGTACTATACATGCTATTATTCTTTCATAGCTGAAAGATTTATCCTTAAAGTGGGTATGTGTTTGTGTTCAGTAACAGACATCTAAACACTTCACATGTGAAAAGAATGCTTGGAGCAGCAATACACACTAATCTAAAATAATCATATAGCAAATAACATTATTGGTTTTCTGAAATAATAAGGAAATCACATATTTTTAGAAGTGCACTTGTAATTTATTAAAATGTAACAGAGCTGATGCAAGCAATCCTATAAACATTCAAAATGTTCGAAATAAAAAGCATCAGTAATAGCAATTTGTTTGACATTTTCCAAAACTCTCTTCATGTGTGTTCTTTTTCATATAAAGGTTATCTTTTACAGCACACAAATAAATGATTTCACTGAACAGGATTTCTGTGTATAAAAGATAAAGAGACAGAGAAATGAATGCACTGTTACTGTGTAGAGTCCCCACTGAGTCAAAATGAATTGCACAGTGAGAAAAGATTGGCAGTGTGCCTTTATATAAAATTTCTTATTATTTATTCAGCTTACCTTTCCTATTATGCATATAGTAACAGTGCTTACATACTGCATTAGCATGGAGATAACATCATTACTGAGTCAGCAGCAGTATGAATTGTCACTCCTTCTTTCAAATGCACAATTTCAGCGCCATCTGTGGGGGAACCAATAAAAGGGAGCGCTGCAACTTATGCAGTGATGGTAAGCACTGGAGCAGGACAACACAAAGACCTGAGAGCCACTGAGACATAAAATGGACTTCTTAGACTCCTCTGTAGAGTTGCTGGAAAGTCTCAAGGCTGAGATCCAGGGTCTAAAATGTTGGCCCCACACTTTGGAAGCACTCCTTCATCTGCCAAGATCAGTTGCCACTGAACCGATATCAGCAATGTGGCAAGACTGCACAGGAAAAGGATGAGACAGATCATAGCAGCATTAAAAAGCAGTTGAGGAGAGAGTCTCAAAGCTGGGGTCCAGGAACTGTAACACCATTTGCAATGTCAGATCAGGAAATAAGATAGCCATGAGACTGGTACACCTGCAGCCCCACACAGCAATGTTCACCTTCCCACATGTAATCGATAGATCATCACACAGAAGTGCAGAATTTAAAGATCTCTGTTCTGTTGAATGGTATGACTGCTGTTGTGCACTTGTATGTGGCTGCATGACCTCAGCAGAACAGAAGACCACCCAGCCATTTCATAGAGTTGGAAGTGTTTTCTGGGGACAGTGTAGCTTGGAAAGGGAAGGCTATGTAACGGTGCTAAAAAGTTGTATTAGCCTGAGGAAAGCATTGGCAATGAGTTGCCACCACTGTGATCTGGCATTCCATCATTGAAATGAGCTATCTTCCAGCTAGTGAAGATAAGGTAGTTGTCCTTGTAGCGAGATGCTTAAAAAAGCAATGTAATGAGCATGGATCCATAACAACAACAACATTTATTTATATAGCACATTTTCATACAAAAGATGTTGCTCAAAGTGCTTTACAAGATGAAGAAAGAAAAGTTTATAAAAAATATAAAAATAAGATTAGGCAATACTAAATAACAAAAAATAAACTAAGGTCTGATGGCCATGAGTACAGAAAAAAAACAAAAAAAAAACTCCAGATAGTTGGAGAAAAAACAAAACAAAACAAAATCTGCAGGGGTTCCAAGGCCACGAGACTGCCCAGACCCCACTAGGCAACGATCCATAGGGTCTTCTGCACTGTCACGCTGCATAACAACATGAAAAAGACACGAAAATAGCATCACAAAATAAAGATACAAAAAAATTAGAACAGTCTTTGTAAGCAAGAAAGTCAAACCTAATCTGTTAAAGCCTTCCTATTACTTTAATTAGTTTATACTTTCAAAAGCAAGGAGATTCTAATGATTGTATCTTTTGTAGTATGTTTTTGTTTTAAGATGTGTTATTTTAATTTAATGCTTACTTATTCTGCAGTTATTCCAAATATATATACTGTATATGTGTGTGTGTTACAAGGATATACTGTAATTGTCCATGGTGAGGTTAGCACATACAAGAAGTTGTGATGAATGATTGCATCACTGTGACATGTGTTTCCAAAATTGTGGATAGATGACCTAAAATATTTGTATGTGCTATGCTTATAGAATTATGGAGTTAAAAATTGGAGTCCAGTTGCTTCAAAATGGTGGGCAATGGCAACCTTTAATGTTGAGTACTTCTGTGTTTACAATAACCTGTGTTCTTATGTGTGCATTATGTAATTAGAAATTTGAAAAATTTGTAAATGTATTATTCCTATGAACTTGTTATGGCACTAGAGAGTGGGGCCATATTGCATGTTTGTCAGACATGCAAGTAAGAATTTCATTTTATTGAATATTTAAGAGTATGACTATTACTGCAACAGGTCCCATTCACACACAGGCCTGTGCTGGGGAAAATGTTACTCAAAAAAAAAAAACTAGCTTAGCTTGTCTAATGTTTGCTGAATCAATTCAAATTTTAGGAAGACTCCTGGTATCAAATAAGATCAAAATTGATCTTTCTGTTTAAAACTGAAGGTGATTTGTTTCGCATAAACCTAAGAGTGCTCATATTTTAATAAGCATCATAGCCCAAGTGAAGTTTGGTGTAGACAGCCTTATGTTGGACCGAAGCTTCTCACCAGGAAGATATGAGAAACAGTTGATGGTAAAATAGATAGGGCATATTACAAGAAAACAATGGCAAGGGAGCATGTTTTAGTTTGTTAAAAACAGAATCTTATGAGACAATTTACATTTGAATGGTAAAACAATTCAAAGCAGTTAACTAAAGCAATATGAATATGTCTCAAGTGTGAAATAATAAATGTATTTGAGTGGTCCAGTCAAAATTCTGACCTTAACTCCACCAAGCTTTTGTGGCATGTTTTAACGCAGTCTATAAGGGGCATCCTAAATTTAAATGAGTTGGAGAAGTAAATGCCATAAGAAATGGTGGAAGGACTGAAACATTATACTAAAAAAGGCAAAAAAAATTATCAGTTAAAATGTGTATTTTTATCTCTCTCTATATATATACTATAATAATTAACTAATTACAAAGCAGCAATTAATTGCATCTAACATTAAAACATAAATCATGAAGTTAATACACACTGAATCACAAATTTAATGTAGAATCGACACAAAGGAATTTAAAGAAATAATGGCATACTTTAAACTTAGACAATGAGCTTAAACCTGAATTTTTAACAAAAGTGCAACCTGAATTTAAATGCCTTTCTAAAAGGCAAGTTGAAAAGAAGACAATAAGAAAACAATGCCAATGTATTACTTATGAAA
Organism: Erpetoichthys calabaricus; assembly: GCF_900747795.2. NCBI lineage: Eukaryota > Metazoa > Chordata > Cladistia > Polypteriformes > Polypteridae > Erpetoichthys > Erpetoichthys calabaricus. The sequence goes on along the minus strand of NC_041398.2, from coordinate 202,164,816 downwards.
TTGGCATAGCATATGAGACACAAACATGTTTAATAATAATAATAATAATAATTCTTTGCATTTATATAGCGCTTTTCTCACTACTCAAAGCGCTCAGCAATTGCAGGTTAAGGGCCTTGCTTAAGGGCCCAACAGAGCAGAGTCTCTATTGGCATTTACGGGATTCGAACCGGCAACCTTCCGATTGCCAGTGCAGATCCTTAGCCTCAGAGCCACCACTCCACCTTGTTTAAATGTCTGTTACTTTGAATGCACTGCTTTAAGACAGATTTAGTTGAAAGAATATGCATCTCTTAAATGGGCATACATTAAAACTTGTGTTAAAACTGTGTAAATACTATCCTCAATTGTTCACCATCAACAACTTGATAATTATACTCTACACATGTGGTTTTCAACTGGTACACTATAGAAATAGTGTAATAGCTCTGGGTCCTGACCTGAGAGAGACATGCTCCTCTGGTGGTCGAGACCTGTCTCTGGAGGAAGGGACTACCTGGAGAAGCCGACATAAAAGCAGCTCTGTGATCACCATTTTCCAGACACAGCACTTAGAGAGCTCTTTAGCAGCCAGGACACATGTCAGGGGTCCATCTGCCTGGGTGCATGTTCACCAGTGACTCTTGCAGAACCGAGGGACAGTGGGCATACGAGTTGCTTCTGACCCCAGGTCAGTGGAGTGAGGCAGAGAGAGGACCACCTGTATGAATAGGCAAAAGGATGAAGCAGCTGGAAAATATCTCCAAAGTGCTCACTAAGTGCTATGTCTGCAAACAGCAATCTCTGAGTTGTGTTTTTGCTGCCCCCTGTCCTGCCCCTTTGGACACTTTAGCTCATCTAAGAAATGTATTACTTTTGTGGTTGGTAGAATTTTGGTGTGCCTTGGGATTTTTCTGGATTACAAAAAGTGTGCCACCACAGAAAAATGATTGGAAAATATTGCTGTACCTACACCTTTGCTCCTGGCATGCTAAAAAATGTTTCTGTAGCTGCTATCTCACTTAAAATCTGACACTATACATTACTTGGATGGTTATGTTGTGTTCTTTGTATAAATTAGAAAAGACACTGCAAACTTGAATCATGGGTAGGGATAATAATTGTACTTCTATTTCATAGAATTTTGTCATTATATTAGGGCAGTCAGCACCGTAAGTAGGCTGGCAGTCTGGTGAGTTAATTATTTTTGGTGGCAGTCAAAGATAGCTTATTTAGCACTTACGTGATATGACATTGATTTGATCTTATTACAGAAACGTGAAATTAAAAAACATAATTTTTTACCTTATTTTAACCTCAACTTTACTCTAGCATTGCACCATAAACCCCACGCCCCTGCACTTAATGTCTGTGTGTATAGATCAAAAAAATGAACAAAAAAGTGCTATGTGTTGACACGTGGCATATCGTTGTGATCAGAGTAATAGAAATATTAAATCTTTTAATGAAAATTTTATTTCATAAAATTCTTAAAGGTAGTATATAAATATGGTACTGGATCTGTATGTAATTCTTTAGGTAGACACTTAATGTTTTGTATTATTGTTTCGTAATGTATAAAAAAATTACATGAAAATATCACCTTGACCAAAGCACTGCCTGACGCGACTGCCATATTTTTTTTAAGTGTTAAACAAGCCTCATTAACCGCAAAACTTTCCCGAGCCTAATATATTGTGAGGTTTCTAAACTCCTTTGGGACCCCCCCAATGGAACGACACACCAAAGCGCATTTGCTGTGTCTGTGGAAGGCTGCTTTTCAGTTACTGAGGCAAGCACAAGTTCGCAGCGCAGTAGCATAGCACCGCAGAAGCAACTACAAGCTGATCACGGTTGCACTATAAGCACCTGTTGCCGATGGGTGATGCAAGGAACATTACAAATGCAGGGAACAGTATAAGTTGGCTACTGACCTGGCCTGAACCTACCCGTTTGCTGTGTCTAAATACATTCCCTGCTACAATAAATAACCGTGTTGTTCCTGTGTCAAGTAGAATAAAGCTGGTTTCACTAAGTACTGAGACTCAGCCTTGTGTTTTGGGGTGCAAGACAGTGAGTCATGCATCACTATATATATATATATATATAAATATATATATATATATATTTATATATATATATTATATAAGAAAATCCTGCGATGAGACAAGACTTTTTGGAAGAGATTTTTTCAAGTCCCATGAGACTTTGGCCATGAGATTTTTTCAAGTTATGTCCTCCTCTCAACCATATTCAACCACGCACACAGTACTCTGACCTCTCATTTGTGTGAATGCTTTTGTCGGACACAGTTCCTGCTCTCTCAGCTCTTATAATTTTTAACGTTTACCTCACTTTAAGTTCCCAATTAAAGAAGACATATTATGTCCAAATCTTATTGAAGAATGTTTTCACGAAGGGTTAACAACAGAAAAAATGAGTACACGGGCAATCCTAGCACAGAGAAATGATGAAGTCAAACGAATTAACAGCAAACATGTTAATCGGTTACATGGCAAATTGGTTAAATGTGTATCAATAGACTATGCTGAAACAGTTGGTGGTGATCGTGCAGAACATGAAAACATCAACTTACAATATCCCGAAGAATGTCTTCAACTGTTAACACCGTCTGGTCTTCCACTGAACAAATTACTATAGAAAGAAGGATGTATCCAAGAAAGGTAATGTAGTAAATCTTCCGTGGATAACATTAAACAACAAAGGAGATCTTGATATGCCATTCTTATTAAAACGTTAACAGTATCCCATTAGAATAGCTTTTGCAAAGACAATTAATAAATATCATTGCCAAACATTTGGAACAATCATGGGCAGTTATACGTTGTGTTGTCACGATGAAGGTCCAGACACAGAATCAAAATTCAATGTGATATTGATGAATATTTAATTAAAAAAATTGTTTTTACTTAAGTTTTACAGTAAAAGTATAAGTTTAAAAAGTATTTGCGTGTTCATTTCAAAGCCAAACAGAATGAAATCATTTTATTCAACAAATAACTCTAACGCAACATGGGACATAATTTACTTTCAAATTATTACGTTTTACTCTTTTTTAATATGGTTAATTACTCGCTGTAACATAAAATAGTTAGTTCAATTATGCATATGTAACAATTCCCATGAAAATACAAATCTCTTTAAATTGTACATCCACATTCCCATACGTGAGTGGCAGAACCGCAAAGAGGCTAGTGTGTAGCACAGGCCCGGAGGTTTTCAAGCTAAGCGAGGAGGGGGCAAAGCCCCTAGTATTAAAGAATGTTTTTTTCTTTCACATATTTTATGAGCTTTGCAGTCTGTTGCCATGGGAGATGTAGTATTAAACCTATTTATATGTACTATTTTTGTCAACTTTCGGGTTTTTACAATTTAAGTTTCAGACATTAGTAGACAAAGCCCCCTAGTACTGTATATATATATATATATATATTTGTGTGTGTTTGTGTGCGTATGTAAAAAATGCAAAGCTGACTGACTGACTGATCAACATAAACATTATTTCCTGTTTAGTTAAAAAGCTGAAATTTGGCTTGTGGTACATCTAGGTCAGTAGGTATCTGCTCATAAAGGACATTTTATATATCAATATTTACAGTTACTCCCACAATAGAAAATCTAAATACCCCAAGATCTCAAAAATTCACGGATTCAATTCAAATTTGATGATGTTATAGAAAAAAGAACACTATCCAACATGTTTTTTTTGTCGATATTTATTACATGCTCTGAGGTGCACTGAAAGCGTGCTTTATGCATTTGTGGGATGCAGCAGAAGTGATTGAGGGGCCATGTAAATAACACTGCTATCCAAGAAGGTGGATGGATGACTGGAGATGGGGCGATGTCCTGGACAGGAAAAAGGGTCGTAATCACATTGTGAAATGGAAAGAGAACATTTGGTGAAGCTCAAGGGTGATGTAAAGTTCAATGGTTATCAAGTGCTGTTTTTTGCTGTTGATTGGTTTTATTTATTTATATAGCACATTTAAAACAACTATAAGTTTACCAAAGTACTTTACATAGAATAAAAGGTAACAGTATGAAAAAAATGCCAGATAAAGAATTATTAAAAAGAAAACATCATACATACATGAACACACATATACCATTATATACAATTATGTAAAATAAAAATACATACATAAGATGAATACAGTATATATAATATACAGTAGATAGAAAGACTTAACCACTCAAACTCAAGATGATGTTGAGTACCACTTCTCATCTTTGTTATCCATTCTGGTCCTCCGACCTCCATCCACCAGTTGCGGCAATGAAAACTGCCCCCCCCACCCCATCCCATCCCACCCCCACACTTCTCCCCCTAAAACCACTCTTTGGTCATTCTTAGCAATTGAATTTCTAATGAGGAAGCCAAAAAATATTGTGTCACTTACATTCAATGCTACACTTAAAAAAGGATTTTATCCAAAGTTATTTTGTAGCTTTAGTCAAAACATTTTGGCACTTCCTGCTGAATGCCTCCTCTCCAAGTCCCAACAGTGGGGAAATCATAATAGAGGAGGTGTGTGCTTGAAGTCTTTTTGTTTGCATGCCCGTATTCAGTGCACCTGCTGTGATGTCTTAATGTTCACGATTGTTCTGTTAATTAGCGATTCCCCTTGGTTATATAATTTCATGCTCTTGCTACCCTTCCAGAATAGGTATCAGCTTCTAGTAAACCTGTAAAAGAATGAAAAAGGTCTGAAAAATAAGTGAGTAAAATATCATAATAAACAGAATATTTTCATTATGCTACTATTTATTAATAATGTAGATGTATACTGTATGCCCGCAGGCACTAAAATAATGGTGAGAAGAATTGCTGATAATTCCAGTTATTTTTATACATGAGACCTTTTCAGCAAATAAATTATTTTTCTTGCAGTAGTTTTTAAAATAATTGGATTTCTGTATGGTTCTATGCTGTAATTATTTCTTGAATAGTTATGCTTTACAGTTCGGAGTGCCTTTCTTCTTTGTAATTACTGTGGTCTTGACCACCTACTGTTTACTTCAGGAAGAAGTTCAGTGAAAATATTTTTGGTAGGTACTTTTATTTGAAACAACACCATGCAAGAATTGGTAATCATTGTGAGGTCACATTGAACGTCCACTTTGTCCTGTAGGGTTTATTTATTTTTTTGTCTCCCAACAGAACAACAGACAAAACTGAGCAACAATTGAAAATCAAAGGAATTTCAAAAAACAGCAGTAGAAAACTAAATTGTTCTAAAAAATGTATTGAGAATAGCATAGTCCACAAAGACATTCGAAAATTGCTAAGGCACTTCTCATATGGCTAATTTATTATACTTGAATGGTTAATTTTCAGACAAGATCTTTGGATATAAGGTAAATGTTGAATTACTGAAAGGCAAGCATTAATTTAGACGAAACAGCTGCAGCTCAAATGGCAGGCCAGAAACTTAAAACACAAAGGGAAAAAGCCAGACCTGCTAAAGATAACATTTTACATTAAAGATTTACACTACAGTGTAATTAGGCACAGTTACAGTGTACGTACTGTTTAATTTGAGAATGGGTAATTCCAATTTTTCATTATTATCAAGGATCAAGGAACTTTATTATCATCCCAACATCCATATACAGAAACAAAATTTCTCAGCAATTAAACCGTACCCACAATAACCCCAGTAAAAAAACTTCATAATAAAAAGTACCCCATAAATACCTTCTTAACCCCCAAAGCTTTGTGATAAAGGTATCACAGATAAACACAATAAAATATGTAACTGAGTGTTGTACTGGTTTAGTGGAGGAGAACTGCACCATTTAAGATATGAAATGCAGGTTAAGGATATGTCACATTGCACAACTTTCCCAGGGATTTTCAGTCGTAGACTTCATTTTAAAATAATCTTGGCGAGGTGCAGGTGGTCGCATCCAGTGCTGGAGTAAGTACTCAAACTATTTACTTAAGTAAATGTACAGATTCTATTCTAGTAAAAGTTGAAGTACCCCATTGACCTTTCTATTTAAGTAAAAGTAAGTACTTGTTTGTAAATATTCCTAAAGTATTAAAGTAAAAGTACTTGTCAAATGGATTCCCTGATTCAACAGTATAATATGGGATCAGAGGTGCCTGTTGAATCTATATTATGTTAAATAAATGGAACCCCTGCACCTCCTTTCTTTTAATCAGTGTTCAGCTTCCTGAGTTCTCTAATATGAGGTCACAACCATCAATATTTACATTTACATTATCTGTAACATTTACTTTCTCCTTCTTACCTACTTTGGAACATTTAACCTATTAAAACATAACACTATCAAAATTTACTCTAAAAAAAATATCTGAAATGCTCAAAATAACAGCGATATATACCCTGTGGAAGTTCACCCCGACCACAAACAGATACAGGACACACAGAAGTCCAGAACACACAATTAATTTTCTTCTGACAATGCACAGAATCACCAACAGTATTGCTCAGAGTCCTTTATTCCTTTTATCTCTTTCTCTTTCTCTTCTCTTCTTTGCCGCCTCCACTTCTGCAAGTTCCGTCCTCTGCCTCCCGACTCTGGCTTCCTGAATGGAGTGAGGTGGCCCATTTTATACTTCACCCGGACGTGCTCCCGGTGTTCCCTGATGACCTTCCTGCAGCACTCCCTGGTGTGGCGGAAGTGCTGCAGTCCATGGCTCCATAAACAGCCGGGTGCCCTGTGGCGGTGGCTGCACTCTTGTGTCCTGGGGGAGATATTGTTCCTTTCTCGGTCCTTCCATCCTCCAGGTGTCCTGACTGGGCAGGAGCCTCAGCCGTCCACCACAGCCCAAATATTACAAAATACAATTATATACAGCATGAAATAAAATCCAGTAACAATAAACAATTTACAATAATACCTGTACACACAGTCTTTCCAATTACTATTTGTGAGTTCACCCCCCATTAATTATACAGTTCAGTAATAATTATTCACTCTCCTTTGGGAGCCCCAAACTGAAGCTTGAGCGTGTGGTGGCCAAACAAAACAAAACTCTCTCTTTCACTTGACGTTTTACTTCAAGCTAATTAATAAACACAAGGGAAAAAAAACACAGATCTTTGTTGAACCAACTTCTCCCTTTCTACCAAATATAATTCCTTTTGACTTCTCATCTCACCCTATCAGGAAAAAACACCAACTCGCCTGCAGTTTCAAGAATTTAGTGTCTATGACTCACTGAAAAGTTCCGTTCACCCCCATGTATCGTTTCTTCTCCTCTCTCAGTTCTCTTCGTGTCCCACTGTGGCACACTTCTTTTCCCTTCTTGTAATCAGGGAGAAACAACCAGCAGGTTGATTGTCAAGGTGATTACAAGAGCCTTTTCCTTTACATCCTCTCTTTGGGGTGATCAGCTCACTTTCCTTACCTTAAATCTTCTATCGTTGTATTTTTCTTCGTGTGTCTTTGCAGAATTTTGATATAGCTTTCACTCTTTTTTGGTGTTGTACTAGTACTGGAGCTGTTTCTTTCATTTAGCATTTTGCTTCCACTTTTTCATCTCCTTATTATTTTTAGCATTCTGCTAGTTTTTTTTCCCCATTCTTTTTCACTTCCGCGTTCTTCTAGCACTTTTTCTCACTATGTCAACATACCTGCCTTGCTCACACTTTTTTTTCACCATTTCCCCTCTCCTCTCTCACCGTTTTTTCCTTCCAATGCCCTCCCTGTAACTACCCTACGCAGACTGTGGATACGCCAATCAGGGGGCAATAGTGGCTCCCTCTGCAGGTTAGGTGTCACTATTCTTCTACCTATCTTATTCTGTTTTATGAAATTAGCTTTATTGAAGCAACCCACATTCTACATTTTCTTGTTGCTTTTTCTCTAAATGTAATCCAGATTACATACAAAAGCAGCACATGTTATGCCATTTTAATTAAGAGTGCAGATTATGTTACAGACATCACTTGCAAGCAATCATATCAATGATTTGAAAGGTTACTGCCCTTAACACTTTATGACAGAGTTCACACTTGGATTTACAATTCTGTGAATCAGATTTGCAGACAGAATAGGCATTAAAGAAAATGCTGGTTTTACTTCTAAAAGTTTTATATAAGTATAAATACAACGATATAAAGCAAAACCATTGTACTCTAAAGTTAAAATGTTTTGCCTGAAGAAAGTGGCATTAAATAAACCACCTGCGCTACCACAACACACAGCAGCAGACACTCATCTAAACAGAAGATTTTGACATAATTTTTACAATAGTTACACTTTTTCCACAACCTTCTCACAGGAGATGGAGTTTTGAAGACATTTGAATTCAATTTTAGTGTAGTTAAGACAAAGGATTCTTTTAAGTCTTAGAATTAAAGAATTTTGTAATTCATCAGGCAGACAGACTTCATAAGAAACCTATTGTAAATGTCTGGTTAGTGACTGTTTTATTAAGTAACTAGGTGGCTTTGCCCCCTCCTCACTTTGCTTGTCAACCCCTGTGCTATGCACTAGCCTCTTTGCGGTTCTGACGCTCACGTGTGGGGATGCGGTTGTACAACTTAAACAGATTTTTTTTTTCATGGGAATTGTTACATATGCATAATAGATCTATTTTACATTACAGTGAGTAATTAACCATATTAAAAAAGAGTAAAACATAATAATTTCAAAGTTAGAAGTTAGAAGTATTCGTTGCGTAATACGATTTCATTCTGTTTGGGCACCAACTATTCTATTTTGGGTGTCTGCCTCTGTCTGCATTATGTTAAGCACTTTAGCGGTCAAACTCATGGCTGCTACATAGTCAGACAAGAAAGCAAGCTTGACAGGGTTGAACTGGTGACACAATCAAACAGCAATAAATTATTTCACATATCCAGATTATATGTTAGTATGAAATATTCAATAAGTTTATATGAATCGTGTTTTTGGCTGGTTTATGTGAAGCACATTGAATATTAAATAGTTAAAATTAGGTAAACTGTGTCGAAAATTGCTTGCAAGGGGATTTCTGTTGTTTAGTTGGAAACTACCATCTCCACAAGCACTACACATGACCTCTAATTTAATATTTATATTATTTAAACATTCTAAATGATGGAATGGTTAATTCCAATCTAAAACACTGAATGCCAGTTTATAATATGAACTTAAGAAATATTATATTCTACTGAGTTAACTGAATTTACATTTACATAAATAAGCAGCTACTATAATGAATGCTAATAAGTACATCCCAGCTGAGCAGATGCTCTCAGCCACACAGTTCTAGCACTGATACATGTACATGGTATTAAATACAACTTGATAGCTAAAAGTCACAGGATGTAGATTTTAATACTTTTGTCATGGCACTATGAACTTGCTATTTACAATTCAACACTGTAAAATAAAACACAGGAGGGAGATAAAGGGTTGGGGCACCTTGAAGGTAAACCTCATACTTTTGTCAAAACAAAAATAAAATTGCAGAAACAAGTATAATGTTTTTCCAGATTCAAGTCATCAGTTAGACTAATTGAAGTAGAACCCCTTAATAGAAAGGCAAATCAGAAGGGCGAAATTACCATTAGATAAGTCCTCAAGTTGTCTCCCAAGCACATGTGTGTGATACCACGTTTTGCATGGAACTTAAAAGAGTAAATTTATAGTTCAATCAGCATACTTTAATTGTTTGGTCATATTACAGAAGAGTGTCACTAGGTAAAATTTTTAATGGATTGTCAAAAATATCAAAAATGGTTAAATCTTTATATCTATCATTGATAGAAATCATAACTAAGATTATTTGCTACTTACATGGGGAGTTTTTAAGTTTCTGCTCTTTCTCCATGGTCTTTGACGATCCTTAATATTCATTCTACAGTCAGAAACCAGAGTTCTATCTGGTGTCATTGAGATGATTAAGCTGGAGTTTACACTGTTTTTCAAATACTTCTTCAGCTAATGTAGGTTGTATACTCTTGCTACACAGTAATGACTGCACATTAGCCATTTTTGTAGGTTTCATCTGAATTTCCTTTTGTGGCATCCACAGTTGAGACCAGGTTGAGGAGAAGACAAGCACAGGGGTTGATGAATTGGCAGATGATGTTCTGAGCAATCATTGTCATCATCATCCATGAGAGGTGCTATCTCAACCGTATCTACCTATACTTGTAGAACTTCATCTTCCTCATTCATTTCTACCTTTTCCACTCAGGGTAAATTTTCTTCTTGAGTTATGTCCATAATGTTGTTTTCGTCAAGACCCTAAACCCTGAAGGCGTTGATGAAACAGAAGATGTTGTCATTTGTGTTTTTTACAATTTCCTCCTGGATGGTGCATACTCTGTATGCATTTTGTTAAGGACACCAGCACTTACATTAAATGCCTTTAATCTGCCTGCATACAAGAGCAATTGAGCATTTCTCATGACTGTAAGTGTCTATCCAGTGAGCAGCAGTCATTCCAATTCCTCCAATGTGCAGTCCACCAATCTGTTGTTGTAGCTGTGTGTTTGACTTTGTGCACTTCTTTGCCTACATTTGTCTTCATTTCAGTTGTGTATTTTTTTCAATGTTGCTTCTCACTGTTTTTCAAGACATCACAGTAGAATTAGGCTGAAGCTTTGCAGCCAACTTTTAAATCTTAACTGTTACACCATTCCAAAAGGGTGAAAACCCTAGACAATTATGTTTAACACTGCATGTTCAATGCTCTTCTGAAACACTTCAGTGGTTTCCTCTAATTTTTGTTGCTTGCTGGCTGAAGCACCATCACTGGATGGAAAGCATTTTTGCTAGCAGTTGTGATCATACTAGTTATTGCTGATGAGAGCTGTGCCTCCTCTAAACGAAAAAAAACCAACAAAAAACATACTCATAATTAATCTGAAATCTTAAGTTACTACATTAAATTAACAGTACTTTTCCCTTATGCATTCTGACCAACAATGTTAGTACAATAACCCTACATTTCATTGATTAATCTAGTGACCAACTACTAAATTAATTGTCAAATAGTTTGATAATTAATTAATTATTTTGATTCATTTTTAAAAAAGAAAATTTCTACATCCCCTTATTCCAGCTTTTTAAATGTGAATATTTTCTGATTTCTTTAGTCCTCCATGATGCTAAATATCTTTAGGTTATGGAATCAAGACAATTGAGGATGTCACTTTTGGAAATAGTTAACAACATTTTTCTCTATTTTATGCAAAACCAATTAATTAATTAATTAATCATTTTTGCAGCCATACATTATGCCTTAAAATCAAGATTTTAATGAATTACTGCAGTGTTAATCCTCACTGTATCATTCTGTATATCAGAAACCTTTAATGAAGGATCATGGAGTTTATAAGCACCTAGCCACAAAGGGTGACAATATAACCACCGTTGGTCCATACAGATACCCAGGACTGTGACTCCATAGCAGTAGCAACATGAGTGCATGGCAAGCTAACCTGGCTGCTTTCCTTGCCAGTTAGATGGTAATAGCTTAATTGTGTTAATATTTTCAGGGTATTTGCATTTGAACAAGAGGTTCACTATGGTTACATATCAATATCCAATTCAGTAGTGATGACGAAAAAAGCTGCCTAACAGCTAACTTAGAAGACATAAATGCTAAAACTATGTTAGCATTAGGTAATCTTTATATATAATACGCTACCGTGGCTGTTCGTTTGTCTGTCCAGGATTTTAAGTCACATGTAGCTCACAAACCGTTTGAACTATTGTCCTGAAATATACTATGTGATGTCTACTATCCGCTTTCTGGGTGATGATTGACCTCCAAGGTCATTCCTCTCTTTATTTTTATTTTATTTTAGAATCAACTCATGCGTACGTGCACCGTTCTCATCCCTAACATCTTCACCGTCACTTCCTCTACCTCTTCATATCTTAAATCATTCTTGAGGCAGATTGAAGACTTAAGTGCCAGCTTAAGTGAAAAATTAAAGAAAACATACTAAGTAATTGCAACACAAACACTGACTTAATCAGTTTTAATGTGAAAAGATGCAGACGAAAGAAGATAAGAAGCGGGCCGCTAGGGTGGAGAAAAGAAGAGCTGCTGAGGAAGCAGCAAGCACATCAACCTCTGAGCAAATGAATGTTAAATGTACAGAGAAAGAGGATGAAAACTATGAATGCTCAAGTCAAGTGTATTCACTTCACGTTATAGTGCAGTGTGCCATTACTGGTCTAACATATTTCAACATTTATCTGGAAATTTGATATGAAATTTTGAAAGGCAGTAACTTGTGTTTTTGGGAGAGACAAAGAGTGCACCAGAGAAGGTGGTAAATGATTATAACTGCGGCACATTTAGGAGGAACACTTATGATTTGCATACAACTATTTTGAAATGTATTGAATCACATACACACACAATAATACTTATTGAACAACATACATGATTTGATGGCAGAAAGAAAACCAACTGTTTTTTCTTGCATTTGCATACATTGTAAGGTCCGCCATGTCTGTGAATAACATTTTAAGTGAGCTGCATTTTATTTGTCCTTCTTTCACCACTGTAAAACATATGCTGGTTGTACACTCCTTATACTGACAGCTTTGCTGCTATATCAAGATTTTTGGCATACTTTGTGCTGAACTGGATTTTGCATTATAAATAAGGGCAGACATACTCATTTATAGTTTGAGGGCTGCCCCATTCGTTACTGCAACAACTTTGTGATGTTGTGCTGGAATGGCAAAGCATCATAGGGCACAAGGGTAAAAAGTTAATCTACGCTGGTGGCACATAAAATTTTCAGGAAAACATTCAGTGAACAAAGTCACTAGAAAATTCAGCAAATGTGCTATAAAAAAATGCTTTGGTAGAATTTTGCCAAATAATTCTATGACTGAAGATTAAATCCAGTCATCCAAAGTAAAATACCATAATTTTGATTTAAGTAATTAGTACTGCTTTACTTTTGACCGTGCTGCTATTGTCTAAAAGAACAAGATTTTCCCAGAATATACAGTAAATACAAATCATTATCATTAATCTAATGGAATTAATTAATGATACAACTGATGGGATATCATTTGGGTTAAATAACAAATACAGATATGTCATATCAGCATTGAAATAAAATGTGTGCTTCTGAGTTACAACTCCTATAATGGCATAATATAGAGAGAAAGAGTATTGATGCTAGCAGCAGAATCTGAATGGCACCATGTCTAACTGTGGATAAGAGTATGTAAGCACTGTTTTTAGACTTCCATGCACATTGAAAATGTTTTAGGTAAGTATTGATTAAACAATTTATCGACAGTGACTGATGGACCAACTGCTATAAATTCTCAGGCTTGTGTAAAAGAATGCCATGATGACTAAAATCAAGTGCTGTGCCTAAGTGGAAAAAGCATGATAATGATAACATTTAAATGGTGTATTTTATAAACTTCCTTATGTATTAAAGTATTAAAGTCCCAAATTAGTCAAACATGTGAAAGGTCTCTGACACACACATTTATCTCTAAAGGGAGCCTGAATAAATTCTGAAAATTGTATAGAATTGCAGTTGTCTAACTATTGTATAATTGTTCCATTGGTTATTGTTTAGAACCTGATAGGTTTAGGACATCTTAATAACAGAGGCAAGGCACACCCATAACACTCACAAATTCACAAAGAAATAATAACACACATGCAGGGATATACTTTTGTGTTTTACTGCTATGGAATCTCAGATTGGAATTTCACTTGAAGGTTTTATTTTTTAAGGTAAGATTCACATTGTATTATAACAATTTTTTTAAACTGTCAACAAAAAAAGGTAAATTGGAGATTGGTATACAATTCTTAAAAACAATAAAATCTAATTTCTTTAATTGAGAACTAATAATGGCTACATGGGTGGAGTATTTTCTAATGTGAAACTATTTGTTGGAATAGTAATTAGAGTAGAGTGTGCTTTTTTATACTTGTAAATCTTAAAGCTTTCGGCCCTTTAAAACCAGTAAATGTCCAACTTTGCCATCATTTACAGATTTTGAATTTTACATAGCGTGTATGGTCATCAACCACTTTGAATTCCACTTTTGCTTTGATCACCTTTGATTTAAGAGATGCGGTTTATCTCCAGCTTGTTTTATACAGTATATGTGTATCAGCTGTTTAATAACTGACTTATATTTTCAGCTTTTATGCTCAGGTGCAAGTACTCTATATTAAATATTATTACTTAAATGCCTGTTAGTTTGGGTTCTTAATTGAAGATTTATTCACAGAGAAAGAAGAAAACCAAAGGTAATCAAATAATGAAATGATTGCAATCAAAAGAGAGTATTTCATTCTGAATGTTGTCATCTTGGTTCAAAATTAAATCTAAAATATAATTGGAAAACACAGAAAAAAATCACTGTAGGAAAAAGGTATTTTAATGTGATGAGGCTAACTTCAAAGACAGTACATTTGAGTTCCAGCATCCAGTGAGCACCAGCGTTGGCAGAAGTATATAGGAAGATTTTTAATTAATTACTAATAACAATGTGAAACATACTCTCTCTGCTGATTAATTATCACTGCGTGACAAACTAAATGAATTCTACTGCAGTTTTAATGAACAAGATAACTTCAGTTTGGATAAAACCAACCAATTGTATGTCTTCAGCTACTTTTAACTATTTGGGATGTCACACACGTGTGAGTAGGAGGCAGCTAAAAGGCTTAAGTATTGGTAATACCATATCAGACCAGGGGGCGGCAGAGTGTGCTGACTGTCTTTCTCTGTTCCTTGCAGACTGTTCCCAGGAAATCCCACCAGGTTCTGGTGCCATTGATGACATCACTTCCAGTTCCAGCTCTTTTGATGATGTCAGTTCCTCTCTGGGCCTTTAAAGCCGCCCTCTTACCTCCACCTCATCAGTTCTATTTTGGACTCAGTCGTGTGAACATCTCTGTTCACACTTTTTTCAAACTTTTGCAGTTTGGATATAATATGGGTGGCTGCCCCAAACGTTTATAATGTCTGAAGTCTTGTCCTTGTCACAGGGATCATTGCACTTTTCTCAATAGTGAGACCAGTGGGAAAGCAACTAGACTTGATGTTGTGTCTAAATGGATACAAGAATTCTTTAGTCTTTTAGCTCTTTTTTATCTTTAATTAATTTAGCACCTCTTCCAAAAAATGTGCCATGTGTTTTGATTTGAATTCTTCATTATTTTATTTTTTTTGTCTTCCCTGTGGAGTTTGGTAAACTTTTATTCAAGTCGATTTTGGAATTAGTTTTGTTTGGAAAGTTTTGAAAAAATTGACATGTTTATTGTTTATTTCTTTTATTATAGGTGACATTTTCGAGCAATTGAGTTGGCTTTAGCCTTGGCAGTCTTACTCAGAAACACCCAGGATTGTGTGGCATCATTGGAGTGACAGTATAAAGGTCAATGAGTGTATTTTTGTAGTATCAGAGATTAGAATGAAAACAGTGTTGGCGTTAAACTCTTTGTGACTAAACCTTTTCTGGTTAACTTGTTTCAAAGGTCTTTGATTTTTGATAATCATTTTGAACATGATGACAGATTAGTTCAATTTTTGTCAATGACTACATTTCATCTCCTGACCCTATTTAGAGTTAAAAACCAGAAAATCAAAGCCTAAAATGATAACCAAAATGAAAGTCGAGAAGGGGTTGCCAAAGTTTCCAGGACCAGTATTGAGTATAATAATATATTGTCACACACATGCAATTAGGAGGCAGTTAAAGGGCTTAAGTAACTGTAATACTACGTCAGACCAGAGTGTGCTGACTGTCTCTCTCAGTCCATTCCTGGGAAATCCCACCAGGTTCCAGTGCCACTGACGACGCCACTTCCGTTTCCTGTGGCACTGAAGATGTCACTTCCTTTTCCGGGTGGATTGAGAGTTGGGGGAAGGGGGCATTTCGGGGGGTGGTGGGTTACTGATGACGTCACTTCCGGTCCCAAAGACGCCACTTCTGGTTTTGCCGTGGATGACATAATTTCCTTTACCTAGCCCTTAAAACCGCCATCTTACCTCCACTTAATCAGTTCTGTTTTGGACTCACTTTTCAAACCTTTTGCCTCCAGGATCATATTATATGGGTGGCTGCCCCAAACCTTTGTGACTGTCTGGAGTTAATTTGTTACGGTGGCGTAGTCTGCAGGATGGTGTATACCCTGAAGAAAAAGGGACAGGACCTGAAAACTACCCAGGTGGGAAAGTACCAGGGACAAGTTTCTGGGTGGAGAGTTAGTTTGAAGGTCAGGTGTAACTCAGAACAGGCTTCACTCCCTATATATAATCCCAGGCTAATATATAACCACAAGGGAAGTATGGAAGAGCCTTACAGATGTGGGCTGGTTCCTGGGGAGGAAATGAAGGGGGCTCATTATGTTCTCTGGAAGGAGAGAGCTGAGCTGCCCATTGAGGTTAAGACTCCAGAGAAATATGGGCTCTCCCCAGACCAGCAGGTGAGAAACCTAATAAATTGGGAATTTAATACCCAAAAGACACCCCGAGAACAGGCGGAGGCTCTGTGGGAGCAGGTGGCACAATGGCTAAGACCATTTGAACTCGGCACGTTTCACATCGTGCAGCAGGTGGCCTGCTTCTTACTGCTAAAGAGTCTCCCCACTAACTTTGCCCAGCCAGTCTGGGGAGACTTCCGCAACATGCACAAGCCCATCGGGTTCCTCGAAAAAACAAAGCCAGCCTTGCAATCTGGGAGAGCAGAATGGTCCCCTAGTGACGCTGTGGGGATTATATCCCACAAAACCAGTACCCTTTCATGTGCTCCAAAGCCTGTTTTGAAGTTCCCAGGTCGCCAGATGCACAACCTGCCCGGGGATGAGGGGAAATGCAGGTGGAGGAGGAGGGACAGTTTATGTTCACTTACCAACCCCCTGATGCTATCTCCTACGGGAATTGTAGTTGTTAATGGATTTAAAGTTGAGGCACTCTTTGATTCAGGCAGCAACATCACCATTGTTGATTGCTGGTATGTATTACCGCGACAGTGGATAAAGGTAAAGACCAGTATTAAATGTATACACGGAAAAGTCTGAAAATACAAAACCGCCCTATGTTTCATCAGTCAGGGAGGATTGCTGAGAAAAATCCCTGTGGCGGTCCTCCCTTCGCCACCTTATCCGGTGATTCTGGGGCGGGACTGGTCTGAAAATAAAGACGGTATACTTTTGACTACTCCCGAATGAACCGTAGGCCTAGTTATAGAATGGCGATGAACCAACTCAAGCTGTCTCCACGCCGTGTAATCAGCCGGCGGAGAGAGATATGGAAACCCAAGAAGGGGGCGGGGAGATTCCTGGGCCGTCGCAGGCAGATACATCATCAACCCGTGCCTTGACGAGCCGGGATGATTCTCTGCCCCTTGAGTTTCAATTTAGAGCAACGCCGACTTCTTTCAAACGGGAGCAATGGAATGATGACTCTCTAAAGTTTGCGAGAAATGCTGTCGTGCTTGTCAATGGCCAACGCACTAATCAACCCATGCCATGGGGTCCTCACTTTGTGATTGAAAACGATATATTATATCGAGTAGCAGAACATGAGGGGGGGATGAGAAAACTGTTGCTAATCCCACGAACCTACTGGCGGCAGGAATGTGAGTTAGCGCACGCTTATCTCCTGGGAGGCCATTTGGGCACCGAAAAAACGCTAGAGTAAGCTAAGCTCTAATTTTACTGGCCGGGAATTAATGAGGAGGTTCACTATTTTTGTGTCTCTTTTCCAGAGTATCAATTACGGCAAATTCCTAGGAGGGACTGCGCTCCTTACGTTCCCCTTCCCCTGGTTGATGTCCTTTTTGAACATATTGGGGTCGATATTGTAGGACCCCTGGAGCCCTCAGCCCGAGGACATAAGTACATATTAGTCCTGGTGGATTATGCTACTCGGTATCCTGAGGCTGTTCCTTTGTGCTCAGCCACATCTAAGGCAATCGCACAGGAATTGGTGGGCATCTTCGCACGTGTCAGCATCCCTAAAGAAGTCCTTATGGATCAAGGGATGCCCTTCACCTTGGAGGCGTTCAGGGAGACTACCAAATTATTTAAAATAAAGCACTTAAGGACCGCGGTGTATCATCCTCAAACCGACAGTCTCATTGATAGGTTTAATCAGACTCTCAAACAATGCTTCACAAGGTGGTCAGCAGAGGCGGGAGAAACTATGATCAGCTCCTCCCCCTCATTCTCTTTGCATATCGGGAAGTCCCCCCAAGCCTTTGAATTACTATATGGATGACAACCCAGGGGAATATTGGATATATTAAAAGAAGGATGTAAAGGAGAAATATATTAGAATATATCGCACAATTACGCGATAGATTTGGAAAAATTCAACCAATCTTAAAAAGTCACATGGAGGAAGCGCAAGCAGCACAGGCCCACTATTATGACCATGGCACCACCATCCAAAAATTCCAACCGGGGGATCAGGTCATGGTCTTGGTTCCCACCTCTCATTCCAAATTCCAAGGACCTTACGAAATTAAGGAGAGAAAAGGACTCATCGATTATTTAGTGAAACAGCCCAATCGTCAACCGAGCGAGCGGATTTATTATGTGAACTTACTGAAGCCGTTAAAGGAAAGGGATCCAGATCCCTTCTCCGCTCAGTCCCGCTCATTCTTTGCTCGATCTACCACACTTAATTTCGGACTGGAGCTAAATTCCAGACAGAGACAGGAGCTGGAAACAGCTATCCTCTCCTTCCCAGAGGTTGTGAGTGAGAAACCCAGACGGACCTCTCTGATTACGCATGATATTGTGACCGAAACTGGGACTTTCGTTCGAGAACGGCCCTATCGACTTCCCAAAGCAAAGAAAGTTGAAGTGGAACATGAAATCAAACGCATTCTGGACCTAGGTGTGATAGAGGAGAGTTTTAGTCCCTGGTCTAGTCCCATTGTATTGGTTAGTAAGCCTGATGGAAGTTGGAGGTTTTGCAATGACTTCCGTAAGCTTAATCAAGTTTCCCAATTCAATGCTTATCTGATGCCTCGAGTGGACGACCTCCTCGAGAGGCTCGGACAGGCAACATTCTTGCCCACACTTGACATGACGAAGGGGTATTGGCAGATTCCTTTAACGGACTCCGCAAAGGTCAAGACCACGTTTAGTACCCTAGCGGACACTGGAAGTATTGTGTCCTTCCATTCGGGTTACACAGGGCACATGCAACTTTCCAGCGTCTGGTGGATAGAGTGCTCCACCCCCATAATGCGTACAATGCTGCCTACCTGGATGACGTTGTCATCTACTCCAGCACATGGAAGGAACACATATAGCAGGTAACTGCAGTACTTTGGACGCTAGAAAAAGCTGGGCTTCAGATTAATCCAAAGAAATGTTTCTTTGGACTGAAAGAAGCTAAATATTTGGGCTACCTGGTGGGTCAGGGTACTGTAAAACCACAGTGTTCAAAGATAGAAGCCATAGTACATTGGCACCGTCCACGAACCAAGCGGCAAGTCCAAGCCTTTCTCGGATTGGCCGGGTATTACCACCGGTTTGTACGCCGGTTTTCGGAGGGAGCGGTTCCCTTGACTAATTTAACAAGGAAGAGGGCCCTTAATAATGCGGTATGGGATGATATGACAGAGGCAGTATTTAGTGACTTAAAACAAGCCCTTATGTCAGCACCAGTTTTGAAAGCTCCTAATTTTTCTCTTCCTTTCATTCTCCAGACCGACGCTTCGGACACAGGTCTGGGTGCCAAGCTGAGCCAAAACGTCAATGGTGTTGAAGACCCCGTTATGTACCTGAGCCGGAAACTGTTGGATCGGGAGACCAGGTATGCAGCAGTGGAATGAGAGGCACTTGCAATTAAATGAGCGATTACGCAGTTGAGGTACTACCTCTTGGGTCGGGAATTCACTCTTGTGACAGATCATGTGCCCTTACAGTGGATGGCCCTAAACAAGGAGTCGAATCCTTGGGTCACCAGGTGGTTTCTTGGTCTTCAACTGTATAAGTATTCACTTATTCATCGTAAGGGCTCCCTGCATTCCAACGCCGATGCTCTTTCTCGTTCTCACAACTTTTCAGTGCAGGACGCCTGACCCGACGGGTCTGGGCTGGGGAGGGCCGTGTCACACACATGCAATTAGCAGGCAGCTAAAGGGCTTAAGTAACTGTAATACTACGTCAGACCAGGGGGTGGTAGAGTGTGCTGACTGTCTCTCTCAGTCTCTTGCAGACCATTCCTGGGAAATCCCACCAGGTTCCAGTGCCACTGATGACTTCACCTCTGGTTCTGGCGTGAAAGACATTTCCTTTATCTAGCCCTTAAAACCTCCATCTTACCTCCACTTAATCAGTTCTGTTTTGGACTCTGTCTTTTAAAGAACTCACTTTTCAAACCTTTTGCAGCCAGGATCATATTATATGGGTGGCTGCCCCAAACCTTTGTGACTGTCTGGAGTCAACTTGTTACAATATATATTTCTTTTATTTTATTCATAGTCTGACTTCCAGCATTGTGCCGCACGAGCAACTAGGATCTGCCTCTTACTAGCAGGAGTCCCAAAAAAGCAATGCCCATAAACAAAACAAAATAGCATCTTAATAAATGGCAATACCAAAAATAAATTCACTAATAAGATTAAAGATACATAATAGTAATAAAATAATAGTTCAAAAATGTGAAAACTATACATGTATAACTTATAAAAAATGTATTATTCCCATAATAAAGTTTTAATGATGTTTTAAATGTAACAGGTATCCATCTATGTTTTCTTGGTTATTGTTTTTTCTTTCTTAAAGAAAGCAGCTGGTAAAGGTAAAAGACAACATCTTGTGGTCTATAGAGGGCGCGCTCGCTCCCTTGAACCCTCAGATTTGACTCCAGACACCAGGTAAAAGTCCAATACTTATTTATTTGGACAATAATAAAGTGCACCAAGCACCTACACTCCACTATGCTCATATACATTCACAATACTACAATACAATAATCAATCCTCCACTCCCAGACGCGTTGCCACCCTTCCACCCAGCTCAGCTCAGCGTCTGAGGATTTCCCACTGTCATTTATAGTCCTTGACCCGGAAGTGTTTCACCCTCTCTGTCCACATGACTAGAAACACTTCCGGGTTAGATAAAAATTCTTTTTCTTCACCCCGGAAGCACGTCATTCCTCTTTTCCATGTGACTCAGACGTACTTCCGGGGTATAGGGCAAATAATCTTTGTTCCTCCCTGCAGAATCCTCTAGCAGCCCCCATGGTATCCAGCAGGACTGGGGATAAAAACTGCATTGTTCAGGATTCCCTGCTGGCATTCGTGGCACCTCTATGCTGCAGGGAGGGCTTCACCTGGCAGCCTGTGGGTATTGGTCGGGATGAACGGCCGGCCATATATCACAATCTCAAAGCCCCTCATCCTGAGTAGAGGTGACCCTCAGAGCTATGTCTTCTCTCCACTCCCTTTTTTGTTATATATAAGATCTGTGAAAACGGTCAGATTTGCTGGTCACACCATTCTTGTCAGTCTCATTACAAATTATGCAGAATCTGCATATAGCAATAAGGTAACAATATTGACCAAATGGTGTGGCCTTAATAATCTGTAATTAAATTATAAGAAAACAGAATAATTGGTGGAGGATTTAAAGCATGGGAAACAAACACTTCCACCTTACTGTATCAATAGGCAATTTCAAGATGTAATGGAGAATTTCAAGTTTCTGAACAGCACTGTTTCCAGCACTTTAATGTGGGAGGTCAACAAATCTGTTATGGCCAGGAATTCTCCCCAGAGGCAGACAGTTAAATAAAGTGAGTGTAACAGAAAACAATTACAAGTTCTTACAGGTGTCATATTGAAGGTTTTTAAAGTCTTCATCACAGTTTGGTATAACAACATCTCTGAGGACAGTAATCAGCTAGTATGCACTACTACTAAAAGAATTTGTTGTCACCTCTCGATCCTTTATTATTCTACTTTTGCAACCAGAAATATAGTCATTAAGATCTTAGCTGCCCCATTACACCCTACATAACTTATGTTTACTCTCATTCTGTCTGGTAAACATCTTGGGTCAATCAAGTTCAGAACATTAGTTTTTATAACAGCTGTAATTCACAAGCTCTGGGTTTCATGAACTTGTTTTGTACAATTTGATAAAAATGTGTAATTAAAATTTCTTTAATTGGTCATTAAGGGTGTTGGCATTGTGTTGGACCTATAGAGAATCTGCAGCTCAGTGAAGGGTGTTTCTTGTCACCTGTCCTGCTCATTATCTTCATGGACATTATTTCAAAGAACAAGTCAGACTTGTAGAGTTACCAATCTGAACACCTGTGGGTTATATTTTTGTGGTTTGAGAATGATGTTGAGATCTTGGATTCATTCCACCGTAATCACCAGCATGTACTGGTGTGATGTGATGCATAATGAGACATGAATTAGATAACAATCAGCATCTGCAATTGTGAAGTCTTGGTCCTCTAATGGAAAACAGTGCCCTAATTTTTATAGATGAGAGGGAAACAGTTGTTTCAAATACCCCAGGATATTGTTCACAGTAAGGGTTGGTGGGACTTGAAGACTGACAACACATTGGCAAAGAAACAGGTGCAGCATTACTTTACCCATTTTCCTTTGACAAACATATAAACATCTCAGATTCTCTGAGGCATGGTCATGAGCTCAACAGTTCTCTGGATTTTGAGTGTCAAGGACATAGTCGTGTGCTCGATGATTATTGTGAGCAGTGGGAAGAGCAAGATATAAGATATAAGAGGTCTAACTTTTGCTATGTTTCTTAGGTGAAAAAATGCTGTCCTAGTGATCTGATTAATATGCGATTTAAAATTCAGAATACAATCAACGGTTACCCCTAAGCTTTTTACCTCCAATTTGACTTTTAATCCTAATGCATCCAGTTTATTTCTAATAGCCTCATTGTATCCATTATTGCCAATCACTAAGATTTCATTTTTTTCTTTATTTAATTTGAGAAAGTTACTATTCATCCATTCTGAGATACAAGTTAGACATTGTGTTAGTGAATCAAGAGATTTGGGGTCATCAGGTGCTATTGATAAATACAGCTGTGTGTCATCAGCATAGCTGTGGTAGCTCACGTTGTGCCCTGAGATAATCTGACCTAATGGAAGCATGTAGATTGAGAAGAGCAGTGGACCCAGGATAGAGCCTTGTGGAACACCATATAGAATATCATGTGTCTTTGAGTTATAATTACCACAACTAACAAAGAATTTTCTCCCTGCCAGGTAGGATTCAAACCAATTTAAGACACTGCCAGAGAGGCCCACCCATTGACTAAGGCGATTCTTAAGAATATTATGATCAATGGTGTCAAATGCGGCACTCAGATCTAAGAGGATGAGAACAGATAAATGGCCTCTGTCTGCATTTACCCGCAAGTCATTTACTACTTTAACGAGTGCAGTTTCTGTGCTGTGATTTGTTCTAAAATCTGACTGAAATTTATCAAGAATAGCATGTTTATTGAGGTGCTCATTTAACTGTATAATGACTGCCTTCTCTAGAATTTTACTTAAGAAAGGCAGGTTAGAGATGGGTCTATAATTTTCAAGAGCAGAGGGATCGAGATTATTTTTCTTAAGTAGGGGTTTAACTACCGCAGTCTTAAGACAGTCTGGGAAGACCCCCGTATCTAATGACGAATTTACTATGTCAAGAACATTATCAATAAGCACGCCCGATACTTCTTTGAAAAAATTTGTTGGTATTGGGTCAAGGGCACAGGTGGAGGGTTTCATTTGAGAAATTATTTTATGTAAATCAGGTAAATCTATCCTAGTGAAAGACTTTAATTTGTTTATTATGGGGTACTGGGGTTTAGGAGGATCCTTAGTGTTGGGGAGATATACTATGTTATTTCTAATATCATTAATTTTTTGATTGAAAAATACAGCGATAGCCTCACAGGTTTTACTGGAAGTACTTAGGAGGCATTCCTTTGAGTTACCTGGGTTTAACAGATGATCAATCGTCGAAAATAAGACTCTGGGATTACTAGCATTGTTATTTATAATCTTAGAGAAATAGCAGCGCCTCTCAAGACGGACTGTGTTATTGTATTCTGTTATTTTAACTTTTAATATTTCATAGTCATAGGTGTACTAAAATTGTGTCCTAAAAGAATTGTTTTGATCCTAATCATGTTTTGTTTCACTCTTGAACATGAGATCCCCGATTTGCTGTTGTTGCATTCACCATCGTCAAAGTAAGCTGGTTTCCTTTCTGATGAAATGTAATGGAAAATAACTGCCATATTTTCCTTTAATTATTATAAAAGCTTTGTTATCTCCATTTTGAAGAGCATATTCAACACCATTAAAACATACTTAGCTACCTCAACCAACACGTGTCTTTTGGAGACTGCTGGTTTAACACATAATTCCTAAAACAAGCACAAAATGAAAATAAGTTGTCGTGAGATGAATATGGGTTGTTTTAATTGTATGAATTTTTAATTCCTTTAAATCGTGTTGTTGCAGGGCACAGACATGCTAGAATGTACAAGAGCTAATTAATGATTGTCAGCCGATAGCAGCACACATATAAAAGAGTGCTGGGTCAATGCTAGGGAAAGGATTAAGAGAGTAAAATGAAAAAGGAAAGAAACAAAAGTGAAAGTGATCACTGGACTTGAGAAAGGTAAATAGTGGAGAATGAATTGGGCAGTGCTGTACTGCTGATTAGTTTACAGAGAACGGGCAGCAGAAGAAGCTGAAAGGCAGACCCATTGAAAGGGGGAGACAGGCCATTGTAGCAGATGGAAGGATCAGGTCCTGATGTGGTGGCATCTGGGAGAGGATGAGGTGCCGTAGTAGCTGCAATGACTGAAGGAGATGGCAACTCCAGGTCCACGGGTAGTGGCAGAGGTGGTGGATCGGAGGGATGTTTACACCCATCGGTTCTGATGAGGACGGCCAAAGAGAAGGAAGAAACGTTCTTGGTTTTACCTTTGTGATGTGTATTTTAATGTTTATTCGATGATAGCTTGGGGAGATTATGTGTGTGGGAGAGGATGTTTCGACAAGGTGTGTCACAGACTAGTGTCCAAGTCCAGACTGTGCCCAGTTGGAGATAATTTGACACGTTTCAGGAGTGCAGCTAGGCACAAGGAGTGTTGGCTGATGTGGAAAGATTATAGCAAAATGTAGAAGATTCTGTTGTTTGGTCTTATAATTTAATTTTGAGAGGTGAAGGTCTATTTGGGAATGGTAGAAGCTCATTTTGATGCTCACTTTGATATGGCTTATTATTAGTCTGGCAAAGAAGAGCATATAAGTTGCAAGTTGTATTCTGATAAAGTGAAATGTGACAAGAGATGTGCAGTGGGTACAAAAGAGTTTGTAAAAGGAGCTAGAAGGGAAAGTGAAGAGAGATATTAAGAAGTGGGGATTTGCAGGTTCTAAAGAGAGATGCAAGAGTTTGTAAATATTGGGGAATGGGAAATAGGGCATTTACTGGGAAATGTTCTTTAATCAAAGTTTAAAGAATGTATAATTGACACTGGTCCAATATTTTGGAAAGATGATGATTTTAGTTATGAAAAGAAAATATGGGAGTATGAAGGTCTTTCAACTAGAAACACCCTGAGAGCATGCATTTGGTTTTATGGCACAATTTTATGGATTATTTACTTATTGAACTATTTATTGCACTGTTTTGCAAATTTTGTAAAGCACTTTATATTCTCAATGTTTGAATAAAATCATCTTTTGACAAGTAAGTCTTTCATATGTTTAATCCCTCAACCAGGTCAATCTTCAGTAATGACTATTGATGTCCTAGGAAGCAGGCAGTGCCAAGGCTGTGGGCACATAGGGCATCACATAAGTACCAAGGTTACATGTGTTACATTTTTTGCTGACTGTGTAAATGGGGAAATTAATCCTGCTTAGTTTAAACCTATATGACATTCTTGCGATTTCTCTTAAAATTTTAGTGTTTTATTTATTTTAACTGAGTAGCCAAATTTTTAAGCTGCTGTTAATGGAAGTGTTTGCCAAATAAAAAGATACTGAGGAGGAAATACTTTAAGATCATTACAATGCAACATTTAGTCACTCCATTTGTGAAACACAAGTTAATTCACTGTGCCTCAACTTGAATAAAATAAACATAGATTGGCATGAACTTCACGTTCTTTGCATCAAAGGATCAGAATGGCACATAGAGGTGTGGGAGGCTGGGGAAGTGCAGAGGACTAAAGTAACGAGTGTGTTTAGCATATTTTAAGTAATCATGAGTGTTTTGTATGGGTTTTGTACATGCATTACTGACATGTGAAATGTCCCAGTTTTCCTTTTCTCCTTGATTATGTCACTTTCCAGGCATGGAAAACCCTGTTTTTCTGAAGGGACATGTTTTCCACGTGAAAGCTACGTCAATGCACAACTCATAAGCACTGCATGCTTAGATGTAACACAAACAAAAAAAACAAAAATATCAACAATAATGAAGCATATGAAGGCACACAAAGTACAGCAGCACTTAAAAGCAGCAACTTTTAACCAATGTTTGAATTTGTTATAATAAGTTTGTTATAATATTAAGTTTAATGTCACTGCCTCTGTGCAAATTGTGTTATGGATTCAATCACACATGTAGACCAAGTATGGCACACAGGGCCTAGGCTACATTTAGAAACCACTAGTCTAGCAGTTTGGAGAATGAGACAACTGCAAGTAGGCATTGTGTTATTCCTGTATTTTTGGAGGTTGGGTTGAGTCCTTTCCTGTCCCTGTTTGGAGACCATAGAAAGAGCCTGCATGTGGAGCAACCAATATATAAGGCTTGGACTGCTGCCAAGACACTTTGAAGCTGACGGCCGAATGAGTGATATCGTCATTCATCCCAAAAAATCCTTCTTGCGCAGCGAACGAAAGATGGCAGACTGCATAGATCAAGATCCCACTATGATAAAGTTTGTCATAAGCTTCCCGTTCTGTAATGCCGCATAAAGTCGTCAGTAAAGAAAGCTAAGTTATATCTTTTTCTCTTATGTGATTATTCACTGCCGTAACACTATGGGAGGGATATCGCCTTTTAATATCATATCTCTATATTTTTCGGTTACTTAAAACGCCGCAATTTCAAAAGAACACATTTCCGGAGAGCTAGTGCCTCCTAAGGAAACAGAATACACTTACATATTTTGATTATTTTTAATATGAGTATTATAATATGAGTATTAGCATTCTAAGCCTTATACTTGCATAAATTGACGGGCTTTGGTCCTCAAACCCTGATGTTATAGGTTCAAATGCCTTTACTAAAACTGTGTGACCACGGGTAAGTAACTTCACCTACCTGTGCTCCAACTGGATGAAAACTAAAAGAGATGTAACCAATTGTATCTCAAATGTTGTAAGCTGCCTTGGATAAAGGTGTCAGCCAAAATGTCTGTGCATTTGGGGAAAGTTTTTCCAGGATAATTGTCAGGACAACAATACTGGGGATAGTACTGTATTTCAGTTGGTTTGGAAAAGTTAGGGGATTTCACAAGATAAACTAGTTACTATTGCTGGGTTTGGACAAATCTTACATGTCCAAATGAGCTTTTTAAGACCTGTACCCACACCAGCAACAGAGGTTGGAAAAAGATGAGGTTAGATCAAAATCTAGTCTACTGTTTAATGTTGTCAGCTTCTGTATATTTTATCAAAATTATAACAGATGTTTAAATGCCTGAGATATTTCTTAATGGTCATCATATTTTGCACTGCCAAAAATGGCAGAGGGAAATATTGTTCAGTGAACAGGGAATAAAACATAATTCAAAGCTAATGCCTAATTCATAAAACCAAGGATCTATCCTATCTGTTGTATAACCCAAGAAGAAAAACCAACAGTCATGGCCAAAACTGTGAAGCAAAGGATCTTGAAAGGGTCAAATCTATAATGTAAAGGCACAAGGAAAAGGCAAAGTAACTTGCAGAGATTTGTTTTGAATTATCCACAAAGACAGATGGTCAGGAAGTGTGTGGCGCCAGTCTTTATACCATAACTGGGATGACATTGAACGGTGTGTACTTCTAATTGTTAACTCCAGCATGAAGGGCACATCTATGGATTATCATGAGCACAAGCAAACCAGGAGTTGGTTGTGTAGACAAACATATATGGTCAGGGAGCAAAGGACCAAAATACTGGGCCAGCAAAATTAAACCAAGCAACCAGAACAAGAATGGAAAGAAGAAATCGAAAATTAAAGGCAGTTGTCACCAAAACACAGAATTCACTGCTGGGCCTACTTAAAAATAAAGTTAACTACCTGTGAAAATTTTGAAGATTGTACAGTATCAACTGAAGGATAAGGTAGTGTGTGATTGCTACCATATTTATATCATCACTTCCTATGATGACATCAGAGCAATGATCACAATCAAATGACAAGATTTAAAATGGAGTCAAACCAGAAAATTTTTGAAGAGCATATCAAGTTTGATAGCAGAAAAAAATACAATGCTGATATAAAATGAAATATGGTTAAAAAACGAAAAAGAGAAAAATATATCTATTTTAAGGAGAATGCTATCCAGTCCAGAGTAAAGGTTCATAAAATAAATAGAGAGGTTTGGAAGCATGCGCTGATTACAGTGTGTTGCTGCACCCACCACATGGCAAATCACCCAGATTGAGATCCGAGTGCAGCCGTGCAATGGGTGACACTTCAGCACCACACTTAACAGTGTGATGTTTTTAACAGGGGCTGGAGTGCCAATCCTGCCACCAACTCCCAAGTTGTCCTATAAATTGGAGGACTTGCTTTCAGGGCTGGATGCAGATTAACGTCAAATCCAGGACGGAGCAATTGAAAGGCAAGGGCCTTGCTCAAGGACCCAACAGAATAGGGTCGCTTGTGGCATTTATGAGGTTCGAAGCAGCAACCTTCCAATTGCCAGCGCAGATAACCTTGCCTCAGAGCCACCACTCCTCCCATAAAAATAAATAAAAAACAATATTTTGGTGGTTCTCTAGTATACCAAATAACATCAAAGATTTCTGCCTTCTTTGTGACACACCAGTAATGGTGGTAATATTAGTTCCTGGAAGACTCCACCTCAGACAATGCTCTGCTCTACACATGACATGTAACACAGTTCACTGTGATGCATATTTTCTAACTCATTGTCACTTGGTTCAGATAAAAGCATCCTAGAAGCATGCCTATAGAGGAGAACACATATTGTATTAGATTAGTTTTGGTTTGTGGAACAGTAATCTGGTCATCTAGAATAGAAGACATATTGTTGCACATGTTTGATGCAATTGTATAAATAATAAATATCAATTTCCTTTTTTTCATTTTAAGATTTTCTGGGCATTCTGCACACAAATGCGCCTCATGCTCTTTTCTTATTCTTGGTGTACCTTTCCTTTTAGATGATGCTTCTCTATTAAAGGCTGTTTGACTAGTGGGATGATTTTATCGGCCGAACACTGAATTCAAACTTTGTGTCATTAAGACTTGGTTGTTTATTTTTATTTTTTGAAAATTTTTAACAATCAATTTCCTTAATTTCTCTCCATTAATGTTCTCAGAAGGGTAGAATGAATTATGCTGGCACCAGTGATTGCAATTGGAGTTTCATCACCTTGAAAATTAAGGGCTACATTCATCCAGCTGTTTAAGTGTACTCCACTTTCAGAACCTAAAGTGGCTTCCTCTGTAGTACAACATTATACAAGCTATTGATGAACCAGTTGGTGCTGGCAGTCCTACAAGAATATGTGTGGTTCTGTACTTCTTTTGTTCAGGAATGATGCAAAAACTCCAATATTTATTGTGATAAACTAAATAAACAAAAAAATATTATTTATATTAATATATTTTCTAGTGTTTTGACTCATCCCTGAACTATTACATTTAGTTCAGCACAATTGTACTGTATGTAGTTGTATTTAACTCAGTGCCCATTGTGACGCTCAAAGCACTTTAAATATATACACACTGATCAGCCATAACATTTAAACCAACTGCTTATTATTGTGCAGGTCCCCTTCGTGCTGCCAAAATAGCAAAACTTCAAGACCTCTAAAGGTGTCTTGGGGTATCAGGAAAGAAGACATTAGTAGCAGATTCTTTAAGTTCTATAAGTTGTATGGGTGAGTCTCCATGAATCAGGCTTGTTTATCCAGCACATCCTAAAGATACTCGATCTGAATTAAATCTGGGGAATTTGGAGGCCAAATCGACACTTTGAGCTTTTTCTCATGCTCTTCAAACCATTCCAGAACAATTTTTGCATGTAGCAGGGTGCATTATCCTGCTGAAACAAGCAACTGCCACCAAGGAATACTGCTGCCATGAAAAAGTGCATGTGGTCTGAAACAGTATTATGTAGACGGTACGTGTCAAAGTAACATCCCCAGCAGAACATTTTCTGCTTTGGACTCTTTTAGGGATGATTTTGTTTTCCTTTTCTCCCAGGGTTAAATATTTTTCCAAAAAGCTCAGTTTTCTGAATAGCACACTAAGCAATTCGTTTGCAAGTCTCTAACTGTATTCTTTCTTCTTTGATCTTACATATGCACGGTGGTGCAGTGGTTGTCACTGCTGCCGCACAGCTTAGGTTGCCCTTTTGGCCACAATAATTGGTCTAGTATAGTTGGCAGACATTTCCCTAGCCCTCAGGGACACTTTACAGATCACTGCACCATTATAATACAGTCAAATCTAGTTCAGTTAGTCCCACCCCATTGACTTCAATTCATTTCGCCAAGTTTGGTGATATTCACGAACACTTCCGTGATTTCTCCAAACTCAAGGCAAAGCAAACACTGCAGAGTTCGCTCATCACTAGTAAGTACTACCACTCCATGCAAAGAGGGGGCACTGTCACTAATACCTTCTGATTTGTCCATTTGCAGTTCAGAGGCTTGCCCCGCCCCTTCCAGGTCCGTGGTATGTAAACCCCACATCCATCAAGTCAGCATTCATTGAAGGACCATTACCAGAGGTGGTCGGATTGATCTCACGCACTAGTTTTCTTTTGTGTGGTTTTATTCCAAATAGTTTTGAACTCTCCAGTATTGTTTATTTTTCCATTTTTTCATTGTCAATTAAAAGGATTTACCAGCTGGTACCCCAGCAATTTCATACCTTTTGTTTATTTTCATTACAATATATGTATATATGTATATAGTATAAGCACATATTTTTCAGCATATATTCTTAATGCTGGCTCTAATAGTGGAAACTTGTGAATATCTCTGGAAAATACACTGAAGTTAAAGTTACTGTTGTTTTGGTGACCTTGCTATTCTATCTGTTTCATCCATTTTCTAACTCATTTATATCATTCAGGGTCACAGCAAGTCAATTTCTCTTTTAGCAGCTTTGGGCGCAAAGTGGAAATGAGCAAGTCAACATGCTGCTCATCCATCACTGGGTCTTTCTATCATGTAGTAATGTTCATTATGTTGAGTCTGTCAGATGTGATGCTGATGTCTGTCATGTTTCATATACTGAGACTTTGATCCAACTCAACAATGAATTTCTTTGTACAAGAAGCAACAATGTCAAGCTCTGTTGCAAGGCACAGAGAAAAGAAATAAATTAGGACTTTTTAATTGCTAGTCACAGGGAATGGATTACTTTAAATACTGAAGAGCATTATGATGAGCTGCAGAACAATCTCCAGAAGAAGTACATTATTTTTAATGATTGTGGTTTATCTTTTACTTAAATGCTTAAGAATATAGTGCATCTTTTATATTTTCTAGCATATCACTCCAGAGTTCAGGACCCTGTAGATTATGGCTTTGCCTTCTACTGTAGTTTTAGTTATCTTTGTAATTTTAAAAAGACTGGTATTTTATGATCACAATGTTCACACTTCCGTAAATCAAGAAGGGAATATTAAAATTGACTCTAAACTTAAATGGAAGTCAATGTAGAGACTTAATACCTTAAGTATTACTGTGATATTTTCTATGTGTGTTCATCCTTCTTATTGCAGTACTCTGAATTAACTGCTAGATAATAATCAGACCTTTTGGAATATCTTGACAGAAAAGCATTGCAGTGATGAAATCTGCTTGATTAAAATTAATGACTTGACTTTTGTATATTCTTCGTATTTAAAACCTGACTTAAGCTTGTTTGGTTTCTAAGAAGGAGAAACCAGCTATATATAGTTTTGAAGTTGTAAAAAGTAAAGGTTACATCAGTGTTAATAGATAACACCTACATTTTCTGTGGATTTAGCTGAAATAAAGTTTTTTAACTTAAGCATTGCTAAAATTATACTGCTATTTCCAGAAATTCCACTTAAAAAGGTCTTGTTATATTATAGTTTAAGGAAAAGCAATTTTCACTCTTTAATTTTTTCACCTCATTAAAGAATTCAGTTAATGACATAATAAGAAAGAGTCATTCAGTTTTATTGCTAGATGAAGCTGATTATTAATTAGTATTTCTGAATGGCATGTCTTATTATTGAAAGAAAACAGGATCACAGAACTGAACCCTGAAGACCAAGAGTCATTTTGTAATTATTATTTTTATTATTACTGTTGCTGCTATTATCCGCACTGTATTTAAGTATACAATATTTTTATCATCTGTTTACTCTGATTCTTGTGCCATGAGTTTGTGATATATTTGAGACTGTGTTGTGATTGCCTTGGATGATTTTGCCATTGCCAGACACATGTTGGAGTGTGATAACACAAAAACCCTTTTATATAAAGACAAGCCCTGCAGTTGTACCTTGTCTGACCTTTGTTAAAACAGGAAGACTAGTTAAATTCAAGAAATTGCCCCAAGTCTGTTGAGTAACTCTAGCTTTGTTTCTCCAGTAAACCGTGATAATAATTATGGCTAAAATGCTGATCGAAAGATTCTTAACTGCTTTTGTGATTACATTACCGTAGTAATCCCATCTGTATACACAGACTAACACGGTCTAATTAAGAGGGAAACAAACCATTTAAGAACAGTACCTGACAGTCCAAAGGTATAACTCAACTAGAATGTAGTGGCCAAGGAGGGACTAAAAACTAGATGAAGAATTATTGTAGCATTACCTGCATATCAGAACATGAGGTAAAGATATGTTCATCATTACTCAATCAAGTTACAGGCTACCAGATCCATCATTTCTATAAAACTCTATTTAAGGTGTGTTTAAATTCGATCAGAATTTGAAGGGGCAACAAGTGTAAACAGCCTTTAATACGTCTTTTGGTCATTATGGATTTCTTGTCATGCCACTTAGTTTGACTAATACACTCGCCGTATTGAGATCTGTTGTTAATTACATTTTTTGAGATGTGTATTAGTTTATATTGATGATGAGGCCCACCAAATCAACATGCTAATTAAAAGGGAAGGCTCAGTTGTAGGATACACTCTGGATCCCCTGGAGGTAGTAGCAAAGGAGAGAATTAAAACAAAACTGATTACCATTATGAACAATTCTGCACGGCCTCTGTTTGACACACTAATACTGAGAAGTTCCAACCAATTAATTATTCAGCAGAAATGTGTCAAGAAACGCTACTGGGGCTCTTTTATACCAACAGCAATGCATCTGCCTAATGCCTCACTGGGACTGTGACTCCCAAGTCAGAACTTTTCTTTTTTTTTATATTTTCTTGCTTTATAGTCATTCTGGTGTGTTATTTGTTTGTGTTTATTTATTTAATTATCTACCCATTTATGTATTTATTTATTTATTTAAAGAGCTTCTGTAAAAAGCCAAATTTCCACTCAGGGACAAATAAAGGTCTTATCTATCTATATATCTATCTATGACATCTTAATATGCTCACAGAACAGCATATTCTACATGTGAGGAAGGAGTTGTCTGGACTGCATAAGAATGATGTATTTGACTTATTTAGACAAATGTTTGCTTTATCTCATATCCTGCATCTTCCTGAAGTTTCCTTACCGGTTGATGTATGATGCATCAAATATTGGGATTGGTTTACAGTGATCCCCCGCCTATTGCTGAAGTTACGTTCCAGACCCATCAGTGATATAGAAAGACCATATAAATAAATATTTTTTTATAGTTTAAGCCTTAAAATACCCCTCCCACCATGCTTTAAACACATGTAAACTTATTAAAATACACTTTGTAAACATATATGATATGTGGATGTCGGGCTAAGGATATGAGTAACATCTCTCTATTATAAAACATTTTAATGTCATGCAAGACAAGGCAGTGAGACAGAAGAACAGCTGCTGTACAGGCTTTTAAATTATCGACGCGCAGAGCAACAAGCAGAACAGGCATATTGGCAGAAGCAGCACCAAGCCAGCAGCTGATCCAACCACTTCTGCATAGCGTGCATTCAGCTCCCCCCCCTTCACAACACAAGCGGCAAGTGGCAGGAGCGTAGCACGCCTCCAGGGGGGTTGATCGAAACGATCGAGACCAGATCATCTCGGAGAGACACTTTGACGACACGCAAGACTAGACATTACAACCTTAGGAAGCAAAACCCGTGAGATGGTGACCTTTGCACATCACGCCCTACTTACAAACAATTTAAAACAAGTTCACTGACATCTAACCTAGCAGTTGTAGGAATGCTTTTGGCAGACAAACTTCATGTGCTCCCAGCTCATAAAACAACAACAAGCAGAACATGCAGCTTATCAGCAGCAGCTGCAGCAAGCCTGCATTTGAGCCGAGCACTTCTCCTTAGCGTGCGTTCAGCCCTCACCCCCCCCTCCTCCTTTAGAACGCTAGTGGCAGAGACGCGAAGTGGCAAAAGGACAGCTGCTGTACAGGCTTTTAAGTGATTGACGCAAAGCGTGACAAGTGCAACACACAGCTGGCCAGCAGCAGCAGCAAGACACCAGTTGAACCGATCACATCTGTTTAGCATGCGTTCAGACACCCCCTTCACAACGCAAGCAGCGTTATAAGTCCCGCGAGAAAGAGATTTAACCACACCCAGAGCAGGAAATAAAGGGCAAATATTGTGTTTAGAAAAGTTTTAAAGTCAAAATGAAAATAATGCATATGTAACAATTCCCATGAAAATAACAATCTCTTTAAATTGTTTATCCGGTAAACCAAACCAGGGGGTGGGCGAGCCCCCTAGTAATAATAATAATAATAAATCCGGGATATCGCGGGGGTGCGATAGCTGAACTGCGATATAGCGGGGGATCACTGTACAATAATCCCTCCTCGATCACGGGGATTGCGTTCCAGAACCCCCTGCGAAAGGTGAAAATCCGCGAAGTAGAAACCATATGTTTATATGGTTATTTTTATATTGTCATGCTTGGGTCACAGATTTGCACAGAAACACAGGAGGTTGTAGAGAGACAGGAACTTTATTCAAACACTGCAAACAAACATTTGTCTCTTTTTCAAAAGTTTAAACTGTGCTCCATGACAAGACAGAGATGACAGTTCCGTCTCACAATTAAAAGAATGCAAACATATCTTCCTCTTCAAAGGAGTGCGTGTCAGGAGCAGAGAATGTCAGAGAGAGAGAGAAAAGCAAACAAATCAATAGGGCTGTTTGACTTTTAAGTATGCGAAGCACCGCCGCACAAAGCAGTTGCAAGGAAGGCAGCAGCTCACACCCCCTCCGTCAGGAGCAGAGAATGTCAGAGAGAGCGAGAGAGAGATAACAACAAACAATCAAAAATCAATACGTGCCCTTCGAGCTTTTAAGTATGCGAAGCACCGTGCAGCATGTCGCTTCACGAAGCAGCTGCACAGAAGGGAGCAACGTGAAGGTAATCTTTCAGCATTTTTAGACGACCATCCGTATCGTCTAGGTGTGCGAACAGCCCCCCTGCTCACACCCCCTCCGTCAGGAGCAGAGAATGTCAGAGCAAGAGAGAGAGAAAAGCAAACAATCAAAAATCAATACGAGCTGTTTGATTTTAAGTGTGCAAAGCACCGTGCTGGAAGTATATCGCTTGATAAAGCAGCCATATGTAAGCCCAGCAAAGAAGAGAGAAATGTGACGGTAATCTTTCAGCGTTTTTTTGAGGAGTGGCCGTGTCCTCTAGGGGTGCGAAGAGCCCCCGTGCTCACAATATATTTGAGGAGTTTTATTTAATAGGTAATACGCGCTCTGGTTGGGTAGCTTCTCAGCCATCTGCCAATAGCGTCCCTTGTATGAAATCAACTGGGCAAACCAACTGAGGAAGCATGTACCAGAAATTAAAAGACCCATTGTCCGCAGAAATCTGCGATCCAGCAAAAAATCCGCGATATATATTTAAATATGCTTACATATAAAATCCGCGATAGAGTGAAGCCGCGAAAGTCGAAGCGCGATATAGCGGGGGATCACTGTACTCCTTTTATAACCCTTCTCCTGATAGTGGGAAGCTTCAATCTTGTGTCTTCTATTCAAATAAATTAACTTCTATGGAGCAAAATTGTGAATTGGGCAATTGTGAGCTTCTAGCTAGTAAATTATTGCTTAAAGAATATCATTGGTTTGAGGATACCAAAGACCATTTGATTATTTTTATAGACAGTAAAAAGTTTATGTACTTGAGCTTAGTCAAATGTCTTAACTCCAGGCAGGCCATATGTTTCTTCTTTTCAGCCCTTTAACTTCATACTATCTTAGTATGATGGCGATAAAAATGTAGCAATTTATGGTCTTTCCAGACAGATAATGATAAGATTATTTTGAACCTGAGAATACTGTACTGCCCAGGAGGTTTTTAGCTGCCACCAAAGGAAAGGTTTCAGTAATTTTAACAGTTCAAACTCCTCAGAATGTTTCTAGTGATGTTCCAGATGGAGTTTTGCATGTGCCTTTTTAACTCTGGGGCAAAGTTTTACCATAGGGATGTTCTACTGCTGCCTTGGCTTACTCTGATATATCTCAAACCACTGAATTAATAAAAAATATATTTTAGATGGGAAAATATGCAATACAATATTATGGGCTTTACACTATCCTGTAGCATGTGTAGTCAAACTAAGGCTAATCATGATTTCCCCATGAAATTATCACAGACACTTCTGCCACACAACAAACCCCTAGAGAAACTGACAATGGATTTTATCATAAATTTCAAACCTTCACAAGATTTTACCTCCATCTCGGTAGTAGTTATTATTTTCTAAGGGTGTACATTTTATTACCCAAAGAAGCTTCCTGTCTCCAAGAGGTTAGTGGGTATCTTTATAACAGAAGATGTTTAGATTACATGATTTTACAAAATCAGACATTTCAGATAATGGCCCTTGTAATCTGGATTTTGACAGTTCTTCTACTGTAAGGTGGGAGTTCAGACAAATGTCACGTCATGCTAACATCCAAAGTGTAATGGGTAGACAATGTGGGTTGACTTTGAGAGGTTTCCAAGATATAAAGTAGAATCATTTTGGACTTACTGGAAATCTGTCACCCATTTCAAGTAAAGTTTTGTATAATTCAGCAATACAGATCTCATCATTTGTGTGGTTTTAAATCAGAACTCTCAACAAAAACACCCACCTCATGGTTACATCTCCTGAAAACTGGCTCCACATATTCTCTTCCCAGGCACTGTTGGTTCAAATAACTTTAAATTGCTTTGCCATTCATTTCAAGATTCATTCCATTTTTTTAACATCTCTCTCGGTTTAAAAATGTACACTTGTGCATTTATCAGGAAATCAAACCCTATATCCACTCTTTTAGTTGAAGGTGAACATGCTGCTAGTTCTAGTTGAATTAGGGAGACAGTACTCTTGCCTTTACTTTTATACAACTTTTGTTTAGTGTGTTGGGTTTGGTATTTCAGCACTTTGTGGTTTTTCATCCTTAAGCCTAGGTTATTTTTCACAAAGTTACCCCACCTTTCTGGTTCCTTCCTTAAAGCTCGGCCTTAGGTTTCCCCTTTTTTCAACTCTGGAAGTATAGCATGATGCAGTAGACAATTATAAAATAAGAGGGAATTCACATAATTTCCTGAAGAATGCAGTTGACCTCATTGGCATTTTTTTTTTCAGGCTTAGAATTCTAAGTAAATATCCAAGTCCAAGGGTCTCTCAGGGATAAGCTGTATTGTTAACATGTATGGTGTTAAGCCTGAATAGCAATTGCTAATGGATAAAATTGGACCATGCATACAAAAATTAATGAATATTTCTGTGCATTTTGCCAACACTATGGTAACTACTGAATATTCATGAGTGAGTGCAGAGCTATCAACTCAATACACACTAATGAAAAAAATATAAAGTCATCAGTTGAATCAAGTGATAGTGATGACAATGTGAATTAGCCATCAGATGTTGACACATATTGTATAGTGAAAAATGCTTACAGCAGCACTGTACTAGCGAACCACTGTGATACACCTGGTGAATTCAGTTAGCATGGCAAAAATTTTTAAATAATTGCAATCAAGTGGAAGGAAAAGAAATGTTTAGCCTCCTAAGCAATGTTCAAAAATTCAGAAGTGTTCAGTGTGGAAGTCACTAAGCCTTGTGTTGTGGTAGCCACTATAACACAATGGGCATGCCCATTGTGCGGATCAGGCAGCTGACATTCTACCCTGTCATGCGCAAGCAACAGAAAAAAATATTATAAGAAAATTGCACAGATACAGCGGACTAATATAGAAGATGACCATTCAGTCTTCATGATTATGTTGTCTAGTTTTTAAAGTATTTAAAGCATCTATAAATCATTCTGTCTGATATGAAATGGAATTGTGCCACATAGTCAGTCTGAGTTGTAAATAAAACAATGCTTTTCTTAGATTTCACACTGGCAGTGTGTTGGAGTCTGCTGAATTACTTTCCCAGAAACTCATTTCTGCTTTAATGGAAATTATTATGAAGTTTTGTGAAGCTTGTTTTTTTTCTGATTTTAATTATCACTTTTTGCTTTTCTCATAGACTTACAGTATTGCAGTACTGACATTCAATAA
This sequence comes from Erpetoichthys calabaricus, assembly GCF_900747795.2. Classification (NCBI taxonomy): domain Eukaryota; kingdom Metazoa; phylum Chordata; class Cladistia; order Polypteriformes; family Polypteridae; genus Erpetoichthys; species Erpetoichthys calabaricus. The sequence continues at coordinate 202,125,974 of NC_041398.2, read as the reverse complement.
TTTCATCTCACACTTTTATTTAGCGTCTTCACTTCATTGGTAGCAGGATTAATCTTTTCTTGAATGAAAATGAATTTTTCATCTAACTCGCACTTCATGTTCTCTCGGTGTACATGAATTCCAAATTAGGGAGAGGATTAACTTTAAAAGGAAATAATGGTAAACAACTTGCAGGGGTAGGATGTTATATGTAGGAGGGTGATCCACAGTGAGAAACAGGGAAGTCATATCTTATAGCAGCTGTATTACTAACTAGCTGAAGTACCCAGCGTTGCCCGGGAGGAAAATAAAGTGTTTTTTTTTATTGTTTGAGAAAAACATACGTAATTTAAAAAAAACACAACTTTAAAAATAAAAATAAATTAACAAACAATAAAAACTCACTAATGTGCTTGTCTTGCGGTCTTGTATGTATGTTATCATCCAGTTGACGCTTGGAACCAGCCAACTCTATTTAATTTGAAAAACAACAGGGGCGCGGTGCCGCTTAAACATAAAGAATGCTGGCAGTTGCCTGCTATATACTAACTGTGTATAGCAACGGGATCCTAGAAAGCTATGAAATCGTCAGAACTACTCAGGCAATCTCACTCCTAGGAGGATTTGTGTTGCTGACATGCTTGCAGCTCGTTTGTCTACATATAGCAGCTAAGCGACTTTCTTTCTTATGAGCTTTCCTTTTGCCGGTATGCTGGCCTCGCTTACGTATCCTCAGAGCTGGAGCCCTCACACCCGACTCTGCCTCTCACTTCCGGGCCGGACCAGACCACATACACTTCCACGCATAGATGTTTATATATAAGATATATATACAGTATGGCTGTTCGAGGTCACAAAGACAGAATGAGTCCCCCCAAAAATAGTTGGGATCCCAACCCCCGGTAAATTCTATTTAATTTCAAAAGCAACAGGGGTGCGGTGGTGCTCAGACATAAAGAATGCTGGCAGTCACGTCCAGTTCATCCTCTGGAGGTCGTTTCCGAGTGTCAATTGGATGATAACATGCATACAAGGCCGTAAGATCACCTTCCAACCCTACCCAGAAAGGGGGTGGGGTAGGGGTGATTTCACCCTACAGTAATTTTTAGTCGACCATTGAGAAACATGTGTACCCAAGTTTCATGAAAATCGCTTCAGCCCCATTTGGGACACAATGCTGGAACATACATACATACACACATTGACTTTTTATATATAGATACTGTAAGTAAGTTGTTTTGTCACAAACAGTTGATGAGGGTTCATATGTGGAAGGCTGCTATGAACCATGGCAGAGAATCCAAAGAAAGAAACATATCAACCACATATGTCAAGAAAGAGTTTTGGGGGGAGATGCCAGCATAATCAACAGTTGAACTGCAATCATCTAATCATGTGAGCAGTCCAAATCAGTTACAAAAAATATGTCTTACATTGAGATATTAGTTTCTGTTCTGAGACACCTGTATCTTAGATCAACCTTCATTGGTGTGATGAGTGGAGTAGAATTACAGATGTTGACCCATCCCTATGACCTATTACAATTCAGCCATTTTAAAAAACAAGGCGGCATATTTAAATGGAATCATTGTGCTCTAGAAACATTACATTTCATTTACATTAGTGCGATCCGTATCCCTGTTATGAAATAGGTCACCATTTCTCTTATATGTTAAAAAAGATGACTAATGAAGGTTGGAGTGAGGAATTGTAACTGTCTGCTCCAATACTCATTAGAATCTGAGATTCCAATGAAGATGGGTGAAACCTGATTTGTGATGGATCTAGACGCTTGATAACTAGGGTGGAGGGCAGTATGGCCACTTTGGAGACGAAGGTGGGACTATTTTCAGTAACAATTGTGGAGGAAGGAAAGAATATAAGTATTGTGACTTACAGTAGAATATTGGGAGTATGATGGGAAAATCAGGTGAAGTGGAGCAAGTGCCGAACAGAAGGTGAGTAGAGATGTGTTGCATAAAAGAAAGCAGGTGGAAAAGAAAGGGGCTGAAAATGCTTAGTGGTAATGGCATGTAAAGATGTACAATTTTTCCGGTCAGGAAAAAAGAGGTTGATGGTAATGCTGGAGTGGGTATAGTTGTATCTAAAAATAGGCAGACAAAATTGTAGAGTTGATGAGAGTTAAGCAGTGTGTTGTGGGAGATCTTTTACTCAGAGGCATGTAGAAAAGTAAGAGGAAGTTTGCACCATGGCTGCAGGACTAAAAGCTGAGTAAGGAAGAGAGTAGGAGAATTAAACTGGTTGGAACATTGGTAGCAGGAACGAATGAGGTTTCATAAACATCATGTGTGAATATGTAGTTGCACAAAGAGACTACTGAGACTTAAGAACACATTGTTGTGGAATGCTGAGGTACAGCTGAGGAAAGGAGAAAGTGCCTTAGGAGTGACAGAAAACCAACGCAAAAAAAATCACTGTGTCACGGACTACTACCACTACTTCTAGATACACTGCAACACACTGCTTTGTGGTTTGAATGTTGCTAGTCTACACAGAGTATTGCATTCATTATTTGTACTACTGTATGAATTTATGTATGAATTTCTGAAGGCTTGTGAAATATGTTTTTCTTGCTTTTTCTCTGCATTTTTGATGGTACCATGGACTAGGCCAGTGGGCCTCTTGCAAATTGCTTCTGGGTTGCATGTGGCCTGCTGGCAGCCATTCGAATAGACTGGCTTTATGGGAATGACTCAGGGCAGATTAAAGCAGAATATGAAGCAAAGCTTGACAGAACAGAGATAAGAATGATTAGGTGGACATATGGAGTGTAAGGGTAAGACTTGGTGTTGAGGTGATATGCATTGTGCTGAGGAGGAACAATTTTACTACTTTACTATAAAGTAAAGTTTATTCATTCCTAAAACTTGCAAGAAGCTGGATGAAAGGTCAATAATGAAGTTATTCCACCCACATTAAATTATGAGATAGTCTTAACAACATTACCTATCACTTCATTCCTTTTTTTGGAAATTGCTATAAAAGGCATTTTACTGTTAAATTCATGAATGCTAGTGAAGGCTAAGTTCTGGTTTGTTAAGGTTGTTTAATTGGCTCTGTAGATGCAATAATATGAACATTTTCCGAATATTTACATAGTCCAACATTTGTTGTCAGAGACAGAAATGTGTTTTGCCACAGAAACATTTTATGTCCACTTGAGGTACTTGTCAGTGTCATTAAATCCCCAAAATTCTTCAGTGATATTTAAATCATAATCCACACCTGTAATGAACATGGCATAGTGTGATCTGTTTGATGTATGTGCTCTTTCATCAAGAGCTGTAGACAATTTTTGAAAGCTTTTATCAGTTTCAGTTAACTGTTATTGTACAATACCACCTACATTTACTAATCTGCAAAAACTGCATTAGCATTCAGTCTTATTTTTTCAAAACATTCTTCCTGTATGTTAAAGTGCCATTTCCAAATTACTCAATGTAAAGATTTATATCTCATGAAAAGACTTTTTGTTTAGTGTTTTGAAATATCCTTTTTATGTTCTTATTTTATATTACTAATGGACGGCTTTTACAGTTATTAGGTTTCTGAACAGATGAATCTATTCAGTTTTCTTGTTATTGTGATTTTTCAAAAAAAGTATTCTGTTCATATGTTTTTTAAACATGAATAATAAGTATCATGTTAATTGTACGGATGACACTGGCTAAAAAACTCCTGCTATGTTATACTTTTATGGTGCCCATAGCCAAGCGTCATATCATCATTGATAAGGCCAGGCACCAATTACGCAACTGTCACATATTGAAATATATATTGTTTGCAACAATTTAAATAGGCAATTTTTTTTTCTTAGCTTTACTTAATTATTGTAAATTAAAACCTTTACTTGTATTACATGTTCTCATGGTGAACCTTACTAAATTCTGAGATTCTAAGGTTTGCCCAGAGCGGAGAGGGAGAGGGTTTAGCAACAATAAGTATAACATTTATTTCTATACCACATACAGGTGCTACCTCAAGCCAGATGATGAGTTGAGATTGGGGAGACTTGACAAAGGTTTATAGGTGGCAGAAATAGGCTGGGGCATAATGTTCTTATATAGTAAGAGGGAAAGTCGTTTGTTGTGGTACTTGGAATAAGTCTGATTGGGTGTGTTACACTGTTTTTGGTATTTCTTTAACATTTAAAAGCTATGTATTAAGAGTATTAAGAAAAGATTACAGTATTTTCTCATTTGATGTAAAGACCTAAAAACTAAAGATGGCAAAACTTGTACTTAATATTCTAACCTAAACTGGTCACCACTGTCTCACTCAGTTTCCAGATTCTTAAGACATCGTAGTACTTGAGCTGGGTGAGCTGAGTGAGGAAGGCATTCAGCAGCCACACTTACAGTATAAAATAAACTTCAAGATGGTGCGGCTGAGTATGGTCGCCATTCCGACTGTACATTTACTTTGTATTAAGTGTTATTTTACTTACTAATTATGATCGACAGATACTCATAAACATGGGATCATGGGTCACTCACCTTAGACTCCATGCATGCTGACTCAGCTTGGTCGAGTGAGATCTATAGAAAAAACTACGAGAACAAAAGCAGAAACACCTGAAAGAAACACCGAGAGAAACTCACCTATAAAAATGAAGTGATTCAGGAAGCTAGACATAAGCTCTTCTCTGCCAAAGAAACTGGCTCCATTACATTTTCATATTGCTCCAGTAGATCCACAGAAAATGCCATGACCTTGATCCTTCATACAGTACTGACCCACCTGGACAAGAAGAGAGGTAAATTATGCGAAAATGCTATTTATAGACTATAGCTCTGCATTTAACACAATAAAGTCCTCTAAGGTCATCACTAAGCTCAGGAACTTGCATCTGAGCACTTCATTGTGGAGTTGTATTTTTAAATTTGTAACAGTCAGACCACAGGTAGCTGTACTTCATCATCCCTCAACCTTAACACAGGCGCTTCACGGAGCTGTGTTCTGAATCCACTACTGTACTTTCTCTACATGTACAATTGCATGGCTGCACATGTCTATAACATCATTGCCAACTTTGCTGATGATACAGCTGTGGTAGGCCTGATATCTAACAGCAATAAGCAGGCTTAGCTGGATGACAGGACAACAGTCTACTTCTGAATGTCAGCACAGTGGATTTTGGAAGAAAACAGCAGAGGCACTACCACCCCTCAGTATTAACAGCACTCAGATGGAGATGGCGGTTATTTTAAGATACCTTGGTGTCCACATCACGAAGAACTTGACCTGGTATAAGCACATCATCACCTTCGTGAAGAAGGCATGGCAATGTCTTTACCTATCTCAGATGCCTCAAGGATTGTAGGCAGTCCTCCCAGGTACTAAAGAACATATATACATTGTGAACCACTATAGGGTGTTGCAGCCCCCCAAACCTCAGAAACAACAACACAAACACAGTTTCAGATTCAAATAAAGAGATTTATTGCCATAAATACCTTAATGTATTCCACAGTTCCAGCAATATGTCTGTCTCCACCTAGGTGAAGTTCATCTGACTACTCTCCTGACTCTAACTCTCTAGGTGAAGCAGAGAAGCTTCCTTTATGCTGGAAGTACCAGGAGTACTTCCGGTGTCATCACATTGCATCCAGGAAGCATTTCCAGGTTAGGCGGAATTGCCCCATGATAGATAGATAGATAGATAGATAGATAGATAGATAGATAGATAGATAGATAGATAGATAGATAGATAGATAGATAGATAGATACTTTATTAATCCCAATGGATCTGCCTCCAGCAGCTCCCCATATCAGCACCTGAGGACCTCAACAGGGCTGCCCACCAAAACTACAATTCCCATGCAGCCCTGCTGGTGTCCAAACAGGATGTATACCAGAGGGATGTCACCACCCAGTATACTAGGGAAGCACATTGCCCTGGGAAGAAGTCTCCCCTGACCATCCATTATAATAGCCTCCCGACTATGAAACCTGGCCAGGGAGCTCATTCACCCACATCCTTCCATTAAAAGGGCCTCCCAGCCAGGTAAGAACCCATCCATTCTGGATGGGATGCCAGTCAACAAATGTTGCCTTTTACAAAATCCACCACTGAAAGTACTCTTACAGGAAGTATCACCTCCTGGTTTGAACACAGCATGCATTAGGCTCTGCAGAGAGTGGTGTGGTCAGCTGAATGCATGACTGGGTGTGCACTCCCTAACTCCCAAGACATCTATACCATGAGATGTTGGACCAGGGTAAAAAAAAATTCTCCTTCACACCAGCCATCCCAACAACAGTCTGTACTGTGGTCAGGTAAATGCTACCGCTGCCTAAAGTCCAGTTCAGGGAGACCAAGGAGAAGCTTTTTTCCCACAGTCCATCTCCATGTTAAAGGAATGTGTCTAGAACTACAAGATACCCTATTGTTAACTCTCTTACATTAAGTTATTTGTTATTATTACTATTATTATTTATCACATATTTATAGTTCATTTAACAATTCCTTGAATTTATAAAGTTATGTCCCATTATATTTGTCTCAAATATCACAGTCATATGAGTTGAGCAACTGAGCATTTCATTACATAGTGACAAATAAAATTTGATTTGATTTAAAACAAACTGTAAAAATAGTCTGCTGAGTCAAATTGGCAATAATAACTCATACACGTGGGCCTTTTAAAAACTAGGTGTACCTATGAACCTAGGCCATTTATCATGAGTTAATGACAAACATTAGCATTAAATATAGTTGCTCCAAGAAATAATTTTAATTATAAAACTTTTTTTTTATTATTAAAAGCAATTAAGAGGAACGCACAAACACCAGTAAGAGAATAACTGTAAAAATACAGTTATTTCACTTTGTAGTTGTTCTATGTATGAACATGAAAATGCTTGCTTCTGCACAAACCATTAATATCAACTGATGTGTTATACATCACAACAATTAATTCTTTGAAAAGATTTGTGTTTGTTAGCATGTTTGATTTGTGTTTCTTAAAAAGTTCCATTTGTAAAAAGACCTGCCCATAACTGTATGTGCTACCAATAGCTATGCCATGCACACAATAGGCTTGAAAGGCCTTAGAAACAAATTCTAAGTAACGTACAGTCAGTAGAAATCAATCAAGGAATCTTTGGTCAACGGATAATTTTAAGATCTCTAATGCATTGGGGTTCAGTTACTTCCAGTTGTAAGATGCGTAGGACATTGTCCACATTAACAGCAAAAGGATGTGAAAAAAATGGCAAAATTTGTCTTGCAGTGCTTAAAGTCCTGAAAGTGAAATGCAAATTTACAATGAAGAACCTTTCTTATTTGTATTCCTTAAATTTGGGGAAATCAACTCAAGTTTTGTCTGTTGCCACTGATATTAATGTAAACTTTGAAGAATACAAAAAAAATAAATTAACAGCGCTGTATCAAATCTGAAATGTCTTAATCAGGAAAGCCGTAACTATCCTCTGCTGATTTGGCAATAAAGCATTTCAAAAACACACACACACTGCCTAAAGGCAATGTTGGGATGCTGCTGCTGCTGGTAAATATATTTTACTCTCTGTCTCACCAAACATATGGGTTGAAATACAGAAATAATTTATTTTGGTCGATCCGTAACCAGAAGACCTCTCTCCATCTAATCTCCTTTTTCACATTTGTGTACAGACCCAGAGTCAGTGCCACTGCTAATCATATACTTTGCTAATAAATTCAGCCACTCACAAAGTCTGATTTTTTTTTAAAAAGAATGCAAGGGACAAAAGCAATCAAGTTGTTAAAAACATAAATCCTTACCCCTCTATGTGGCAGCGATACAGACTGTCCCTATTTGTAAGGTAAAAGCTTGGCTTATCCTATTATTTTTTTGAATGACATAACCCGGCAACTTGTTACACTTAACCCAGCCACCTGTACTATCATCTTGTTAAAAACACCTAATGTGGTCCGGAATATTATATATACTATACTAGGGGTTTCGCCCCCTGCTCACTTCACTCACCAATCCTCGTGGCCTGTGCTACATCAACAACAACAACATTTATTTATATAACACATTTTCATACAAAAAGTAGCTCAAAGTGCTTTACATAATGAAGAAAAGAAAAATAAAAGACAAAATAAGAAATTAAAATAAGACAACATTAGTTAACATAGAAAAGGAGTAAGGTCCGATGGCCAGGGTGGACAGAAAAAAAAAAAAAAAAAAAAAAACTCCAGAAAGCTGGAGAAAAAAAAAAATAAAATCTGTAGGGGTTCCAGGCCACGAGACAACCCAGTCCCCTCTGGGCATTCTACCTAACATAAATGAAATAGTCCTCTTTGTAGTTAGGGTTCTCACGGAGTCACTTGATGCTGATGACGTGACAGCCACTTTGCGTCTCTGCTGCTCATGTTGTGAAGAGGGGGGCTGAACGCACCCCAAGGAGATGCAGTCACTCTTCCGAAACCCCCTCTTAAACAGTGATACAATGGGAAACAAGTACAGTTTTTTTTTTACCTCCTCTTTGCTCGATCAGGTGCTGGCCTGCTGCTGCTGCTGCCGTGCCATATGATCTGCATTTCGTGCAGCGCTTTGAACATTTAAAATCCTGTACAGCAGCTGTCTTTGTCATCTACTCTTTGTCTTTTATTTTTGGCCCCCGGGCGTGGTTAAATCTCTTGGTACAAAGTCTCATCTTATGGGACGTGAGTTCTTCATATTTTAGTTTATGATTTAAAAATGGAATAAGAATCTGAAAATCTAAAATCACATTAAAGTTTGATAAATTCTGAAAAGAATGATACCAAACATATATATGTAGGTTTTAGAATATGCCCGATTTAAAGCGTGACAAAAAACGTGACATAACGATGTCATATAAAATCATTGCACAAAATCGTTGCACTTTTAGGTTTAGGATTTTATATATATTGAGTAGATTACTACAAGTAGCCCATGGGCTATAGTTTGCCCACAGCTGATATAGATAAATGTCAGAACTTTAAGAATAGCATCTCAAAATATTGTTATTCAAAAATTTTAATGGCAAACGTAATGCAGTTGCAATCATACTGTTATGTGATGTCTTCATGGAAGTCACATAAACTGTTGAGTGTATATTCATTCACAAACATTCACAAACACAAAGTACCTAAACAAATAAAGACAAGTGGATTTCAAATTCTATATTTTGTAATGGCAGTGCTTTACGTTTGTGTCAGCGAAGAGCTATTTACTGATTTGTTAACAGGATCCGCCACATGAAGACATGATTTTTATAAAGATGAAAGACATGATTCCAGTTCACCAGTTTTCAAACTAGCCAGGCTGCTTGCACCTCCAAACTTCAGCAGACTCCTACAAAATCTAGGAAAGACAAGAACAGGAACACAGCACCTCACCTGGTTGCTGCCTTCATCTGCATGCAGGAACTCTGTCGATTTTTATTGTGGTCTCCAGACAGAGCCTGTTTGTGGATTCCGTGTTCAAAGATTTTATAATACAAGCTAATTATAAAATGATTGTGTCATGGCATAGTTTTGTTGTTGATGTGGTTATTTTGTCACTTTTGTGGCTCTGAAGCAGCACTGTTTGCACAATAAGCTGTTCAAAGTGCAATAACCAGCATTGAACCTGGCACTCCCTGCTGGACACTGTATCCAGTTCTGCCTGCATGTCAGTAAATGCTGACTAAATGATTATATTTAGCATTGTTGAAGGAAAAGGTTTCTCACTGGGTCCATGTATGAGTCAATACTGACACTAGCTCCTACAGATAAATGTTGTGGCTCCTTTGGAAAGTTAAAAGTGCGTGTCTACAAAAAGCACCCATGTGCCTATAAATAATTCTGGGGCTCCTAAGGAGTTCTTTTTACTTTAATGCTTTCAAAACAATAAAAAAAAACATTCAGTTTCGCAAGGTAATGAATACTTTATTCAAATCAAATCAATGTGAAAGTATCTAATCTCATTTGAGGAGTTCTGCAAAACAGCTAAGATAATTCCTCGGTGAATTATCTTTTCATGATTTCCTTTGGTAAATAATGACCATTGTTCAGTTTCATGCTCTCCAATAAATTCCTTTTGCAATTTGGTTTCAGCTTAATTTTTTTTGTCACTGTTGGATATTTTAAGAGGCAATGAAGCTGCCCTTTTTTAGTTATTAATGAAGTCTCCATTAGAAGGCAGAATCTCAAAGACCCTTACTTTCACAGTCTATGGACATATTTTCAATTTTCAGCTGAATTGGCACCCTTTTATAAAAGTAATCTCTGAGTCATCTTTAATTCATTCTGTGTACTGGAGCAGTGGCAGACAATGATAAGTGGATGGTTGTACTGTACCCAATTTTATAATGTCAAACATAAACTGACACAGCTAAATAACATGTAATTTATTAGTACCTGGAATATAGTGCACTTTGCCAGGCGTCTTCAGTTTAATATTAGTGTTAATGAATGAAACATTTTAATTGGAGCACAATAATGTTTCTGCTTATTCATGGCACAAACAGAATGAAAACATTGTGCGCATAAATTAAACATAATGATACCCTTACTGCTCAAGTAGACACAATAGATGACTAAAAGAGATATCCATAGCATAATCAGCCTGTGTGGTATCTAGGCTGATACTCCAATGAATCTGCCACAGAAATAATGATGACTTGGTATGTAGAAACTCTAATTAAAAGGAGGTCACAATCAACACTGCTGACAAGCAGTGGTGTAACAGAATACAAAATATGTTTGTGCCTTTTTGACACTCCTGTCACTTTGTTGTTTCTTTCCTAACTGTTCACTCATGCTACATCTAGTACTAAACAGTACTAAAACTGTGAATTCTTATGTTATCAGGGCCGAGAATTTTATTATCCATTCCAGAATATATCTTCTTTCAGACCTCTCTGTTTAATTAATCAGTATACATTTTATTAATTCCCAGTATAGGCAGTGTCAAATGATGCAAAGGACACTATAAAAAGGTTTGGGGGTACCACCCTGTATACGTGAAGATTTAGTAGATCAAAGAGAAAAAAACAACATCTTTTTACAGAGTTGAGTCAACAACTGAACTGATTTGAAAACACAGAAATGGTGTTTTTAAAGCCAATCAGAGGAAGCAACACCATCGAGACCGGAAGTGATGTCATCGGGGCCAGAAGTGATGTCATTGGGACCAGAACCAGGCTGAATTTCCTATAGTTGGTCTGCAGAAGAATGAGATAAAGGATCAGTGCAGTCTGCCTCCCCCTGCTCCAGCATGGAATTACCCTCTTTTGAGCCCTTTAGCTGCCTCTCATGGGCACATGTGTGACAATAGATAGAACTTTATTTGTTTACAGGGGCTTTACACAAAAGCTTTTCAAATAAATAAATACAGTAAGTTCAGAAACAAAAACAGTGAGAAATACAATACATAACATAACATTCTACAACTCTTATACCAATTCAGGGCTAACACTTCATTATTGCACAAATCACACTTCTGCATTTTGTCAAAACAATGTCACTCTTAAGGAGAATGCCATCTCTTAACAAAACACATTTTTGACTTTGATTAGACTAGATAATTGTTTCATTTTAGAACATTTATCACTCACCCTGCAATGTGCCGACACAATTGGACGAGGACATCAATATCTAAATTTGCAAGCAGCTGCTGCTCCCACTTGATTCTACACTCAGCAAAGAAAATAATTCTCAAAAATTTCAGATCTTCTACATTGACTTGTAGGAAAAATATAAACAATACTAACATTTCTGTTCTCCAATCCATACTACATACATGTTATGAAAGCAGTCTTTCCACTTTGTCCTAACGTATTATTTTTGGGATTTCAGGACACACCACTGCAATTTAAAGGAAAGGAACACCAAGGTGTACCATAAAAAAGATGAGTCTTTTCCCCAAAAACACTAAGTGCATTCACAGTTACATCTGACTAGTGCAGCTAGCTCTCAAAATGTTTTTTTCCTGTCCTCAGTGGATAATGGAAAGTCATTCTTCAACTTATAAAATGACTACACTTCTTCATTTACTCACTGACTCACTCATTCGTGTGTCATTCACTGAAACTGTGAATGAGGGAGTAGCATTGTTATTGGAACATTGCCTAGTAAGACAAATAAAACCAGTACTCTGTTTTAGTTGTGATGGATTAGGAAAACCAACAAACAGACCAATAACCATTGTTCATCAGGGTATGGTCATTCATATCAGTGTCTCTATAGATGTAAACAAAACTTACAAAATAATCTGGTGTCACCCTATGGCACAGTGTACCCCATTGTGCTATTTGAAATCATGCCCCTGAGGAAGAGGCCCAATAGCTTTAAAATGCATCTCATGAAGACATGTAGACTTTCAGAATGGTGTGGGGTGGTGTATTCTAGCTGAATGTTAGGGCTGTCAGTGTACAATTGGTTGCCCTCTGCCTATTTGAAGAACCTCTAAGTTGTGTAATTATTGTAGTAAAAGAAACTTACATTTAGTTAATTTAGTTAACAGCAGCTTCCCGGGGGACCATGTGAGTGCGGACAGGAATGATCTTACATTGGAGAGTAGAGTGGAGTCGAGCCCGTGTAAGAAAAGAAAGCAAGAAAGAAGGACAGGTGGGAAAAACAATGGACATTATAGCTCTTGCAGGCGTTTAAAAGTGAGAGTTTAAGAAGAAAAGAAAAAACGTGCTGGTCAAGACAAAGAATACGGGCAAGGGAGACATGCCAGAGTGGGTGCAAGTTGGACCTTCTGAAGAGAGAAAAAAAAATAACAACAATGAACGGTTGTCCTTAATTTAGTTAAAAGAGATGGTTAAAATGAAAACAATGAAAGTGTGAGAAGAGTTAGGCAAGTCACCAAGACAGATGGAAGAGCGCGCATTTCAGTTGAAAAACACGGCTTGGTCACATGTGAAGAGGCGTGCCACAGGGGGTGCGTGGAGGGTAGCAGGAATTAATAAACCACCAACAACAGGTGTGAAAGCTCCTACACTCACTGGGAAAGAAAGTTTTGGGGGCAAAAATAGAGAGAGTGAGAGAGCTAAGCCAAACAGAAAACAACAGGACAGCAACACATCATTGACTGAGTTACAGTGCTTGGGGACTGGTAGAAAAAGCGCCTTCTCGTTAGTGTGTGTATATTAATATTGTCTTATGTTTTACTCGTCACTGTCTTTTGGGAATAAAGCATGCAAAAACCAAACAGAAGAGACTCCATTGATGGACTAACTATACAAACGATTGAGCACTGGAACCATTACAGAGGTAATTTTTTATTTTATGTTTCCTCATCTGTGTTTTATGTTTGCATAATGTTTGCGTGTTGTCAAAAGAAAGGGCAAACGCCACAAAAATGTTTGGGAATAGCCACTCCGTATAATAGAAATTGGGTTCAGGAATAAGCAGTGAAACTGTATTCCAACACTGAGTTCAAGACAGAACTGACTTATATGAGACAAAATGGTGGAGGAAGTGAAGTTAACAGGGTACTGAAACAGAAGTGATGTCATCGTGGACCGGAACCGGAAGTTACGTCATCGGGGCCAAGCAGAATTTCCAGTAACTGGTCTGCAGAAGAAAGAGAGAAGGGGTTAGTGCACTCTGCACCTGATCCAGCATGGAATTAACCTCATTTGAGCCCTTTAGCTGCCTACCATGCGCACGTGTGACAGTGTATAGTTTTCATATTTATGAAATGCATTTTATGCAGAATGAAATTTTTTTTGTACTTTACATGAATCTGTTACATTAAGAAGTACTTCACTGTACATTAATCTAAAAAATACTCGATAAGAATTATACAGTATACATAGAAGATATTGTTACTTTGTGATTTTATTATTGCCTGTTAGAGAATTAAAAGTAACATTATAGTAGAACAACTGACAATGTTAAGGCAAACCATTGATTTATAAAAAAATGTTTTATTTAAATTACTTTTATTATAAACTTTTTTTATATGTAAATGCATTTGTATTCTCTCGTTATTTATGTATAGTTTAATGAAGTCTCTAATGTTATTTTGAACAACTAAGTTATTTGTGTAGGTTAATGGAGTATTTACTGTTTAGGGAAATTAATTAAACATGCAAGGATTATTTTAGTTTATACTAAGAGTTTCTAAAGTCTGGATGAGAAACCCAGGATAACTTAAGTGCAGTAGTATGGTGCTAAGGTGAAGGGATGTTATAGGCACTTCTCAGTTAACACTAGAATCCCCAAAGCCTATGAAAAAACTTGGAATCCCGGCCCACCTTAAATCCCCTTGCACCTCTCCATCAGTGTCTTTTGTTTTGTAAATGTGTTGATTGTCTACTTAATGTTAGTTAGCCAACAATGTTTTCTCCGTCTCTCTCTTTTTTCACTACTAAAAATTGATTTTTGCAACATTAAAAAAGTACTGTTGAAAAGCACTACACAACAACAGCATCACAAATGACAAAGGATGTAATATGTTCATGGAGAATTTCCTTTTTAATTGTCAAGGTAAGTTTGTTATCTTTTTTATGCCAGTATGACAACAGATTCAGCTAATCTTTATTTTTTATTTACCTTTTTATATTTAACAGTAGTGCATTCTGTACTGACATACTGCTATATTGCAATATGTAATAAACGAGGTTAATTAGCTGTAATCTTATAAAAATGACTGTATTTGATCCATGTTTACTCGGTGACCATTTATCTCCATGTTGTAGTTAGCAAAGCTTCCTTATTGTTATCATGTTACATCAGGAGGTTGCTCATCATTACCTCTTGACCTGGAAGTCATTGAAAGTAATGAATAAAATATAATATCTTTATTGTCATTGCACAAGTACAATTGTCTTGCACAAGTACAATGGAATTACAATTTCACCTTGTGTACCTGATGCTATAAAGACAACAACTAAGGTAAAAACAGAACAAAAATTTTAAAAAGAACAGCAATAAATAGAACAACAATAAAATAAGACCACAATATTGTAAAAACAAAAAAAAGATGCTCTACCGCCTGACAACCAAGCTTTTGCATTTCATTTACCAACAAACGTATACGGTGATAGGAGACAGTTTTTCTTAAGTATATTTGGCCAAAGAATTTGCAGTTTTTCTTTCTGATTTCAAGCTTAGCTTACATTCTGAAACTGGCAAATTTTGTTTTTGTTTTGATTTCTCTGTATTTTTATATTTTTTCTTCTCCTTTTCTTGGTCCATCTTTCATTTATTTTCCTGCCTTTTCCTATTCCCATAAAAAACAGCATATTTAATATGTCAGCTAGAAATCAACTAACCATTGGTAATATATTATATGCAAATAATTTACTTACAATTACACCTCTAGATGAGTAATTTATTAAAACTATAAAAACAGACTATAGATTAAATAAAAAATATGCACAAAGCGACGCTAATATGAATAACAATCTTAATCTCAAATACTCATAATGCTCTTATAACTCAGTTCTGCTCTTCCGAGACATTAAATATGGCCTTATTAAATGTTAGAGCATTAACCAATCTTATTAGTGATAGGGAAATTGATTTTATTGAATTAAGTGAAATGTGGCTTAGCTCTGATGGTGCGGCTGTTTTAATCGAATCTGCGTCTCCGAATTACAACTTTGCTCATACGGATTGCCAAGGTAAGAAAGGCGGCAGTTTAGCAAACATTTACTCAAGCCAGTTAAAGTGTAAAGATGTCGGCTTTGGTACAGTCAAGTCCTTCAAGTATCTTTCCATTGTTATTCTTGGAGTTTCTCAGTGCCTAGTATTGTCCGTGTATAGACCTCCTAAATACAAAGCCTCTTTGTTTGAGTTATTCTCAGACTTGGTGTCAATTATAATTACGAAGTATGACACATTCCTAATAGTTGGATACTTCAATTTTCATATTGATAATCATTGTGACCCGAAAGTAAAAGAATTCATGAACCTCCTGGACTCTTTTGATTTGAGCCAGCATGTTAGTCAGCCAACACACAAAGCAGGGCATATGCTGGATTTAGTAATTACTAAAGGACTAAAAGTTGATGTGAAGCTGATCATTGATACTGGTTTATCAGACCATTTTCTCTTACTATTTAATATAGAAATAATGATAGGAAAAATTAACGAGAAACAAATTGTTAAAAAACGCTTCTTTGATTCTTCTGCAGCTTCAAAGTTTACAAACATTCTAAGTAACCAGTCTGTTTGTAGTACTTACTACAATAGTGAGGATAATGTTAATAGTAAGGTGGAAAATTTTACTACTAAAGTGAGAGCTGCTGCTGACATAGTTGCTCTTGAAAAAACAGTTAAAAAATCCTCTAGCACTGTTACACCATGGAAGACCCAAAGAACATGCCGGAGAGCTGAGCATAAATGGAGAAAAACTAAGTTGATTATCCATTATGAGATATTGAAGGCTAAAATAACAGAATACAACAACATAGTCTGTCTTGAGAGGTGTTATTTCTCTAGAATTATAAATAACAATGCTAGTAATCCCAGAGTTTTATTCTCTACAATTGATCGTCTGGTAAACTCAGGTCACATAATGGAATGCCTACCAAAAACTTCCAGTGAAACTTCTGAGGCTTTTGCTATATTTTTTAATCACAAAATGAATGATATTAGAAATAATATAGTACATCTCCCCAATATTGATCCTCTTAAACTCTGGTACTCCATTTTAAACAAATTAAATTCTTTCACCAGGATAGATTTATCTGATTTATATAAAATAATTTCTCAACTGAGACACACCACCTGTATCCTTGACCCAATACCAACAAGTTTTTTCAAAGAAGTATCTGGTGTGCTAATTGATAGCATTCTTGACATAGTAAACTCATCATTAGATACGGGGGTCTTCCCAGACCGTCTTAAGACTGCTGTAGTTAAACCCCTGCTCAAGAAGAATAATCTTGACTCCTCTGCTTTTGAAAACTTTAAACCTATTTCTAACATGCCTTTCTTAAGTACAATATTAGAAAAGGCAGTCATTATGCAGCTAAATGACCACTTCAATAATCATGTTATTTTTGATAAGTTTCAGTCAGGTTTCAGAACAAATCACAGTACAGAAAATGCACTAGTTAAAGTAGTAAATGACTTGCAGGTAAATGCAGACAGAGGCCGTCTATCTGTTCTCATCCTCTTAGATCTGAGTACTGTATTTGATAACATTGATCATAGTATTCTTAGAAATCGACTTAGTCAATGGTCGGGCCTCCCTGGCAGTGTCTTAAATTGGTTTGAGTCCTACCTGGCAGGTAGAAAATTCTTTGTTAGTTGTGGTAATTATACTTCATAAACACATGATATTCTATATGGTGTTCCACAAGGCTCTATCCTGGATCCACTGCTCTTTTTGATCTACAAGCTTCCATGAAGTCAAATTATTTCAAGGCATAACGTGAGCTACCACAACTATGCTGATGACACACAACTGTATTTATCAATAGCACCTGATGACCCCGACTCTCTTGGTTCACTGACACAATGTTGTGTTTCTGATTGGATGAGTAGTAATTTTCTCAAACTAAATAAGGAGAAAACAGAAATTTTAGTGATTGGCAAAAATGGATATAATGAGGGTATTAGAAATAAACTTGATCAATTAGGATTAAAAGTCAAGACGGAGGTAAAGAATTTAGGGGTAATTAATGAAATTAAATTTTAAATCACATATTAATCAGATTACTAGGACAGCATTTTTGCACTTAAGAAATATAGCAAAAGATAGAGCTCTTATAACTTTGCAAGATGCTGAGAAATTAGTTCACACTTTTATTTTCAGTTAGCTAGATTACTATAATGCACCCCTCTCAGGACTACCCAAAAAAGACATCAATCGATTGCAACTAGTGCAGAATGCACCTGCTAGAATCTTAACTAGGAAAAGAAAATCCAAGCACATCTCTCCAGTTCTGATGTCACTACATTGGTTAACTGTGCCATTTAGAATTGACATTAAAATACTGCTTATGGTTTACAAAACCTTAAATAATCTCGCTCCATCCTATATTTCAGAATGCCTTTCACCTTACACTTTGAGAGCTAAACTTAAAAGAAGTGGTGAGACATCCTTCTGCTGTTATGCACCTAAAATCTGGAATAGCTTACTAAAATAAATTTGCCAGGCTAATACAGTGGAACATTTTTAAAAACTGCTAAAAACTCATTTTTTTAATATGGTTTTCTCATAGCTTCATTTTAGTTTAATCCTGATATTCTGTACATGCATTTAATTATCATTATAATTCATGGTGGCTCTGAAATCCGTCCTAACTCCTACTTTCTCTGCTGTTCTTTTTCCGGTTTTCTATGGTGGCGATCTGCGCCACCACCACCCAGTCAAAGCACTGCGCTGTCCCTACAATGATGGATTGAAGGTCAGAAGTCCACATGACTGTCATAATCAAGATCTTCCATGTGAACCCTGAATATAATCAGGACTGATTGAGATCATTTATGTTATGTAGAATGCCTAGAGGGGGCTGGGCGATCTTGTGGCCTTGGAACCCCTGCAGATTTTGTTTTTTTCTCCAGCCGTTTGGAGTTTGTTTTTGTTTTTTTCTGTCCTCCCTGGCCATCAGATCTTACTTTTATTCTATGCTAATTAGTATTGCCTAATTTTATTTTCATATTTTGTCTTTTTTCTCTGTCTTCATCCTGTAAAGCACTTTGAGCTACATCATTTGTATGAAAATGTGTTATATAAATAAATATTGTTGTTGTTGTTGCACATGCCAGCATTCATTCCTCAGAACATTTGTGACCACAGTAGCTGTGTGTGTGTCCTGGTTTTGTCCTGCTATAGGATCAAATGTCTAGGAGATATGAGAAGAGGGCCTCTGATATTTGGCTTGGTCATAAGGCCAACAGCGTAAAGCCTGCCCCTCACTATCCTGTCAGTGATGAACTAATTACATCCAGTGGTAGTTTCAGCAGCAGTACAGATAATAGGTCTGGAGCAATGTCTCAAATGCACCAGTCTGATGTCTTGGGTTTTTGCTTTTTTTTGCTTCTCTGCTGAAAAGTAATTTGCAGTTGGGGCACATAGAGCCACTTAATCCTTAGTAGTAGGATGGAAATTTGTCACATTGCGCTTATGTGCATCTTTCTTTTCCTAACGAAGGTTGTAAAGTACAGTAAAACTGAACTATTTTTCAGGTTAAATTGCACAATTAAAAATTAAAAAACAATGTTTGTATAGTATTATTATGAAAAGTCATTTTAATTACAAGGCCTCACATAAACCATGTGCTTTTATTAAAGACAAGTATACATCACTAGTTTTGCTTTTTCCTTCAAAGCGCAGCAAAGTGGATTCAGTAAATCTGAAATCATTAAAAGCAACCAAGCTGCCACAGCAATATAAAAGTATACCATCATAAAAATAGACACCAAATGAACAATGACCTTAAAGAAGAAAACAGGAAAAAACTGTACAATGAATCTATATATCCCCTTATGAAAAGAAATAATAAAAGCTATGCACAACTATGATGCATTTTTCTTTTCTAAGGCATCATTTTTATTGCTAACAAAATGACATGGACTGTATGATCAAATCATAAAATATTCTAAATAAAAATACACTTTATTGACAGGTTATGAGTCACAAATTGTAATTCCAATTTCCTACAAGCATGACAAAATGTTTTGACCTCATTGTACACTAGATTTTCTGTTAAATTTGCATTTAAAAGTAGAGTCATCTTCTTAATGTTCAATATCCAAACTTAAAAGGCCACAATAGAGGGTGTCAAATAGAAACATTATTATGGCTTGATTTTATTTACCAATAAAATGTGACCCTTTCCCTTTGTAAAAGCCAGTGACTCATAACTGTACCAGACTTAAAGTATACAATAATAAATCTGAAAGACCATACAGTAGATGGATGGTAGAAGACACTCTTGTTTTGAAAGTTACAGCATTTTTAATTTTTTGCTTATTTGATCAAAGACAAGAGATCACAGTTTTATTAAATATTTTTGTAGCAAAGTCATTCGATAATAACAGTGATAACATAATGTAATTACACCTAGTAGAATACATAAAACATAGCATTTTAAAATTTCATGTAGTTCAAACCAAGGGCTAAATAGGCTTGGAATGACAGAAATGACTTAGATAGACACCTGATTCCAGCACAACTAAATCACCTTGACTGATATACTATGTTTAGTTGTCAGTTGTGGAGGGATAATGACTAATTGTAGTTTATATTTCCTAAAAATAAAAATTTTGAAATACAACTGAAATTAAATAAAACCTAGATGAGTATACAGTATGCTGAATTAATATATTAACTTAATACGTGGCACATATTAAGTTCAAATCCTTGGTACTTGCCTACAGAGTAGTCAGTGATTCTGCCCCTTTATATATTGAAGATACCACTGAGGTAGTATGCTTCTTCTCAACCACTGTGGTCCACTGTTGAGCAATATCTGGTGATGCCACCTCTGCGTGGTATCAAATCTCAGTCCAGAATCTTTATGTGTAGCTCCTGGCTGGTGGAATGAGCTGTTCATCCCCATTCAATACTATGACTCCCCGAATATGTTTAAGAAGTGTATGAAGAGATTCTTGTTCAGTGAATTTCTGTCTTACTGATATTAGCTGTTAAGTTTTGTAATCTAGGAATTGTAACTAGTTTGTATTTTCTTCTAAGCTCACTTGTGATGATCATTATTGTAACTTTGTACTGTAATAGTCACTCATACTCATGTTTACTCAATTATGTTGACCTTTTGTAAGTTGCTTTGGAGAAAAGCATCTGCTAAACAAATAAATGTAAATTTAAAATTGATTATGGTAACAGATAGTTGGAGCCAGTTAACTGGTCAGACAGCCATATATGACTCACCCTTTGTAATCAGAATTTAAGTTCTTTAAGACCTTCATTCCTTTTTTCTGCTTTTATAGAGTGTTTTTGTTTTTTGTGTTTTTATAACACAAATACAGGTCCCGGATAAAATAAATACCTCTCACAGGCTTCTCTCAAACATTGCACAATGACAAAATCCAAACAGTAATCTTCTTCCCCCTCTTCATCTTTCCTCTCCTTCCTCTCCTCCAGGTGAGCTTAGTCCTCTTCCACCCGACTCTAACTCCCTGATTGAGGAGGAGTAGCTTCCTTTATACCGGACCTGGGAGTACTTGCAGTGCTGCATCCAGAAAGCACTTCAGGTCAGGTGGAACCTCCCTAAAAGGAAGAAACCTCCTCCCCACAGCTCTCTCCAATTCCAACTCCAATTCCCATCAAGCCTTGTGGCAGAGTACATGAGAGACCTACTAGAGAGCTGCTGCCACCAATTAGGAGTCGGGGTGCAAATGGCTCCAGGTGGTGGTCTTCTATCATCTTTCCGTTAAACTGGCCTCTCAGCCAGGTAAGGAACCTTGAACCATCTTGGTCAGAATGCCAGTCCATGTTTGGTCTCCATCACACACGTATGCATGGGAGGCAGCTAAAAGGCTCAACTGAAGGTAATTCCACGCCAGGCCTGGGGGATAGCAGAGTACACTAATCATTACTCTTTGTCATTGGCAGACCAATAGGAAATTCCACCTGGATCCCATGACGACACTTCAGTTTCCAGGCCCAATGATGTCACTTCTAGTCCCGGCCTGATGATGTCATTTCCCCTGCCTGCCTTTAAAGCTGCCATTTTTGCCTGTCTTTTTGTTCTTGTTTTGCACTGAGTTCTATAAACATTGAACCAAAACCTTTTTTTTAGGCAGCCTATTTCGAGTATACGGGCGGCTGCCCCCAAACCTCTTTCTGTGTCTGTTGAATCCTTTCACAATATATATGTGTGTGTCTGTGTGTGTGTGCATGTGTGTCTGTGTGTGTGTGTGTGTTAATAAATATACTGTGATTTCTTGACCTGGATTTTGTATATCTCCATATACAGTATATTTTGGAGTTCATTTCAGTCAACATTTTATGGATATGTTATATCAAATATAAATTATATACATCAGTATACTTATTTTTAATTAGCAGTTGAATGTATTGAGTCATATTTTAATGTAGGATTTTTTTTTTGATCAGACTTGGATATTAGTTATCTCCATCATAGATTATGTGCTCATTAGGAGTCAGAAAATGAAAAATGCAAACTGCTGCTTCATGATTTTTGCCAAAGCAGCTGTACAATAAAGCAACTAAATATTGGCAAAAACAAAAGTCTTCTCGTATGATGACATTTTTTCTTCATCTTTAGTATGTAATAAATATGCTTGTCAATCTGAATAGCTCAGAGAAACAGCAATATTTGAACACAAAATAAAGAAAGCTCGTGATTTACTATTGTTAACATCTTTTTTTTTAAAAGTAATATCTTTTCAGCATAGGCAAGCACACATTGACAATGGAGATCAGTGATGAAAGAAACCAGGCTGTGAATACATAGCAGGCAAGGAAGCCTTCAGGGACTTGGATGTGATCCTGGCGCAGAAGATAAGTTTGTGCATTCTAAGATGAAAATATTGTGTTAAATGTTTGACAGTCTCCATACTGGAAGCATTTTCAATGCTTTCCAATGTTCAAGTGAATTTAAGACTATTGCAGATTGTTAAAACAGTAGACATTTTATAACATGCTATTGACATAACAAGCATTTAGTGATAAGGCTAACTTTGAAAGATCCTTTAATCCGTAATCCTTTAATTCCATTACAGGATTGTGAAGAGCTGGAGACTAACATGGCAGCTTCCAACTGTTTGCCAGGCTGGAGTCAACTCTGGACACTGTGCCAGTCAATCACATGGCATACTCAACATACACATCTACAATGGGAAAACGTACAGTCAAAAATCAACCATGTGGCACAAAACCCACACAAACATGGGATTAACATGTAAATTCAGGCTGCTATTTGAGCCAAGGTCCCTAGGGTTCTAAGGCAGCAGGATTAACGTCTCTTTAACTGTCCACTTTGCAACATATTGCACAAAATAATAATTGACCACCTGTTTGATTTTTATTCTGAAGATATGAAGGGGACAAGCTGACGTAATTAAAATGTAAAGGTTTTGGTGACCCTACTCGCTATTAAGAGAATTGTTCATTCTGCTGGAATAAAATTAAAGATTAACACAGACAATTCCAAACATCTGCGTGAGAAAAGAAAGAAACTCTATTTTAAACATGTTTTGTTTTAGTTTTCTTTGTAAACACATCGTCATAAAGTGAAAATGTGTGCTCCCTCCAATGCACAATTAAATGTATATCCATTTCTGCACTCATGTCTGAATTAAAAAAAATGCAAAACATGGAGTTTGTTTTACAGTGTTTAATCTACACGTTTGTTCTATATGCAGTTTAACTGCCTCCTGGACCCTTCCAAAATTTCATTATTTCACTTCATTTACTGTACATATCCAAAATGATGCATTTATTAAAACATAGAGTATAAGTGTATATGGTATTATGATTAAAAAACAAACAAAATCCTCCCTCCATTGATCCTGACCAAGGGATAGTATGTTGTACTTTAGGTTTAGTAGGAAGGCTTGCCTGCTTACGCACTTCCAAACCACAGCAGAGGCCCAGTACTCGCACCTCCTTTCTTCCTCACACTTTATATGTTATGCTGAATGAGTGAGCCTTTTCCTAAGTTAATCCCGGACTAAAAGGTCTGCTGTGTGAGGCCAGGATTTAGTTGCTGTTTTTGTACCTAGTTGTAATTCACATATGCAGTATTGTATGTGTCTGAGGTAAGAGAACACTGTAAAATAATCTCAAGCCTGTATGTTCTGTTATCTTCAACCTAAATCGGCACACTGCTATGAATTTTTTATAGGCAGAATTCCAACACTATATAGACAGGATAAGATATAAGAACTATAACTATTTGCTAGCCTAAGTCTTGCCTTTGGAATTCTTTTACACATTACTAGCTGTACAGTGACTATCTACTACCTACTAGTTACTGTATATCCTCTTGCTTTTTTTACATTTCTTCCTACATGTTCATTTCAAGGCACATTTGGAAACTCCCTGTGTCTGCCAACACTGTTTCAATTTGTAATAAAAGATAAGACTCTTCTAAACAAAGTACACCAACAGAAATTATAAAGTGAGTTAGATGCTTTCGATTAGAAAGTGTTTTAATTTGTTGCAAGTCATATGTTTCTTTCAATAGCAGAGAAAAGGCACCCTTTGCAACTACTTGCCAAATCAGTCTCTAAAACTGGAATGATGCCTATGGAGAAATACTATTCAATACCTAATTATTGTTGAAAAGAGCACTAATTATGTATTAGCTATTCACCAGACCCTTTAACCTGCAGTATTCCTGGAAATGAATTATAATTATAGTTCCTATTTTTCGGTGAATAATTCAATGCATTATATCTGATTAGTAATAACAAATGAAACAGATTCATTTTATTTTGCATAGTTTCATAAAATTAACCCTAAAATTTGAAAGAAACTCACTGAAGAATTTTTGTGGAGTTCTTTAAAAGTTTTTTTGTGGTACAAAAAGAGATTTTTTTGTATTTAACCTGTGTTTTTGCTTGCTTCTGCATAACATATTTTTGGCAGCACACCAGTAAAATTTATTTCATTTTATGGCTTTCATTCATATCATCAAGGAAGAGTGCAGTGCATTTTTAAAAAATGTGACATTCTGCATATTTTCTGCATGATAATGCACCGTTGTGCACACATCCTGCATTTCCTCTGCATTAAAATGCAGCATACAAAAACAAAAACCCTGTCTTTATGTAGCCACCACCATTTGCTTTTTCCAGCTCCTTGCAGATGAGGCTGACAGTACGCATGCTTTCAAGTGCCATGGAGAAATGTACAAAGTATTGTTTCCGTCTTCAACATATCTTTTGGTTTGCTATCTCCAAGACTGTCATCATAATTGGCAATGCAAGCAGAATACTATCAGTACAATCAACAACACACATTTCATGCGACAGAAAACGATCTTGGTGATATTTGTTTTTACTTGAAAACTTTATTTTAACACTTAACAAAAGTCAGAAGCATGTGGAATTCACCATGAGATGCTCCCAGATAGTAACTAACATCTTTCTTTCTGTGTCAAAGGCACAAATTTTGCTGGCTGTGAAGCAAATAGAGTTTTGCTCATCACTACAGAGTGTACTTTAGCTGTACTGTTTTGCTTTTTCATTTAAACATATTAGACTTGTTGTGTCATAACCTTTTTATATTTTAGGATCTAATTACACTATTTTGTGACATACCAGTTCAAGTTTGATTCCAGTGAACCATTTTTTTGTAAATACAGTGGAACCTTGGTTCACGAACGTCACGGTACACGTACAAATCAGTTTACGACCAAAAAGTTCACCAAACTTTTGCCTCGGTTCACGACCACACACTCGGTATACGAACATGCCAGTTTCCCTTTCGGTTTGTACATGTTCAGTCTCTCCCTGTGCATTTCCTGTGCAGCGAGCAAGAGAGAGAGAGTGACACACACACACACACAGGCAGCGCGAGATAGAGACAGACGCACACACACACAGGCGGCACAAGAGAGAGAGCTGGACGCATAAGGTAGGAAGGCAGTTAAAGAATGCACTGGGCTTGATTTTGTTTTCACTTCTGTTTACAGCGATCGGTTCGTAGCGTGTATTGTTGCAATGTTACTTTTCTTGGTGGTTTATTAAATTATGGATTTTTTCAAATGTTCATTTTTTTCCCTGTGCTTAAAACTCATTAAAAAAAATGTTTTTAGCCAGCGGTTGGTAGCGCTATAGTGCGAACTATTGCAGTGTTAGTTTTCTCTGTTGTTCAAGGTTTTCTCAGTGTTATTCAATGTTTTTACATTTACTTTACTATTACGCTGTGCATTCTATGGTTTAATTAACTATATTTGTGCTTTAAAACTTAAAAAATATATATATTTACATACAGTTCGTATGGTCTGGAACGGATTAATACTATATTAATTAATACTTTACATACAATCCTATGGGGGAAATTGCTTCGTTCACCAAATCGGTTTACAACCAGAGTTTTGGAACGAATTATGATCGTGAACCGAGGTTCCACTGTATATGGTGTTTAGAATAAATAACTTGCTTTCCTAGAAATGCAGTCTGGTAGCCAGCTGATTACTGGCTTAGAAACCCAAATGTTTGTGGGTTTAATCACCATTTCTGACTAAATATGAGAGTATGAGCAAACCACTAAACCTGCTAGTTCTCTGTATTTCTAAGCGTTTTTGTGAAAAATGGCAATTTGGGATTGTGCTCACTATGTAAGTCGATAAATAATGTAAAAGTACTTATGTTTAACTGAATTAAATAAACAAGTCTTATTTTAAAAAAAACACGTTAGCAAGAATTTTTTTCCCTACAAAGCCAAAAAGGCTTAAGAAAACTGGAAAAAACAAGGTTATAAATCTTTTCAACATAGCCAGCTTATTAAAAGTCATACAAGATTGACAATGAAATTACAACCTGTGCTTTCTTTTCCTTTACAGCAGCTTACTCCAAGCTAAGCATGACCACACAAAGTCATTTTGAGAAAGACGTAAGGAGTGATACCTTTTAAGCAGCTTTTAATAACTCTTTAGAACAGGGGATTCTTAGGTGCAAATATTAGTCATTTGCTGCTCTCTAACAACATCTTAAGAAATGCTTTGCTAGCTTTTAATTTGACATACAAAGCACCAATCACAACTCTTTTAAATAGAGGCTATCTGTAGGAACCAAGACTTTGTTTATGTTACATAGAAATAAGTCCCTAATGTTCTAAAGAGTTACCAAGAGAACACCATAATCTGTGGTTGCTGGTACATGTTTTAAATTTATTGTGTTTTTCACTATTAATATATATACCCGTACACAGCCCAATGTAAATATCTATTTAAAATTTATTTTCATGTCTGGTGACTCTTAAGTACCAGGAACAATACAGTTCTTCTTTGTCTTTGCAAATGGGCAAGTTGTTATAAGTCAGACACTGAAAGCAGTTTCCAATAATACATTTTGGTTATCTCAAAAGATGCACAAATAAGTTGATTTTGGTAATCAAAAGACTTTAAAGGGCAGTGGTTCAACTGGCAAGTGCTTCTTTTGTTTTCTGATTTCTCAGAGGTTCCAAAAACTCTTGGTGCCATGGTGTATCATTATGTCCCAGATGAAACAAATTGCATTTCTGTATTCACAACAACCCCCCGGGTGATTCCCACTCTCTGTTTGAAGATGAATGGAAAGGCTTTTTTAAAAGATTTTCTGAAATTGGCTCCCATGAAGGCATACACAATGGGGTTGATGGATGAGTTGGAGTAGGACATACAGTGGGCCCAGATTTTGATCTTGTACGTCTCATAGTTCCTCTGAAAGTTGGAGTCAAAAGCTTGAAACAGGATGAAAAACTGAATGGGACCCCAACAGATAGTAAACAGAAGGACTATGACCACCACCATCTTGGAAATCTTAGTGCGTGTGGCCTCGGATCTTTCTGCCAGAAGCTGAACCTGTAATGGATTGACAAGAATTGTATTCTAAAAAGGATGTATATGGTATATGAAAAACAGTAAACAAATTAGTATGACATCCTCTAATAAGCATATAATGAACATAATGATATAGCATTTTATGTACAATACAGAACATTTCACATTTATATTTTATATTTGTGATTCTGTGGTCTCAGCAAAATAACTACTAACTGTAACTACCCTGTAATTTTCATTAAAATGTGCAGTAAATAAAGTGCTACATGTAGACAATCTTCTCTATCCTATACTATATACTTTATTCAACATTTTACCACATCTTTTAAGTTCCTTAATATTTTGTCTTTATTTTCTTGCAGGCTCTGATGTTGAGAAATAAATTAACTATAACAGGCTGTAGATCATTTCCCTCCTACATTAACATTCTTTTTTTTCCCTTTTGACCTATTTTGTAAATAAGCAGGAAATATGATTCATACAGTTTATAGTTATGTTTCTTGTGTATATTCTATATACAGATTTATCCAATGGTGGATAAGTGGGGTGTTAAATTATCCATGGTTCAAGCAGCTCAGTGTATTATTAGACATATTAACCGCTTGGCATTGTTGCATGTTGTACTCCTGCCAATGCCTTTTGGCTAGATGCACGGCTATCAGCTGGGAGCCATTCCCTCGCTGATGTTTTGCAAGCAATAATACTGTAGCAAACTATAAATGCCATATTTTATCTTCTGCACCATCTCTACAGTTATCCAAAAGCTGAAGTATGCTAGCTGACGTGTGCTGGAGCTCAAGAACTGTAATTATTTTTCCCTGAATATACAATTATCAGTAAGTGTCACTTGCAGAAATTGTCATACGATTCTGCACTTATGAGGTGTATTGATAAACGGGATGAGACAGAGTATATGAGTCAGGTGGAGAAGTTTGTTTCTTGGTGCAAAGAGAATTATCTGTATCTTAATATCAGTAAAACCAAGGAAATAGTTATTGACATTCACTGCACCAAAGAGCCTCTGTATCCAGTCCCTACTCAAGGAGTGGATGTAAAGGTGGTCCACTCCTGTAAGTACTTGGGGGTCCCCATTAATGAGAGGGTGGACTAGTCTTGGAACACAGAGGAACTGTGGCAGAGCAGGCCCTTTTTAAGTGGTACATTGTGTTCCTTTAAGTGACATAATTTGCATCTTCTATAACTCTGTGATGGCCAGTGCAATTTTCTATGCTGAGTTGTGCCGAGCTGGTAACATCACTTCAAGAGGGGTGCACCGAATCAACAGGCTAATTAAAATGGCAAGCTCAGTTATAGGATGGACTCTGGACCCCCTAGCAGTAGTAGCAAATTAAAACAAAACTAAACGCTACTACTGCGGTGGGTTGGCACCCTGCCCGGGGTTTGTTTCCTGCCTTGCGCCCTGTGTTGGCTAGGATTGGCTCCAGCAGACCCCCGTGACCCTGTGTTCGGATTCAGCGGGTTGGAAAATGGATGGATGGATAAACGCTACTATGAACAATGCTGCACATCTTCTCTGACACACTAACACTGAGTACTTTCAAGTCAGAGGTTTTTCTTTTTTTTAATTTTCTTGATTTATAGTCATTCTGGTGTGTGTTCAGACCAAAGTGTGTTTATATTGATTTATGTATGTATGTACTTATCTACCTATTTAAGTAGTTATTTATTTAAAGAGCTTCTGTAAAAGTTGACTAGTGTGGTGTCTGCCATTGCACAGCTGCTCTTGGGTCCTAATTTGGGATTTTCAGGTGGTTCATCGTATGGTGGGTGCGTCAACGTGCCGTATCAGTGCATGCTCTCGACCAGTATAAGTCAGATTTCCCCTGGGGACAAATAATGTTCTATTTAGTATGGGACAAAATGTACAATAGTGAATTATTAATAAAGTACAATGGTATTTTTTAAATTGAAATAGATTTTTATAATATCAGACACATATACTGTGGAGGATATGGAGGATACACATCTGGATGTTCCATGGAGCCTACTCCCAGTTGGACAAAGCTGGCCCTTACTGTCAGGATAATGTCCTTTTACTTTTCCACTGCTTCTAACACTCACTGATTGCGGAAAAAGTGCAAGGCTTTAAACCTTGATGCTCTCACAGTCTCCTGTATCATGGACTATCTGACAAACAGACAGAGGTTTGTGAGACTGAGGAACTGTGTATTAGAAATGATGGTGTGTAATATTGGAGCACATCAGGGAACTGTCCTGACTACCTTCCTGTTTACCCACCACAAAACAGACATCCAGAACATTATCAGTGCTTGCAATCTACAGATATTTTCAGACCAGTCACCATTGAGGGCAAGGATAAGGAAGTGATGCAGAGCTATAGGGTCATGGGAAGAAGATGTTCTTCTTTTTAAGCCAGCGTGTGCTGGGTTCATGTCCAAGTGTCTGTTAATGGCGTTTTCGCTTGATAGCCATGATTCAGCCTGCTCTCTGGCACTGTTGGTATTTGCTCAGAATTTTACTTGCACCATGTCCCAAATGCTTACTTAGAAAGATAAACACCAAAATAATAAAAAAGACTTTAAGATCAACACCCTCCATACCCCACCTTACTAATCCACCCCTCTTACACCCACCTACCTCCCCCCCTCATTTGTTATATATGGCCTTTGATTCCTGTAAGTCTAATCATTTTCCACTAATAATGACACCTGAAAGGTGTTGAAAGCTCAGGAATAAAAGACTATTTTAAGATATGTGATTCATTTTCTCCCCTTGTGGATTTCCGGTTCTAAATATACTGTATATATTTATATTTTTAGCCATTTCATTAAGTACACCTTGCTAGTACCGGGTTGGACCCCCTTTTGCCTTCAGAAGTGCCGTAATTCTTCATAGCATAGATTCAATAAGGTGCTGGAAACATTCCTCAGAGATTTTGGTCCATATTGACATGATCTCAGTTGCTGCAGATTTATTGCCTGCACATCCATGATGTGAATCTCCTGTTCCACCAGGACTCAAAGGTGCCCTATTATATGGAGATCTGGTGACTGTGGAGGTCATTTGAATCCACTGAACTCATTGTCATGTTCAAGAAACCAGTCTGAGATGATTTGAGCTTTGTGACATGATGCATTATCCTGCTGGAAGTAGCTAGCAGAAGATGAGCATAGTATGGTCATAAAGGGATGGACATGGTGAGCAATAGTACTCAGGTAGGCTGTGGCATTTAAACGATACTCAGTTGGTACTCAGGGCCCCAAAGTTTTCCAAGTATCCTTACATCATTACACCATCAACAACAACCTGAACCATTGATACAAGGCAGTATGGATCCATGCATTCATGTTGTTGACACAAACTTGGTCCTTCTTTTAGGAATAGGAGTAAAAGTATTTTATCGATTTTTCTAATTTAGGAGACTACTCCTAACTTTACGAGGATATAGGAAAAGTCGTGAGCTATCCTTACTCACTGGGAGTTGCCAGAAGATGGCATTCAGGCAGAGATCAGCGTGCACATCCTGAAGATGCAGAATATTTTGGAAACACTGGACAACAATGAAATTGTAAAAATATAGCGATTTGACAGAGACGGTAATTTTAATATAAAAATCTTATACATTATGAGACTGCTCTAAGCAGAAAAGCCATACGCTGTCAACCAACAGAAGGCATTGGTAACGTTTTTGCCACAGGAAAAATGCAGCTTTGCAATAGCAATGATTGGTGTATGTCACAACCAATAATTTCTCGATTTGTCATCAAACTATTAATGCCCTTATCACCTCTAAGTTAATATGTAAATTATTCGTTTCCCCAAAATGTTTTAATGCACCCTACAGTATATGGCTCCATGTTGAAATACTATGTGGTTTACTTGTAAGGTTTTATGGCTTTGTTCACAATTAAGTAGACAAGTAAAATTTTCAGGAATTCTACTGCATGAAGTTTTGAGTTGAGAAATGCTGGCCTTCATTTTCCAGGGTAGTTTACGTCTTTTTATTTTTTTTACTTTTTTTTTTAACCTGGCAATATTCAACGAAATTTTGAAAAGAAAAACATTGGTATTTGTTTGGCAAAACAAGTTGTTGTCATGTATATTTTTGTTAAATTCTTATTTTGTTACACCAATCCAGACCATTTACAGAGTGTGCTGCCCCAGGAAAGTACCGGTTATGTAATATACTCCTCTCATTAGGTATAAACTCCTGCACCTTTTATCTTTCATCTTCAAGTAGTATTGTTTCTGCAACTGCACCTCTTAGTAACTCCATAACTCCAGGTTGTGGCAAGTCTTGCCCTGTGTTTCTTCAAAAAGCAATTACAATTCCACAGGCTGCATGTCTCATTCACTTTGTCATGCTGTTAATTTGTTATACTATTAGCAGTACAATTAAATTGACTTTATTCTTTAATGTCCCATATGATGCACTGGACTTCTATTCATGATTCAGAACTGGTTCCTGCCTTGCACTGGCTACTGAAGAAGACATTGGTTCGTGGCTCTCCCAAGACTCTAGCTTGAAATAACCAGGTTCAGAAAAAATTGGCTAGTAGATCATTTTGAATATGATGTAGCAGAATTCTGAAACAAATTACAGTATTTTTGTTTTGGCTTCTGCCTTAGTCTATCACTGAATTAATATGATTTTCTCATCAAATGTAGAAGTTGTATGTTTGCCTCCAAATATATTTTTAATCCTGCTTTGGGCTGTTATAAAGCTTGATCTGCACATTTCAAGTATTTGAAGTTTCTTATAATGTGATTGCTATATCCATTTGCCACACATAATCTTATACAACAGATGTAACCTTACCACTGTGATACATTTTATTCACCCGTAAGGGTAATTTATGCTATGTTCTCCTTATTATCGCCAGTTCACTAACTCCATTTCTCTTATACATGTAGCTGACTAACACTCTTGCTTCTCAATCAGCATGCATTGAAAAAAACATATTTGTAACACTGGGGCAAAGCACTGCACATTAAGCTGCATATCTTTTTATATTTCATTAGGAGCTATGAGGGCAGCACGGTGGCGCAGTGGTAGTGCTGCTGCCTCGCAGTTAGGAGACCCAGGTTCACTTCCCAGGTCCTCCCTGCGGAGTTTGCATGTTCTCCCGGTGTCTGCGTGGGTTTCCTCCCACATTCCAAAGACATGCAGTTTAGGTGTATTGGCGATCCTAAATTGTGCTTAATGTGTTCCCTGCAGTGGGCTGGGGTTTGTTTATTGCATTGCACCTTGTGTTGGCTGGGATTGGACCCTGTGACCCTGTGTTAGGATATAGGGGGTTGGATAATGGATGGATGGATAGGAGCTATGAATGTACGATCTTGATTACCAGTAAATAAGAATTTGATAAGTGTGCTTGCTCGAGAAATATGAGAAATCTTATTCAGGGTAAATTGTACACTAGAAATGCAGCATTTCTATTCATTTTTTGTTACAGTTTGGACTAATCATGTATCTCTTAAAAAACAAAAATTGGAGATTTATTTAACACTTTCTTATTACACTTCAGTTAAATCCATTACTATTACTTGACATTTCAGTTGCATATTTGAGATTTCATTAATGTCAGCTTCTTTGTGACAGAAGACACAGATAATTACTTTGGTGTTTAAATGTAAATGTTATGCTTGTCTTATCAGGTTGTAATGTGTTAATAGGCAACAAGATGGTTTTGCATTAAAATAATAATTTCCTTCTATTTAAACATAGAAGACATCTTTTCAGTCTGCCAAGAAGACATCTATAAAATGCACTCCAGTTTTGTAAAATGAAATCTGGATTTAATTATTTTCAAAGTGTAAATAATAAGGGATGGTTACATATCAATGAAACTTAAGTAATTTTTATGTAATATATTATGAAAGTTTGCTTGGTTGATAAAGCATTGCCAGAAACAAAGACTACAGTCTGGGTGGCAAGTACAGAGTTGTATTTAATATAACAAAAAACAACAACGGCAGTGTTAATTGGGGCCAGAAAGGAGCAAATAGTGACTGCAATATGCAACACTGATGCCAGTTCTTTGAGGGCACCATAGTGAGAGACATGTTTGGTAAACA
Source organism: Erpetoichthys calabaricus (assembly GCF_900747795.2). Classification (NCBI taxonomy): domain Eukaryota; kingdom Metazoa; phylum Chordata; class Cladistia; order Polypteriformes; family Polypteridae; genus Erpetoichthys; species Erpetoichthys calabaricus. The sequence continues at coordinate 202,092,530 of NC_041398.2, read as the reverse complement.
ACTAGAGACCTTCTATCTAGCTCAACAAGTGGAGATTAAGGGGTTCCCAGGTGGAAAAGGTAAGATCTTGTTGCCTGCAATGGCAAGGGAAAAGCACAATTAAAGACAAGAGTGCCTATTCCTCAAACGGAGAATACATGTCTATAGGGGAATGCTAGGAGGCTAGGTGAATTCCTTTGTACCAGCAGACAATAGAATGTGTATGCTGTCTGATAAAAGTGGAACCCTGCTTCAAAATACAGAGACCTGGCAGCCTAGAAAGTGCCATTGCAGGGCAGCTCATGACTGAAATACAAATATTTTAAGTACTGGCAGCTGCAATCATGGCTTAAGGCTATATCACATGTGACGAACGGTCAGATCCCATGCCCGGCCAGGACGCCCCTGTTGCTTATGTTCCGGGGGAGTAACCATGGGCAGCTCAATACCTCCCCCGGGACGCTTGGTGGCAGCCTCCCTGGCCCACGGTGATTCCCCAACCTCCTGCAGGGCTCCATGGGCGATGGAGTCCTCCACAGCCTGGTTGGGGCCCGGGGTGGCCGCTAGAGGGGGCTGTCTAGTGTCAACAGCCCGGCTGGATGAATCTTCAGCCCCACCCGGAAGTGCAATTAGGACCAGGTGGTCAAGCACCTGGAACACTTTCGGGTGGGCTATAAAAAGGGCCAGCCACCACCACTCAAAAGCCAGAGTCGGGAGGAGGAGGACTAAGCTTCAGGAGTGGTGGTAGAGGAGAAAGGATTGTTGGTGTGTTGTAGAAGTGCTTTATGGACTGTGTATTGCCTGTGGGTCACAGGGAAGACGTGCGCCCACGGGTGAAGAAAATAAAAGTCTATTGTGTCCATCTGTGTCGGGTCAGGCACCTATATAGTGCCTTCTGTTACACACATTATGCAGCTGTTCCAGTGGCTTTTCAGTTGTAGTCTTCATTTACATACTGTTAGCAAGTTGGTGGCTTGCTCCTGTGAAACTAGCCTTGTAATGTGATATACTCAGCAATTCCCTCCAACTAGTCCACAACTTGCTCCGACAAAACCAATCAGGTTCTGTGCACATGAGAGCTGGCAACCAATGAACGCTCATCTGGAAGTGTAATGCATAGAATGCAGTGATGAGGAATAAGCAATGCAGGTGTTTTGGACCTCACAAACAGAAGAGAAGCTCATACATTTTTTACATACCATGAAAGAATGGGAAAAAATAAATAAGGCAGAGCAAAACTGTGCTAGCAAGTCAGCACTCAGTCAGTAAATGTAACATTGGCAGCGATTTTCAGTCATTTGAATTGATCGGTAACATAATGTGAAATCAGCTTTAGTGGGGAAAAAAGTTTGTAACTGCACCTACTTCCCTTTGTAAACACACCCTGAGACCAGAAATGTTGTTCATCTTCAATAACGTACAGTGTTCTAAAGAAAAAATAGGACTACAGATTTAGACACGAGAGTCAAATGGTTTTGCAGTAGGAGTTAGGATGTGAAAGTGAGGAAGTCACGCCATATAAAAAGTGCTATATAAATGTAATGAATTATTATAATTATTATATAAAAGGCATACATAAAAACCTGACGGACTGTCTTTTGTATAGTATTCTATATATTTGCTACTTCAGGTTTCTATTTGTGTTCATTCAACCTTTGTGACTTACTTAATTAAACCTAATTTAGAACTGCAGGTAGCTTCAGTCTGTCCTGTGAGTATCAAGCACAAGGCTCAAAGCAACTCCAGCCCATCACAGTGCACAATTAACTACACACTCAATCTCTCTAGTGCTACCCTCCGCGTAGTGCAAATCACCCGTCACCCTCAGCAAGCAAATGTCTTTAAAAATGCTTAAATACATTTTTATGCATTAATGGACTCTCGGTTTGTGCAGGTGACAGTTAGGCCGGGTTTATACTTCACGCGACGCGACACATGCTGCAGTGGACGTTCCTGCTATACAAGCGTTTCACTGTTTATACTTGTGTGCATACTTTACATAAATCTGGAGGAATCCACCAGGTGGCAGTACGAGATATTATCACAGGGAAAACAGGTTCAGCTTCGCTGTGTTGTGAATTGCCTGGAACACCCATTTAACTCCAATGTCACCTTACCACAATCTCTGAAAAGGATGTTTAATGATTAAATCCATTAGTCCAGGGATTTGTCCATTTCAGCTATTATTAGGCATGAGACTGAAACAATCCCTGGACGAGGCATCTGCTCATCGCAAGGTGAATACAAGCACACACACATACATGCTGGCGTCATTTTAGTGTAACCAAATCTGCATATTTTTGGAAGGAAACCGAAGCACACTGTGGAAACCCAGCAGGAAAACATGTAAACTCCAGGCAGGGAATATCAGTGACGTGACTCCCTGCAAGACAGGAGCGCTAACGCTCAGCCACAGTGTCACCCCCATGTGTGTCATTATTAACAGTATTCATTATTTAAACAAAATTACCGATTTATCTGTAAAATGTAACATATATACTTCAGTGCATTTCATCATGAAAGTGATATAAAGTATAAATCTAAGGATTCTAAATGTGCAGAGAGTTGGAATATCATACGTTTAATGTGCTAAGTGTGGCGATCTATTGCTGTTTGCCACTGCTGTCAGTACCGGAGGAAGCCCTAGAAAAAAAGATGGCACAGAAGAAGGTATGTGAGACTTTTAAAATGTATCGTGTCATTACGATCAGGAATATGCAACGCTTGAATATAAAAGCACCACGAATGCATCTGTATTTTGCCATTTTGCTTCACCACTTTGAACCATTAACAAGCGCGCACACTGATCTCGTAGGATCCGCAAAGCGGGTTTCTGTCACATGTAGATAGTAACCAGAGACTCTGATGTCACATTCCAACTTTTAACACACTGTGCCCCCCGACTTTTTGCTGGGACTGCAACTCGCATATGCGGCGCGTTAATTTCTGAGTACCTGTTCAGAGGACACATCAAATAAACGCTGGAAACGCGTGGCAGCCATGATGCGGGCGCATACGCGTTCTGAGCGTGAAGTATAAATGAGACCTAAGAGTAGACAACTGGCTGCTGAACACAATGGATTCTCTACTGCACAAGAAGCTAAAGTGAGGATCTTGAGCAGAGATTTGAGAAATGTTGAGTATTTACTTTACAAAAAAACGTTTAAATTACATTAATGAACTCCAGAGGAGAGCAGGCTACCTGGACAAATGCCCAGTAAATAAAGAAAAGGCGTGTGGCTAAGCCATATTTAATAAAAAGTGCAACAGACATCTACTAGTGCCATATTCCTTGGAGAATGGAAAACTAAAGTCAGTAGGATGAATGTGGCACTGCAGGAGCATGTAAATGTTAATGAGGCTCTGCATCCCATCAGCTAAACTTATCCAAATTACCCACCTCATGCCAAGTAATTTAACTTTCTGCACCAATGGAAGTATGCAACCAAATGTGTATTTTATCTCACACAGAATAATAATTGGATGGATTATTTCAGGTATTATTTTCTATCTGATACTGTGCATTTGTAAAGGATTAGGAGAGGTGGAAAGATTCAGCATTTTGAGAGACATTACTAGCATTATGTAGAACCTAAATCTTACACACACAAGGTTATTGTAAAAACCTGTGTTTTAGCCAGCTGTACATCTCAAACATCAATTTACAAGCACCAGTTGTCACAATATTATTGCAGGATGTTCTTTTACTTGCAGTTTTCATTTGTCAGAACATCTGGATTTGTTTCAGCTCATTTTATTGCAATTGTTATTAAATTCTAGTGTGATGTAATTTCAATATTTTCTTATACTCTTTTGAGAAATGCTAGTGCATTTTTCCATTGATAACCATTCATACTGTTGATGGTAACAATGCACAGTGCTTGACATGTAGACTAATGAGCAAAGGTGGCTGTTTCTAAAGACCTGCATCTGAATTTTGGAATATTAAAAATAAAATGTGATAGGTATTGATAAAAGCAAAGCAAGAAAAGGAATATAGGTTTGCTTAGCAACACATTCCGTTATGTTTTGAATTTGGTAAACAGTTCTGAAGATTTATGTGTATAAGACTTCTGCCTATGAACAATATCTTTCACTATTCTCCAAGAAATAACAATATTGTTCCTCCTTGATGCTTAAATCATTCCAAAGTCCATTATGAAATTAACTTAATACCAATAATTCCATTAAGCAAGCAGTAATCCTCCCATTTTTTGTATCCTTTGTCCTTATACAGAAAACAACTATTACAAAGCAGATCTTTTACACATGTTTCTCTACTTTCACCTCTGTCCTCAATCCTCCATCATCTCCATCCTCAGCCTTATTGACTACTGATGGCTTTGCCATCTTTTTTCAGGAAAAGGTGTCTGTCATCAGCAGTCAATTTTTGTCACCCCCTCCTGCCAGTCTACTTCCTCCTAATCATATGACAGCAGTGTCTTTCTTCCCTCTTTTTTAAGTCACTTTGAATAAAAGTTTCTGCTCAGCAAAAAAAAAATGTACTGTAAAATAAGGAACCAATCGTTTCACGCCTGGAATGTGGCTCCATAGCTGCAATGTTTAAATTGTTCTTAATTTCTTTACAGTACTCTTTACAAATTACATTAATTCATTCTTCTGAGTTTTGTTCTCTGTCAGCTCCTAGATGCAACACATAATTGCTTAATCAAGTACTGAATGAAAATAAATATACACATTAAATAATTTCTATTTGAATATGTCTTGTCAGTGTCAAAACATATCAGAATTAATAATAATAATAATAATAACAAAAATTGGTACTGCAGTGAATGTTCTCCTCATTACTAAGTAGGTTTCCTCTTGGTGCTCTGATTTCCTCCCACAGTCTAAATACATGAAGGTTAGGATGACTTACAATGCTAAATTGGCTGTGGTGTGTGCATGTTCACCCGCTATGGACTGGTATCCTGTCCAGGTGTTGTTCCTATCTTGCACCTGATGATTGTGTGATAGGCTCCAGCTGCTCTCTGATCCTGCCCTGGACAGACGGATGGATGGATTTATCCATGTGAGAGAAACAACTGCAAAAAATAGTATATTCCTCCTTTGAATTATCATTGATAACTGATAAATTATTGGCTGGCAACTGCAGAACATCTGAATGTTTTGTCTGTAATATGTACAACATGATGTTAGCTGAGTTTCAGCAATTATATGGGCCTTAGCACTAAGTTAAAAATATGGACAACAATTGCTAACCTCTGTACAGTTTACTAATGATAAGGCAGGAGGTTAACTAAAGGAAAAATTTAAACTCAGAAAGCATAATAAGTATTAGATATGCTGTGGTGCTGAACACAGCAAGATTCCAAATTAAATAAGTCGTTTTCATTGTATTATGTGCTGGAAAGCTGGAGTTGCACAAACCTTTGCTTAATAAGGACTCCGAGCCTGAACTCAGTGAAGAGCCCTGAGAAACATTAAATAAACCGTTGCCTGCTGAAAGTAAATGAAATACTTAATAAAACAGCCATAGGGTATATGACATTAATCTTGCTAATGAAACAACCATAGCATATATAACATTAATCTTGCTGTATATTACCATGTGTATTTTTCTTTCAAATATCACAGATAGCCCTTTCATTACCATAGACCTCTATATCTAGCTCTAACTTGAGGCTCTGTCAATGACAGCTTACTGTGTTTATGTTGTAGCTGACTCTTTTGTATAGACTCTATTATAATTATGCTGCCTCTGCTATGCTTTCAATTGTTACTGTCAATTTCATTTCTACAGCACATTCACTTTCATTTTCTTTTCATTTTCATTCAGTCACTTGTCTAGTACTTATCTTTTATTCTACTGAATCATTTTGTTTTGCTTTGTATTATATTCTTTTGAGTTTTGTAAAGTGTCTGGTGATCCAATTCCATGTCAAAGGTCTTTTTGAAAATAAAGACTGAGTGTTTGGTTGATATAATTTTCTTAGCGTAACTTTAGCAGGGAAAAAATGCTTTTCTGCCTTTAACAGTTTCAGCCTTTTGTTATTTAATGCTCATGCCCTCTCACATGTGCTAAAATAAATCAATTATGGCTTGTGGAATAACCTTTTACTTCCAGTACATAAACATCTGCTAGATTAGTAATTAGGTGACAAAAGGTCAAACCTTATATATATTTACAGAGAATTAGCCCATAATATGCACATATACAGACTGCCAAGTCATTCTGTGGACAACATGTAACTATGGTACAGTACTTTTGATTTAATGAAGGTGTATAGCGCATCACTATAATTCAATGCATACAATTCCTATACAGTATATTTTCTATGTTCTTTTAGCCATTTTGTGAGTACAGCTTTATTGTATATCTATACATTTGCTTCATCTTGTAAAAAGTATTTAACTGTATTCAAATATGTAAGTACAGAAATGCATTTACTTGTGAAATATGGAATAACTTGATGGTAAAATCAAACTTTAGATCTGATACAAAATGCAAAAAGCCTTAAAAAAAGCTTTTCTTTAAAGCACCACTTTAGGGAAGCAGATAAGCTTTTAATTTGCAGTTGAGTGATATGCTGTTTTCATGTTTTCCCAAATAAACAGCAATTTTCATATTTTTGTCTGAATAGTTTATATGTTATTTTTTTATTCTACTCTGAAATATTGACTGGCACTTCTGGCAACATGTTGCTGACAGGAAATCAGCCAGATTGACCATATATTACAAATGAATTGTGACGGTGCTGCATGAATTCCTTTGGTTCTTGGCTTGAATCCGGACAGGCTGATATAGGTTGTAGCCCCTTAAAACATGGATTAAGCAGGTTTAGAAAAGTGGACTGATGGAAGAAAATGCAGTACAGTACACATAAAAAGGAGCCTTCGACATCTGAGATATAAAGTATTTAAAAGGTGACCTTTCAGAAATGAGGACTGCCTTTAAGAGAACATAATCAGCATGAGGAGCATGTTTCCATAGAAGAGAATAATACAAGAAACAAGCCTGAGTTAAAAGGACTAAAAAGGTATTACTTTATGAGACCTGATCAATTCATTTCAAATCATTATGCACAGCCAAAAATAAATGGAATATACATATTACACAAATTGAAGTGATAATTTTCCAGTTAAAAAGAAGGGTAGGACATTGGGTTTTAGAATTTAAGCATGTTGTGGGTATGATGCTTTGGCATGGGCAGTACATGTTAATACTGTGTCATGCACGTGTGCCTGTAGATCATCCTGAGGGCTCCTCTAAGGTATCTAGTACCATCTCAGGCTGAGAGGGGCCACTGTCACTAGCTATATCCTCTGCTTTTCCTTCAGAAGCACAGAGAAGATGCCCCCAGAAGGTATCTGACTCTGCATCATCTGTTTTTTCCGCAATAAACTGCAAACTGGTTGAAGGAGAAAGAGCACTGCGAGCAAAGCACAGTAACATTGATCTTAACTTAAGCCCGTCTTTGGATACTTTGTTGATATTATTTTGTTGCTTTTGCGCCTAGCAGTGCCTGAATTTTTGTTATCATCTGAAGAAGTAATCAGGGATGACCAATTTTGTGCCCCAACATTCTTCTGCTTGGGATATGCAATTCTTCACTCGCCCACAGCTGTCATTGTGCAAATCCTCACATTCAATCTAAACAAATGGCAAAAATATTTAAAAAATCCACAAGAGCTGTATGATAATAGCATAAGAATATGCTCAAATTTCCCATTATCTTGACAGCAGTGGGTTGGAGAGGGTAGTTAGAGTTCTGATTCCCATCAAGACTATTTTGCTACAGACGGAGCCAGAATTGCTTTCATTATACTTATTGCTTATCAGCCACAGCATTAAAATCACTAACAGGTGAAATATCTAACATTAATTATCTTGTTACAATGGTACCTGCCAAGGGGTGGGGTATATTAGGAAGTGTAGATGCCACAGGGGCAGGACAGGCATCCTGGCCAGAAGAGGGAATGGTTCCTTACCCGGACGGGAGACTCCTAACAGGCAGATGGGTGTTCTCGCTGGGGAGGAAAAGGGATCAGACCCAGAAGGAAGGACCAGAAGAGATGGACGGACAGCCCACTGAAAACGAGAAATGGCGCTGGGGTTTTTTTTCTCCCCCAGCACTCTAGATGACAGCAGCCCCAGATATCTATGCCCACTGGGTGCCGTGAGAGGGCACTGCAAGGAAAAAAGCTCCCTGTTATAATGGACTTCCATGTGACCTGGAAGTGCTTCCATCGGGCAATCACCCTGGCACCGGAAGTACTCCCGGGCCTGTAATAAAAGGGGCCACACTTCCTTATTCAGGTGAGTCAGAGCTGGGAGGAAAAGAGGCAACACTCGCCTGAAGGAGGGCAGTGTGGTAGTAAGACTTGGAAGGAGAGAGAGATTTTGTGTTTAAGGAGAGAGAAACCTGTGTTTTGGTGCTTTTGTTACTGGTTTAAGGAACAATCTGGTGAATAAAACGATCTTTATTTGAACCCGGGACCATGTTTGTGCGTTCATGTCAGGGTTTGGGCTCGCCGACACCCGCTTTCCATCACAGCAGCAGGTTAACATTCAGTTCTTGAAGATGATGTGTTGGAATCAGGAAAAATGGTCAAGTGTAATGATCTAAGCGACTTTGACAACCGCCAAATTGTGATGGCTAGACAACTGGGTCATGGCATCTTCAAAACACCAGATCATGTGTGGTGTTCCTGGTATGCAGTTGTTAATACCTACTAAAAGTGATCTAAGGAAGGACAGCCAGTGAACCGATATCAGAATCATGGGTGCCCAAGGCTAATTGCATGTGGCATGCAAAGGCTAGCCCACCTGGTCCAACCCCACAGAAGAGCTACTGGGCTCAAATTGCTGAAAAACAATGCTGGCCATGAGAGAAATGTGACAGAACACACAGTGTACTGCAGTTTGCTGTGTAGCCACAGAGTTGGTCAGGGTGCCCACACTGACACCTATCCATTACTGAAAACACCTACAATGGGCATGTAAGCATCAAAACTGGACCATGGACCAGTGGAATAAGGTGGCTTGGTTTGATGAATCATGTTTTTTTTCTAATTTTACATTATGTGGATAGCCAGGTACATGTGCATCATTTGCCTGGAGAAGAGATGGTAGCAGAATGCACTATGGGGGAAGGAAAGTTGGCAAAGGCAGTGTGATGCTCTTGGCAATGTTCTGCTCTGAGACCTTAGGTTCTGCATTCATCTGGGTGTTACTTTGACACATACTACCTACCTAAAGATTGTTGCAGACCATGTAAACCCCTTTATGGCAAAAGATACCCTGATGGCAGTGGCCTTTTTCAGCAGGATAATGTACTCTGCCACACTGCAAAAATTGTTCAGGGATGGTTTGAGAAAAATGACAGAGTTTAAGGTGTTGACCAGGCCTCCAACTGGTAAAGTCTAGGTGCCAGATACCACAGGACACCTTCAGAGGTCTTGTGGAGTCCATGATTTGAGGGAGTTTTGACAGCATGAGAGAGAATATACAATATTTAGCAGGTGGTTTTAATTTTGTGGATGATCAATGTATGACTTCTGCATGGCAAATCTTTACATAGTGCAACAGCAATGTTTAATAATGGAAATCCCAGCTTCTAGAGACGGATTTGAGGCTTCTGAAAAAAACAATGGGACACAATTTGAAAGGAAATTTAATCTGTTGTTGAAATTATTCATTTTACATATTGGCATCTAATTCATATGAACCCAGAAACATAAACTGACTCTTGGGATGTGGAATGTCACTTGTCTTGGTGGGGAAGGGGGAGCCAGAGTTGGTGGGTGAGGTGGAGAGATACCAACTAGATATAGTTGGGCTCACGTTCACTCATCTCACTTGGTTCTGGAACCAAACCCCTCGAAGGAGGCTGGACTCTCCTTTACCCTGAAGTTGTCTGGTGGGGTAAGGCATCAGGCGGGAGTGGGGTTCTTTATTGAGTGCCTGACTGGTTGATGCCATGTTAGAGTTTGTGCCGGAGAATGAGGGGGCTGTCTCTGTGCGGCTGAAGGTTGCAGTGGGGAGGACTCTGACTGCCATATACGCCTATGCATCAAATGTCAGTTTGGAGTACCAGGCCTTCTTGGGGTCACTGGAGGGGATCCTGAAAAGGGTCCCAGCGGGGGATTCCATAGTTCTGCTGGGAGACTTCAAAGCCCATGCAGGTAATGATAGAATCATCTGGGGAGGCATGATTGGGAGGAATGGTCTCCCTGATCTAAACCTGAGCCGTGTTTTGTTATTGGACTTCTGTGCTATGTCCATATAGGACTTCTGTGCTATGCCCATGGTTTGTCCATAATGGACATCATGTTCGAACATAAGTGTACCTGGTAAGAGAGCACCTTAAGGCAAAGATCTGTGATCAATTTCCTAATCATATCATCACATTTGCGGACATATGTCATGGACACTCGGGTGAAGAGAGAGGCAGAGTTGTCAACTGATCACCACCTTGTGGTAAGTTGTGTCAGATGGTGGGAGAGATACCTGGGCAGACATGGTAACCCCAAGTAAGTAGTGAGGGAGGCCTGAGAATGTTTGGGAGATGCCCCTGCCTAGAAGACATTCTATTCCAACCTCTGAAAGAGCTTTTCCAGCATCCTAGGGGAGGCTGGGGACATACCTGTAGAGTCCGAATGGGCCTTGTTCAATACCTCCATTGTGGAAGTGACTGCAAAGTATTGCAGCCTGAAGGCCATAGATGCCTCTCAAGGTAGCAACCCAGGGACCCAATCGTGGTGAGGGATGCCATCTGGCTGAAAAAGGAGGCCTTCCGTGTATTGCAAGCAAGGGAGGCTCCTGAAGCAGCAGGGTGATGCCAACAAGCCAAATAGGCTGCAGCCTTGGTGGTCAGGGAAACAAAAAACCTGGGTGTGAGGGAGTTCAAAAAGACCTTAGAAATTGACTGTCAATTGGGCTGAAAGATGTTCTGGCAAACCATCGGGCGACCCAAAAAAGGGAGGTAGGGATTTACCTAGGTTGTTCTCAGCAATGGTGGAGAAGTGCTGACCCAGCCTGAGGATTTTGTCTGGCAGTAGAAGAAACACTTTGTGGAGCTTCTGAACACGATGAACATGGCTTCTGTGGAGGAGGCAGAACCAGAAGCTAATGGGGGATCAATGCCCATTTCTCTGAGGGAGGTCACTGAACTAGTTAAGCAACTCCACAGTGGCAAAGCCCCAGGGACTGATGAGATCCTCCCTGAAATGCTGAAGGCTCTGGACATTGTTGGACTGCCATGGCTGACATGCCTGTTCAGTGTTGCATGGTCATAGGGAGCTGTTTCTGTTGAGTGGCAGACCGGGGTGGTGGTCCCCATATTTAAAAAGGGGAACAGGAGATTGGGCTCCAACTATTGGGGGATCACAGTCCTCATCCTCCCTGGGAAAGCTTATGCCAGTATACTAGAAAGGAGACTCCGCCCAGTCATGGAATCTCAGATTCAGGAGGAGCAATGTGGGTTCCGTCCAGTAAGTGGAACAGTGGACCCACACTTTACCCTCACAAGGATTCTGTAGGAGGCATGGGGTATGCTCAATTGGTCTACCTATGTTTTGTGGACTTAGAGAAGGCATATAACCGTGTTTCGCTTCCCGGGTCCGCCCTGCGTGGAGTTTGCATGTTCTCCCCGTGTCTGCGTGGGTTTCCTCCGGGCGCTCCGGTTTCCTCCCACAGTCCAAAGACATGCAGGTTAGGTGGATTGGCGATTCTAAATTGGCCCTAGTGTGTGCTTGGTGTGTGGGTGTGTTTGTGTGTGTCCTGCGGTGGGTTGGCACCCTGCCCAGGATTGGTTCCCTGCCTTGTGCCCTGTGTTGGCTGGGATTGGCTCCAGCAGACCCCCGTGACCCTGTGTTCGGATTCAGCGGATTGGAAAATGGATGGATGGATGGATATAACCGTGTTCTTCGAGAGATGCTGTGGGGGGTACTGGAAGATTATGAGGTTCTGGGGCACCTAGTAAGGGCTAGTTGGTCCTTGTATAATCACAATGAGAGCTGTGTCCACATCTTTGGAAAAACATCAGCACTGCTTCCAGTGGGTGTGGGACTCCACCAGGGTTGTGCTTTGGCACCTATCCTGTTTGTTGGTTTTCATGGTCAGGATTATCAAGACGCAGTTGGGGAGGGGGGTCCAGTTCAGTGACCTTAGAATCGCATCATTGGTTTTTGCAGATGATGTGGTCCTGTTGGCTTCGTCAGGCTGCTAACTCCAGCATGCACTGGGATGGTTTGCGACTAAGTGTGATGTGGCAGGTGTGAGGATCAGCTCCTCCAAATATTAATTTATGGTCCTCATTAGGAAAAAGGTGGACTGTCCTCTCAGATTGGAAGGTGAGATACTGCCTCAAGTGAAAGAGTTTAAATATATCTTGTAGTTAGGCTGTCGCTGTACTGATCTGTAGTGGGGAAGAAGGAGGTGAGTCAGAAAGCAAAGCTCTTGATTTAGCAGTCGATCTACGTCCCTACTGTCACCTATGGTCATGAGCCTTAGGTAATGAGAGAAAGAATGAAATCATGGGTACAAGCAGCCAGAATGAGTGGCTGGGCTCTCCCTTAGAGACAGGGTGAGAAGCACAGACTTCCGGGAGAAGCTCAGAGTAGAGCTGCTGACCCTCCAAATAAAGAGGAGCCAGTTGAGGTGGTTTGGGCATCTGATATGGATACCTCCTCGACACCTCCCTGTGGAGGTATTAGAGGCATGACCAGCTGGAAGGAGACCCCAGGGAAGACCCAGAGCTTGTTGGGAGGATTATATCTCCCAGATGGCCTGGGAATACCTTGTGATTCCACAGTATAAGTTGGCAATTGTGGCTGGGGGAAAAGGTCAATTGGGCCTCACTGCTAAGACCGTTGTCCCTGTGACCCTGCTTCAGATAAGTGGTGGAAAATGAATGAATATATGAATAAATCTAATTTAGATGGAAGAATACACTTTCATAGCTATATTTCATGATTGTTTATCCAAAAAAGTGTCATTATTTCATCTGGCTTTAAAGAGAGAGTGTAGGAGGCATAACGGTGTAAGTATCAACAGTCAGATATATATTTGAATCTAAAAAAGCAGCTCTAAATTGTATTATACAATTGTTCAAAAATACACTCAAAATGGGCTGATTCTCCCCTTGCCTACGTAATGATTTGTCTTAAATACACTTTCCCTTAATTTCCACTGGTCTTCTGGAGTACATGATTCACCCTTTAGCTGAAAATATTTTGCTGGATCTACTTTATCAATGCCTTTAAGGATTCCAAAGAGCTTGAGACTGAACAGATGTAATTCTCCAAATCTGTCAGTGTATGACAGGGGTGGCCAACTCCGAACCTGGAGAGCCACAGTGGCTAAATATTTTCTTAATTAGTGACTAGTTTTTTTTTAGTTTTTTTCTTTTTTTAAATTAACTTCATTTAATTTACCCTTTAAATCAGGGCTGAGCAAGATTGGTCTTGTAGGGCTGCAGTGGCTTCAGGTTTTTGTTCCAACCCAATTGCTTCATGAGAAATCATTCATTGCAGATGAAACACTTGTTGCTCAAGTGATTTTTTTCTGCTTCATTTTATTTTTTTTTTTTTTTGTTTTGTTTTTTTTTTTTTGTTCTTTATTTCGCCTTATACAATTTCTTGTATTAGGAATTTGTTAGTTTTCGCATACCCCATGGGGTCAGAGCGCAGGGTCAGCCATTGTACAGCGCCCCTGGAGCAATTGAAGGTTAAGGGCCTTGCTCAAGGGCCCAGCAGAGTAGGATCTCTTTTGGCAGTGACAGGGATTCGAACCGGCAACCTTCGGGATACTGTCTCGCTTGTTAAGATTTTGAACCCTTAATTGCTTGTTTTAGTCTTAAACAGCTGTATTAATTGTTTTAACTGCTCCTTATTTGTAATATGACACAAATAACAAAGGAACCAGCAGTTCCTCATTTAGCTCATCTTCATTTCCACCCGTGTGTATTCATCATTCACTATTTGGTTTAATGAAATACTCAGAAGGAAACTGAAGAGAAAGTGAAGAACTGAAAATTGCTCATTCATTTTAGGCTTCAAATCACTTGCATGATACATGTATCATTAGAAAGGAGAAAGATCTATGATTTAAGAATGAACTGACATGGTGGAGTTAAAACACTAACAAATCTTGAAATTAAATAAGATCTGTTATTGGTGAGGAATTGGCTTCTAATTAGGCAACTGGGTTGGAACAAAAACCTGCAACCACTGCGGCTCTTCAGGATCAGAGTAGGCCCCCCGGTGTATGACATGTTCTTAAGTCCTGGGATGAACCTGGTTGCTCTCCTCTGGACTGCTTCAAGTGCTGCTATGTCTTTTTTTGTGGTGTGTTGACTAGAACTGCACACAGTACTCCAGATGTGATCACACTGGTGCATTATATAGTCTGAGAATAACATCCCTTAATTTATATTCCATAGTTTTTAGAATATAACCTATTTTTGTTTACCTTTTTAATTGTTCCGCACATTGTTTAGATGATGAAAATGTTGTGTCAACACGAAACCCTAGATCCTTTTCGGAGACTGCTTCCTATATGATAGTGTCTCCCATCTTGTATTCATAATTGATGTTCCTTTTGCCCGCATATAGCACTTTACTCTTTTCTACATTAAACTGCATTCTCCAGGTGTTCGCCTAGTTCTGAAGCTTTTCTAGGTTTTTTTGAATTTTCTTTGCTGCCTTCTCATTGTCTGTCATTGTCTCCTCCAGTTTTAGCGTCATCTGCAATTTCTCAGGTCTATTATCCATACCAAAATTAATGTCATTAATATAAATCAGAAAAAGTAGTGATCCAAGAACAAATCCTTGAAGGATTCGACTGATGACCTTGCTCCATTTGGAGTATTCTCTTCTTATTTGTACTTTTTGTCTCCTGCTGGTTAACCATTTTGAGACCCTGTTTCATAAGGTACCTCTGTTGCCCACAGCTGCTAAATTAAAGTCTAAATACATGATATTTATTGTGGCTTCAATAGCAATTTTTTCTCTTTTTGACCTTTCAAATGCTTTTTTGAGCTCTTGATGTAGTTTCCAGTAATCCTGTCAGAATTATTTGGGTGGTGTTTAATGTTCTTGTACAGTGATCTTTTCAGTTGTATTTTTCTCATAATGTCCTTCTTTACCCTTTTTAGATGATTTTTTAGTTGTTTTGTTTTGTTGGTTTTAAGAATAAACTTATTTTCAGCCTGGATCAGGTTGTCTCTGAAGGGAGACATTCTGATAATTCATGCATTATTGTATAACTGAGCATGTGCTTGGGCAGAATAAAATATGACTTCTAAACACTGGGCATCTTCAGAAGACCATGAAGAAAAATGCTGAAATGTAACTTGACAAGCTGGCAAGGTCAGCAAAAAAACTTGCTGCACTTTAAGTGAATGTTTATTCAGATATGTGTCATTGACACCCTAGAAATCTCTGTCTTGACTATATGTTTTCAGTTTGATTCAGTGTTCATAACCAGAGGATCCCATGCCTTCCATTCTTATAATAACCAAAATCTTTGTAATTTTTGATTAAACACCCTGTTGACTTTTCTATTATGCTTTTATTTACTCCTTATTTTGCTGACTCCATAAGATATTGTTTTAGAAATGGTTCACTATGAAAGTCATCACATAATGTACATGTAACAATAATGACCAATAAATATATAAATCTATAACACAAAGACCTAATGAAGAAATAGCATTAGACTCAGCATGCTGTTACATGCAGTTACACCTTACCTGATAGTTGTTATCAATTGGCTCCACCACTGGTCTGCTCATTCTTTTTAGCATAAATGCATAGCAAACACAAATTGTAATAAGTGGTAGAAGATAAACTGCCAAGAAAGTATAAAGAATAAATGCTTTCTGGTAATAAGGAGAAGGAAAATCTTCAATGCAATATGTCTGGGGTCCAAACCAGTATCCTGTGTCAAGTCTTTGATATATTGCAACAGGAATAGAGACAACAAAAGAACCTAGGAGGAACAAAACAAAAAGAATTTCAGTGAGTTACCTACCAAAGACTAAATTCATTGGATGATTTATTGTAATGTATTTAATACATTTCATTATGCTTGAAGCACTTGGTTAGATCATTTCTCAACTTAGTTTTCCATCATTCAAATTTTTTTATTGGTTTTAAGGATTGTCAAAAACATTGCTCTCTTACACCTTCAGGTAAATAAAATTCTTTGTATTCACACACAGTTTAAGTGTAAAATGTAGTACAAGCCAAACAAAATTAACAGGCAACCACTACTGCCTGCTACTACTGCACTTATAAGTAAAAAAAGTAAATAAATAAGTTTTTAAGGCGTATTGGCTTTTAAGATACATTTTTGCACAGGAAATAACTGCTGCACACATGTTATTTATTTGTATTATGGTTAGCTGTCTGGCTATTAAAGGTTAAATTTAAAACTCTTTCCCACTGTCACTTCAAGGCTGGCCCTTTATTGCTACATTGGCCCATGGTGTCGCTCCATTCCAGAGCCCCAGTAGACCTTAGGGTTTTTGGTCTCCAAAGCAGCTACAGATCCACATTTTATTTAAATGGACAACATAATTCTATTTTTTCTAAACAAGGAACCTGGAGGACTTCTGGCATCTTACAATCCCACTACAGGCTCACATTCACTTAGTATTATCATGTGGTTGGTTTCATTTCCTCTAGTGCAGTAGCTCTCAACTGGGAAAGGGCCAGTAAACTGTGGAAATGATATAGAAAGGGTGTGCAGGTTGCTAAATAAAATCATATTGATTCAAAACTCTTATAAAGATATGATAATGTTTTATGGCTACATTTCAATGACTGTATTAATCATTTATATATTATTTTACATTAGATATGCAAGAGAAATGGCTTATTTTTTATGTTAAACTTTGTCCAGTAATCTATTTCTGCAAATTACGGAGCCGTCTGCAAACAGTTTTTAAGACATTATAGATTATACAAGTCCAAAGAAGATGAAACAAATTCCATTATTTAGCCTTCTCAATGAAATTGCAATATTTGCCTGCAAATTATTCTAAAGGATTACACTTAACTTGCCCTAGAGGTAATCCTTTCATAAAAATGTTAAATATTAAAGAACACAGTCTCTACTTTGAAGATCAGTTTGAAACTAAAAATGCATTTACATTACACTTGTTTTATTCATCATTAAATTATATTCAGAGCTTTGGGAAGTACTTGAACTTAATTTCTCATGTACGTTTTACCTGTCAAAATAAAGTGCAGCACTCTTCCTGTGAAAAGACAGGCTTGACAAGTTATGGAAGACAGGAAAATCACTACATTTAAACCAATTTACTGAAAAGTAAATTATGTGTAACTTGCAATAATCCCAAATTGTTCTTTACTGTTAATTATATAATTCGTCATATGCAGTAGTGTGGGTGTGATAATAGAGATAATATTATTTAGATGAAAAGGAAATGAATTGCAAATAATGCTTGGTTAAACACAAGACAGATACCTATCCAGATGCCAATGCTAACTGCTGTGGCTACTCTGGGGGTGCGATGCCGTAAGGATTGCAATGGGTACACAGTGGTATAGCAGCGATCCACACTCATAGCTGTTAATGTGATGCAGGTGGCTTGTGCTGTAACCTAAAACAAACAAAAAGAAATTAAAAGAACATTAAAAAACAGTATTTTTAACTTTGCTTCTTTTTATTGTAATTTGTTTTAATGATCTATATACAACATCCAGTTGTGTTGTATATACTGCTTTTGAATGCACGATTATTGCCATTGTTCATTAGTGTTAAAACACTGTGAAGTGTTGTTAATTAAAATGATCCTTCTAAAATGAAGACTGATTGACCAGCCATCAACACTAGTTGTCTAGTTGCTTAAAGGCTAGAATCACTCTTTCATGAAGCTCGGGTCTCTTAGCCTCCTGCTGTCTAAATAGAAAGGTGATATAACTTATGTTGTAAGGAAACTAATTAAATAAAATAAAATTAATTCAGGATAACTGTTAATAAGTGGTATATTATATGCTAAGCTGAAGTTGGATATTAGAAAGAGAACATGCCTTTGGCACACTGGCTTGATGAACAAGAGCAACACAGCTCTTAGAATGAATAAAATGAGAGGAAGCTGAAGATCTGGGTGAGAAAATTACTGGTGTCTAATAATTATCTGCATGTTTGGAAGATCACCTGTAATATGGAAGAAAACCTGCTGGATGTATAATGAATGCAAAGATGGTACTTGTGTTGCTTGAAAATTGTTTATAATTTTTACAACAGAAACATTGTGTATCTAATTTGGATTGAACAAAATTCATAGATTCAAAATGAAATAGTAGATAAGGGGGAAGTGTCTGAGCACTTGTCTCTTTGCATGAATGTCATTTGTGGCTCAGGGTGACGTTTCTCCAATGTATTTAAAAAGGCGTGGGGGGGGGGGGTTAGTTATTCTTGGAGGAATTTCAACATAGGTGGAATAATTTATGTATCTTATCACTGACATTTTTTGTTTAATAAACAAAATTGCTGGGGAGTTTGTGTCTTTTGTTTAATAAACAAAAAATAATTGCGGCCTGAAATCAAATCTAAAAAATATTAAGATATCAGTGACACATAAATTCGTTTATACCAAGATCATTCAGGATATTTTCATTTACACAAAATTGGCTTTTGTAACAACTCTTCAAAACATGTTGGCCTCCTAATCACTTTGCTGGGTTCTGTGATATTTGCTATTGATATTTATATTTGTATCAATATATGGAGGAAACATTACACAGTTAATAACACTTACAGGATAATAATATTTAATTTTACAAGTCCAATGAATTTAAATTTCAAATGTGCCATAGGTCTTTTTTTACATTTGTTCCACTTTTAAGACTGCTTATGTGAAATAAAACATATCACTTAAAAGTTAATTATGTATTTGAAGATGAAGTAAGTAAGGAACACTATTTTGTCTTTATTAACCCAACAATTGACACAAATATAGTTATTATTTTCTGAATGAAGCATGCTGTTGCAACAGCCCTGTTAACTGTGCATCTCAGTGATTATGCAGTTATGTTAATGCATTGAAGATCATATCATCAGAGTGGTCTCCCTCGTGCTTCAGAGAATTATGAGCTGAGCCACATGAATGTCTGGCCAGTGTGAAATGTTTTGAAGCACTAAATAAATATATTTTATTTTGGAATGGGACAGATTATTTTGTTACCTTTGTGGAATAGCCACAGGTATGGATAACTAGGTTAGAAAATGTATGAATGGTTGAATGAATAAACATAGTTAGGTCCATTTAATTCAAAAAATAAATGTGAAGCCTCCATTCATTTATCGAGGTTACGTATGGAAGTGTATCAAAAATTGACTAATTGTACTATCAGTTGTAGCTTAATTATTGAAAAGCGTGACGTACGTTAAAATGAAAAGTAACAGCAATCATGTTTTTTATTTCAGAACTAATACCATAATGGGATAAATGCAGTGGCGGACTGTGCATTTCACACCTAGGCCTTCAGTAGTGCTCCGTCTGAATCAACCCGCCCCTCAAAAACCATCTTAATATGCAAAAATACAGTATAAAGAGCTGTTGCATCGCAGATAGATAACTCCTGTAGCCACAATAAATGCCTTTATTGAATAGACAAACCGGGGGTGAACAAGTTCCTTTCTACTGCAGCTACAGCCCGTGACACACATAAAAAACATCAATAATAACTCATAAACTTGCAATATTATTTAGGAAAATTGCAACATTTTACTCACCAATAATTCAGATTATTTGTAAACAAAATCCATCCTCCTGTCTTTCCTCAAAAACAGTTCAATTACTCTTTCGTTCAGATTATCCGTGCACTTCAGTTCCATCACCAAGTCCCTTTCTGTCACCATCGAAGCTAATGCTGAAAGTCAAACCTGCCCTGTCGTATTTCTGGCATCAGTTTTAATTCGCTTTAGGGGTGAAAATGTCTGCTCGACAGAAGCAGTGGACACGGGAATGGTCACTGCCAAACATACCAATGTGTACAGCTGCCCCATGATGCTCTCATTCAGATTTATCTATTACACCATTCGCACCATCCTATCCAATCAACGGGTATGAATACGGTGACGTTGCCGTACACCTGCTAGAGGGCCCTAGTGAAACCAACTCAAAATCTGATTGATTGAAGCAACAGTTTAATCGACATTTATTTTGTGTTAGAGGGTCTGCAGAATGGATTGTGAAGGCCTCCTGGGCAGACTTCTTTGATTTTGACCCTGCCTGGCAACAAATGATGGCTGAAATGTGATTGATTAAATGCTTTAATATGAAAATACATGTCTGGAAGCAGCACAACCATCGGAAAAGCTATGAAAGGAAGCGGACAGACTATTTGGAATTATTTAATAAGTATTCATGGACAAAATATAATTAATATCAGTTTGTGATTCAGATATTTTTTTAGGCCAGCAGAGAAGGCCTTGCAGGCCCTGACGGCCCGCCACTGGATAAATGTGGCAACAACAAAAGCCTTCTTGCTTTGAAAGAGTAGTGCAGTTTTAACTTTATTAATTTATTATTTTTTATATTTTAACTTTATTATGTAAAAAAACTAAATAAAAAATTAATCTTAGTAATTAAATGTAAATGTGATTTAACCACACAAACATTTGCAAATATGGAGCTGTTAAATGATAAACTTATTGCTAGTGCAGTGACCAGCAGACAGGAACCTTTACAGCTACATGTACTGTAGTGTTTATTGTGTACCACAATCAATATGTCCGTAACATGTGTCTCTCTCATCTTTGTACTCATGATGCAATCAAAATGCCATGTAGTGATGAAAAAGAACTTCATGTAATTTTCTTACATTCACAAACAACTGAGTTGAGTATTCTTTTAAATTACTTGTAGATAGTCTTCACCATTTTTGTGGAGACATTAAAGAGAAGTGATAAAAAATTCAAAATGAATGTCAGGATAAGAAGCTACATTTTGCAGCAACTGACCCCATTTTCAATCAATTGAATATTAAAAAACGTTTCTGTCTCTGTAAATCTAATTCCTTAAAAATGTTATAATTTTAAGGCTGAACATCGCATTGAACAAAATATTAACATATCTATACATATTAATAAAAGGCAAAGCCCTCACTGACTCACTGACTGACTGATTGACTGACTGACTCACTCATCACTAATTCTCGAACTTCCCGTGTAGGTGGAAGGCTGAAATTTGGCAGGCTCATTCCTTACAGCTTACTTACAAAAGTTAGGCAGGTTTCATTTCGAAATTCTACGCGTAATGGTCATAACTGGAACATATTTTTTGTCCATATACTCTAATGGAGGAGGCGGAGTCACGTATCGCGTCATCACGCCTCCTACGTGATCACGTGAACTAAAAACAAGGAAGAGATTTACAGCACGAGTCAAACGCGGGAACGAAGGTAAATGACGTTAATTTTTGACTGTCTTTTAATACTGTGTAAGCATACATATTAACACGTGCAATTAAACGTGTGCATTTACGGGGTGATTTCTCAGGCTTTAAAGCTCGCCTTTTATCAAACGCGGGAACAAAGGTAACTGACGTTGTTCACTGTCTTTTAATACTGTGTAACCATACATATTTACACATGTGCAATTAAACGTGTGCATTTACGGGGTGATTTCTCAGGCTTAAAAGCTCGCCTTTTACTAAAAAGGTAAATGCAAAACCATTTTCAATCATTCTATGATCTGCTTCTCACAACTGAAGGCACCGTGGCTGATGGTAAATGACGTTAATTTTTGAGTGTCTTTTAATACTGTGTAAGCATACATATTAACACATGTGCAATTAAACGTGTGCATTTACGGGGTGATTTCTCAGGCTTAAAAGCTCGCCTTTTACTAAAAAGGTAAATGCAAAACTATTTTCAATCATTCTATGATATGCTTCTCACAACTGAAGGCACCGTGGCTGATGTTACGTCACTTGCTGGCCAACCATAGGCTTTACCGGGTGGTTAACCGGACACTCACTTCACTCCCTTTCGGGAATCGAAGCTCTGAGATTTTCTTTTGTTCTTAATTAAAATTTAAAAGCAATACTTCACCGCTGCTAAGCCGCTCTAGCGCTGACGTCCGAGGTTCGATTACCGTAAGCAAGTGCAGTGAGTGTGTAATTACATTCACGGCATTCGTAGTCTGATTCACAATCTGATTGTATGGGTGGTTACCTACGAGGTAATGCTTATACTTGGCCACCAAGTCAGGTCGAAGTGATCACTCGAGTAAACGCAGCTTCACAAAAAAACAGATCCTTAACAAACTGTTATTAGTATATTTTCCCTCAATTTAAAAACGTTTTATTTTCTTCTTAATAAAAATTTAAAAGCGGTACTTCACCGGTGCGAAGCGCGTTGATTTGACCGACTGACACATACAGACATATTCATGAGTGCAGGTACTTCGGAAAGAAAGCACCGTGTAAACCTAAAGTTTAAATTAACTTCATAGACCTACAAAAGGTTGCCATTCATTTGAGGCAAGATTGCTTTTCTTCTGTACAACTATACGTTGCATTCTCAAGAGTGTGCTTGCACGGCTTCAGATATAGATATATATATATATATGTATGTATGTCTATATATAAATATGTAAGCTTATAAGTACTGCCTTACTTCTCTTTAAGAAAGGAAGATGTAATGATACTTGATTTAAACGATTCCATGTCTTCCTGGGTTTGCTTAGCTTATTGTCAATATCTTTACACCTGTTTTTAACACTTATTTACTGAAACAGGCTTTCACGAAAAAAGTTAGGGCTTTGCTACAGGATACACCCTCCACAAGTTAAGCAAGTAAAAATAAAATATATATTTATGTTTTATTTAAACCTTTTAAGTTCGTATGCATAGCCCCATTTGGCTGTTTAATTTTTTTTTTCTTTCTTCAGTAATATTTAATCTCCTTAAAGAAAAAGAACATATCCATTTTACTTTTTTTGTATCTCTTTAGTAATATTTTAGTGTAAAAGAATAACCAGTATTTAAAGCTTTTATGTTACTTTATACATTTATTTTACACAATGTTGAAAAATTAATAAGAAAGCTACATATTTTGGCAGATGCTGCTTTCATTTTCAATGAAATTAAAAAAGCTCTCCAAGAGAAAACGTCAATGAAGAAGAAACAGTTTGCACTATCTAAAAATCAGAAACCCTCATTTATAAAAGTTTGCTGCAGATGACTTAACTGAAAATAAATGAATAGTTCCTATGTGTATAATACATATTTATCTATTTTACTTATGCCTTTATTCCACCAACTTACAACATCTGAGGTACAATTTGTTACATTACTTTTGTTTTTTGCAGCACAGGCAGGTGAAGTGACTTCCTCAGGGTCACACAGCGGTGTCAGTACCAGGATTTGAACTGACAAGCTCCGGGTTTGCTGAAATATTACTGAAGAAAGAAAAAAAACGAAAATGGGCAAATACGGCTATGCATACAGATGTCCATCCGTCCATTATCCAACCTGCTATATCCTAAATACAGGAGCCAATAAGTACATATGTTTATATACAGTATATATATATATATATATATATATATATATATATATATATATATATATGTGAATGTATGTATGTATATATGTATGTATATATGTAGATATGTAAATTTGTATATGTATATATATGTTTATGTGGATGTGTATATGTGTATATACGTATATGTAGATATGTGTATATGTAGATATGTATATATATATGTATATGTATATATATGTTTATGTGTGTCTGTGTGTGTATATTATATATATAAAAGACAGCAAACACTCATAACAATGACAACACAATTACATTGACAATCATGTTACGTTATTTTTAAAATTTTTCCTTTTTTTTTCATAACCTCTTTAACACACTACTTCTCCGCTGCGAAGCGCGGGTATTTTGCTAGTATAACTATAAATGTAAGATAGTTAACTTCCCAGATACACACGGCAATTCACTTTGCTCCATCTTCCTTAAACTAAAATTAAGTAGTTTCTATTCATCCTATTGTAGAGATCGTCTTAAAAAAACACTTGCACTGTGATGGAGATAAAAAAAATAGTGTGTTGACTGTTTAATATAAATAAAATGAAAAAGAGGGAAAAGAAAATTAAACTTATTTAAAACTTAGCTACCTATATACCCCTTCTGGTTCTGCCCAGGGGGCGGGGGGTGCCTTTCTTGTTGTCTGGTGTTGTGGTCCTGGAATTGTTACAGCAGTTCTACTTGTGCTGAAGTCGCTTCGTAACACGCCATACTCACACTTCTACTGCAAGTCCATACACGAAATATGTCCTGGTGAAAACACACCATTCTGACTTCTTTCCACTTCAGGACATCAACACAAACATTCCACAAGTTCTCCAGCAATACATGACGTGAAGCACTAGTCAATCCCCTTCTTTGTTCTCAATTATGTGGATTCCTCCCCACTGTGAATCACAGCTGTTCTTTTGCATGTGTCACGCACGAGCGCATAGGGACCCAACGAGCACTGTGGCAGATCGAACCAGGGGACAATGATGGGGTACTAATCTTTCTTTATTTCTGCAGAAAGAACGAAGCACCACCGCCGTGAATTCACCCGGACTCGCTAACAGAATCATGCCACTTCCGGGTCCCTTCCTTCCTTCTGGTCCCCTTCTGATGACATCATTACTCCCATCTACCACCATGGTTCCTTCCCAGCATTCCATCTGCCTACTTCCGGTCCCACCCCATAAATTTTCTGCCTGTCACTTCCACCATTTTCTGTTGTAAACTATTGTAAAAAACACTGACCAAGATTCCTTTACAGTATACGGGGCCAGAAACCCCAAACCATTATGATTGTGTTCTTCTCTTTATTACACATGATAAATCCAATCCTGGTCAGATTTATAGCATTGATCGTTCTGTTACCTGTTAGAGCTCAGTTATGTCATTTAGCATATACAATGGAGCTCATGTAACAGGTACACTTTTCCTCCCATGTTTTGGTTTGTAGTCAAACTGGTTAGTAGCCCCACAACATTTTTTTCCCCTATTTTTTGCCAGATCATTACAATATTCTATCAATGCATTGTAAAACTGAAAATCTTTCAGTTTCTTAATAAAGACAAAGTCTACTTCAGTGCAGTCACAAAATAAAATGAACATATGTCATGTGTGAAATAGAGTGTTTGCCATTCAAGAAAAGTGAGACACTTACCGGTAGGTCTTATTTTCTTAAATTCATATTTGTAATGCAAGTCTAGAACTGTAATGCAATTACAAAATTTTAAACTTTAATGTGAATTGCAATCAGATTACAGTAACATGTCACTTTGTACTTCGTTATCCCCAAATTTGGTCATGATAATCTTGAAGTGGAGTACTTGTGCTTGGAGTAAAAATCCATAGTCATTAGTTGTCTGCATTAATTTTTCATAAATGAAAAAGTAAATATCCTTTAAATGTATAAAAAATCAAATGAGGAGAAATATGATTTATGCTAAGTAAATAGCATAAAGTGATTACTGTGACCTGGTTTCACAAATCTGTGTCTGCAGCTCTTGAGCTAGTTAACATATCTGCTAAGAAAATTACATAACATAGATCCTAAAAGCAATGATCAGGCACTTTACACTTTGTCCTGTAATCAGTTGCTCTTTCATACACATCTAAATGGGACAAAAAGAGTGCAATTAGCTACTAAAAAATAATCAACTCTATATAGGATGATATTTCAGAAACTGAGCAACTTTTCAGTGAACAATTCTGTACCTGCAGTTTTTATATTCTTATATGGATACAATGCTATCAACACTGCATTTTATACTTGCAGCTGCTGGTTGGTATAATTGTACATTACAACATTTCAGATAATAATTATTAAAGCCAAAGACTTTTTTCTTAACAGTATATAGGATTTCACATGTAATGTAAATTCCATGAAGAAATTGTACACAAAGTGATGGAGGGCCTTACATGATTTTATGAAAATAGTTAAAGTGAAAGTAAAGTCCTGCATCCCCTGCCTTTCATTGGTCTTCAGTTCAAAAGCTTGAATTAACTTGAATGTGCTTCACTTTTGTGAATTACTGTAATTTTCTGGAAGTATTTATTTAACAATACTTGAACAAAAATACATGTGTTTTTAACATTGTAAGCATATGACTGGATAACTAAGATTCGGCTAATTTGACATGAGTAACCTTTCTGTCATTTTTTAACGTTGTTTGCTATTTATCAGTATTTGCCCCTGCTGGTCCCCATTAGGGAGTTCATGAGTTTGGCAAAATTGTGCAAATGTTCAAGAACTTTGTTGAACTCTGTGGAATGCATTGAAGTCTGAACTGAACTAATCTTGAGTGGATTAAAATGATGCAGTGGTCTTTTAATATTCCCTGCGGGCTAATGAAATGTCTGCTAACTATGCTAGATCAATTATTTTTGCCGAAAATGTGACTTGAGCTGTGATGCCACTGCACCTCAAGCAACTAGAGATGTTAGAACAATAATAATATGCAACAAATGGCAACAGACTAACAATAAATAAAAAAAAAGAATACTCACAGAGTTCCCATCTTTGGGGCACTGATTGGCAATTCAATGCAGCATATTTTGAAGTTGTGTAGCACGCAGCTGGTACGTGTTTTTTTATTTCCAATCTATCTGTGCAGATGCTTTGCACTTTTTTAATCAATCAAGAAGACAGAAACCTCTTGTAAATAGTCATACATCTATTCTTCTTCTTATTATTATTATTATTATTTCTTCACAGGAATTCTTCTACTTTCTGATTTGGCCATGTAGCGGCAAGGGTGTAAGCACAGAGAGATCAGCATTGTATCCTTAGTGGCAGTGTAAATAGTATTCATAATGTTATTGTCAGCTAATATTCCTCTCAAATGAAAATACTGTATGTTTACAGTATGCATGTGTGAAATTTATGCACATATGTGATCAAACAGTGTCACCAACAACACAGCATATTCACTTTGAAGAAACTTTGGCAAATTTCACATTAACACTAGTCCTCATTGACGCCCATTACACTAAAAACTTTGTTATCCCCATTCTCCATGAAAACATGAGATTCAAATATTTTTCACATCTATTACTGCAAACAACACTGGGTAAGTAACAAATAAAAAGATATAATTTTGGGTGGAATATTCCTTTAAAGCAGGTACATCGGTGCCAACAGATTGTGTGTTTCAGAAAGAGAACAGGTCAAGGTAAAGGTTTAAGTGGCTTTGAACACAGCAAGACACTGTGTGACAAAGAGAGTATCAGAAAGACCAACGTAGATGGGATTTGTCCACTGATATTGTCATAGGGGTATATTAAGATTGGACTACCAAGGCAAAAAAACATCCAGCTAGTGGTGGTCTTATGCAGGGAAATAGACCACTTCATGACCAAGGTTGTACAGACTGATCTAAAATGTGCAGAGTATTAAAAAGTCTACAGTCAATCACAGCAGTTGTGCCATAATAGGCATATCAAAGTCAATAGCTAATTAGTTTGTCACAGTTGGAGTAAAATACCCAATGACATAACTGAGTTCCAAAATAAGTTAAAAATTGTGAATGTAATTTGCTAAGAAACATAAAAATGAATATGACAATTCTGAAAAGAAAATTACCTGGTCCAAAAAAATCATTCTGAACTTGAATATGTCTGTGGTGGGAAGCAGCGCGCTGTAATCGGCGTGTGCTCCACTTACATATGAATCCACACAGTTTACCAAACCATTTGGTTTTCAAAATACCAGTGTGGAGATGGTAGTTTAATGGACTCAGATATGTTTTCATGACATATACTGTATGTGGTCCATTTATCCAAGTAGCAAAACATTTGTAAGCATCAAGATATGTAAATGTAATAGTCGAAATCTGTCTCATTCCAATTGAGATGAGATGAGTTTTCAAATTCAGTTTAGATGCATTCTCATGTGCTACCAGTGTACCAATTTGCTAATGAATTCTATCAGGATAAGTTTAGGAAAATCCAAAAAAGGTACCAAGTACTAGAAGATTAATTTAGCTTCCCCAGTCAAAAGATCTGAATTCAGTCAGGTGGATGTGAATACGTTTTTCAGAACAGAGATATTGTAAATTAGCAGTTAATTTGAAGCAGCTATGGGACACTTTCACAGCAACATGAGAGCCCCCCCCCCCCCTCGTCAAGTCATTCTACCAGCACAATCAGATTATTCTTAGGGCAAATGGCACCATTTTGCTGTTAGGTAAGTGTACTTAAGAAAGTGCCCGCTCACTGAAATTTTAACAATAATGGGATTTTAACACAAAGGGCTATTGTTATTATACAATTTGGATATTATACAAGTACTGGAATTCCTTTGATCTCCATTTTTCTATGTGGTTTTTCATGTGAAACTACATTATTTCAATCAATTACTCTTATTAAGTGTCTTGTTATAATAATAATGTGAAAATTGCTATTAACTAAGATAGAATAATACTTCTTACCTCTATTTTGCATTTTGAACTCCATAAAATGTGTCAGTGAGGAGACCTGCTGTGCATAAAGCTGTTCATCATTGATTATGCGCTTTGAAGATGTTTTCTGGATTGTGTGTGTACAATGAAGTATTCAAGGATTCCGAAACAATTTATGTATATTTTACTCCACATGCTTGGTGCTGTGGAGGTCATATTTTCTACCTATTGCAATATTCTGTTGCCTTTTAAATGTTTATATTATGTATTTTCGCACACTTAACTTAAAAGTTACATTAATATTGCCTGTGTCTTGGTTTTTGCTAAAGAAAATGATCAAGACATTTTTTGCTGTTAAGGTTACATTTATAAGACTTCATTCATAGTAATGTATTGAAATGTGCACTGGTCCATTATCTAAACAAGGTTTTACCAGTATACAACTTTTATTAATGTACAGTAAGTGAAGGCTCTTAATTATTTTGGGTATATTTTGTAGCATTGAGAACATATATGGTCTTGCTAAGAATAATCCATCCATCCATTTTCCATCCATCCATCCATCCATCCATTTTCCAACCCGCTGAATCCGAACACAGGGTCACGGGGGTCCGCTGGAGCCAATCCCAGCCAACACAGGGCACAAGGCAGGGAGCCAACCCACCGCAGGACACACACACATCAAGCACACACTAGGGCCAATTTAGAACCGCCAATCGACCTAACCTGCATGTCTTTGGACCGTGGGAGGAAACCGGAGCACCCGGAGGAAACCCATGCAGACACGGGGAGAACATGCAAACTCCACACAGGGAGGACCCGGGAAGCGAACCCAGGTATCCTTACTTCAAGGCAGCAGCGCTACCACTGCGCCACCGTGCTGCCTGCTAAGAATAATGAGAATATATAATATAAAATATAATTATAATATATGACACAGGACCAGAAATAATATAACAACATTCTCAAACCCTCCTGAACCAATTAAGAGTTGCAAGGTGGGCAAGAGATATAAAATTGAAAATTTATAAGAATTAAAATAAGTTAAAAATAAAAAAATGTATATTCTAATAACTACCATATACAGTATATGTGTTGTAAAGTTTGTAGTTTTAGCTCTAAATAGCTCTAGATGGCTAAAGTGTTTCCAGCTTTTTATAACTGAATAATCTCCAGAAATGTTCAAGTTAATGTTTTGTCAATTTGTTGCGCTGTTGTCAACACAGTCATTTGAAACAGGTGGATATACAGGCCACCTTCTTAAGCTTTTCATATCACAAAAGAATTAATCAATTAATATAACAAACATTGATCATAGCAATAATTGCAAATGAGACAAAAAAATAAATAAACAGGCATTTTGATAAGATCAATGATTTTAGTTATGATTAGAACTACTGCAAGTTTTCATTGTGGCAGGAATTTCAATTATTTATTAAATACACCAAAAACACCTTTAATTATTTCACAAAACACTTTCATGTGAGTCATACAAAGAATTAAAATAATTAATTATATTTGATAGAAGGAGAAGTAATGTAAGAAGGGAATAAGGCCAGCCCCTGTTAGGTTGTCTTTTCAGAGTTTTAGAGTTCTTAGTGTCATTAGTCCATTTATCAACTAACATAATGCTGTGAAATTGATTTCCATTGCAGTTTTATTTACCCTGCAAATAATTAGGTTTACTTTTGATGACCTGCACTGTAACAGTGGCAGAAGTAGGGATTTCTGCAAACTGTGGACATGTCCTCCTTTTTGGGCTCTAGCAGGCAAAGCTAAAAAACTTGAAAAAAATCTGTCTTTTTTAAGGTGTACTGGCACTATTCCATTAAAAGGGTATGAGTACTGTAATTGGAATTCAGCTCCAAGGAAAGACGCCAACCCTTTAGATACAATGTAGATGCAGTATATCACCACAATCACAACTGCCAAAGGAAAAAAAAACCCTCTGTGTGCTAAAAACTCTGCCTTGTGAGATCTGCTTAGGAAACACCCCGAGTAAAAATGTCAGTGCATCCTCCGTTGTCCTCCTTTCCCGCTTTCTGTGTCCTCCATTGGCTACTCATGTATCTGGCAACTCTAGTCAGAAGGTACAAATTACTGTGAGATTTTGTTATTGGAGTTGTAATTACTAAATTTACATAAGGTGAGATGTGGAAATTTGTTTACCAGAAATTAATTAAATTTTACACATTATAAAAATAATGAAATAGGTAGCACATTTGTAGGTTTAATCAGCATTGCAGTTGCATAACATGGATTGATTTTTTTAATTAAAGCTGGCAGATCTGAATTTCAGAGTTTAGCAAAGGAAGATTCCAAAAAGGGAATAAAATGTTTTTCCTGACCAGTTTAGTTAGGCTTCTAGCATCCCTTAAACTGGTGTTATTCCCTCCTAAACTGGTATTATTCCCTCAGCAGACCACACTGTAGCAACAAGGGAAAGAAAATCACTCCAGCAGCTTGTCACATGCATTCAAGAACCAGATTCTCATTGAAAAAGAACAGGCTGTTCTGGGCCTTTTCATACAGCATGAGACAGGCACATGTCTGAAACTGTTTGGCACAGCGAAAAATATATCCAAATACATCCAGCATCTCTCCTTTGCATATGCCCAAACCAATGCAAAATCTCTCTTCTCTGGCTTTGTCTCCAAAACATCCAACCTGAGCTCACTCTCTAATGTACTCATTTCTAATCCTGTCCATCCTCATTACACCCAATGCAAATCTTAATATCTTTAACTTTCCCACCTCCAGCTCTGGCTCCTGTCTTTTCTTTAGTGCCACTGACACCAACCCATATAACATAGCTGGTCTCACTACTGTCTTGTAGACCTTCCGTTTCACTCTTGCTGGTACCCATCTGTCACAAATCACTTCTAACACTCTTCTCCACCCACTCCACCATGCCTGAACTCTCTTCTTCATCCCTCTTCCACACTCCCCATTACTCTGCAGTGTTGACCCCAAGTATTTAAACTCATCCACCTTTGCCAACTCTACTCCCTTCACCCTCACCATTCCTCTGACCTCCCTCTCAATCACACGCATGTATTCTGTCTTGGTCCTACTGACCTTCAATCCTTTCCTCTCCAGGGCATATTTCCAACTCTCCAGGGTCTCCTCAACCTGCTTCTTACTCTCTTTAAAGATCACAATGTCATCTGCAAACATCATAGTCAACAGGGACTCCTGTCAAATCTCGTCTGTCAACCTGTCCATCACCATTGCAAATAAGAAGGGGCTCAGAGCCGATCCTTGATGTAATCCCACCTCCACCTTGAATGCATCCGTCACTCCTACCGCAGACCTCACCACGGTCACACTTCTCTCGTACATATCCTGTACTACTCTTACGTACTTCTCTGCCACTCCCGACTTCCTCATACAATATCACAACTCCTCTCTAGGAACTCAGTCCTATGCTTTTTCCAAGTCCACAAAGACGCAATGCAACTCCTTCTGGCCTTGTCTGTACTTCTCCATCAACACCCTTGGAGCAAACATTGCATCCATTGTGTTTTTTCCTGGCATGAAACCATACTGCTGCTCGCTAATCATCACCTCCCTTCTTACCCTGGCTTCCACTACTCTTTCCCATGACTTCATGGTGTTGCTGATCAGTTTTATTCCTCTCTAGTTACTACAGGTCTGCACATCACACTTTCTCTTAAAAATTGGTACCAGTACACTTCATCTCCACTCCTCGGGCATCCTCTCACTTTTCAAGATTGCATTAAATAATCTGGTTAAAAACTCCACTGCCATCTCTCCTAAAAACCTCCATGCTTCCACAGGTATGTCATCTGGACCAACAGCCTTCCCATTATTCATCTTCTTCATAGCTGACCTTACCTCCTCCTTGCTAATCTGTTGTACTTCCTGCTTCGCTATCTCCATATCATCCAAGCTTCTCTCTTTCTTATTCTCTTCATTCATCCAACTCTCAAAGTACTCTTTCCAACTATTCAACACACTGTCCTAGCTTGTGACTACGTTTCCATCTTTATCCGTAATCACCCTAACCTGCTGCTCATCCTTCTTAGCTTGGTCTTCTCCTCTTAGTCTCCAGCCTCTCCTGCAACTCTTCATGTGCCTTATCTTTAGCCTTTGCCACCTCTCTCAACCTTGCAGACTTCCTTTTTCAACTTCCACCATTTGATCCTCGGATCTGCCTTCACTCTCCTCTTCTTCTTGATCTTTATTGACATGCTACAGACCACCATCCTATGCTGCCTAACTGCGCTTTCCCCTGCCACCATTTTGCATTCTCCAATCTCCTTCAAACTATGTTTCCTGCATAGGATATAATCCACCTGTGTACATCTTCATCCACTCTTGTACGTCATCCTGTGTTCCTCCCTAATCTTATAATACATATTTACCACAGCCACGTCCACCACTTTTACAAAATCCAGTATGATATGACCTTTTGCATTTCTCTCCTTGACACCATACCTACCCATTACCTCCTCATCCATTCTGTTCCCTTCACCAACATATCCATTAAAATCCACTCCAGTCACCACTCTGTCCCCCTTGGCTACACTCTACACCACTTCATCCAACTCATTCTAGAAATCTTCACCCAACTTGTGGGGCATATGCACTAACAACATTCATCATCACACCTTCAATTTCCAGCCTTATAATCACTCTGCCTGACACTCTTTTCACCTCCAAAACACTCTTGACATGCTGCTTATTCAGGATAACTCCTACCTCATTTATACCATGGCAGAATAATTTGAACCTGTCTCCAATACACCGATACTCCCTTTTCATGTAGTCCCTTGCATGCACAATATATCAGCTAACTCTCTCCCTTTACCAGTCATACTGTTAACATTCAAAGTTCCTTCCCTCACTTCGATTCTCCTACCCTTCTTCCTCTCCTCCTGGCTCCAGACATACCTTTCCCCTCTTCTTCTCCTTCAGCCAAGAGTAGTTCAATTTCACCCAGCACCCTGTTGGTTAACAGTATTTTTGGTGGCTGTTGTTAACCTGGGACTCGACTGATCCAGTATGGAAATCTGTAGTGTTGTCCAAATATTGATCTAGCAAAATTTTACGGATACCCTTCCTGACGTCACCCTCCCCATTTATTTGGGCTTGGGATGCACAAAGAAACACACTGGTTTGTGCATCCCCCCATGGCTGTGTTAGGACAGCACTAAAACTCTGTGTTTGTGAAGTTTATATGCACTCACCAAGCCCATGTGATTCTTCATGAGGCATTCAAATCAAATCTTAGTTGGCCTTGTGCGACTGACAATGAATGAATGTGCCCTATTGCAATTAGTTCCTACAATGAACTGATTTAGAATAAGTATTTTTAAAAAGATGAGTGGATGAATGTGTTATAGTCAGTGGATTTTCAATCAAATAGTTGTAACTGGGAAGCGGTGTACATGATTCATATCAAATCCCTTCCAAAAATTCAAATTCTTTGTTATAGAGGAACGACAATTACTAATCAAAAGGGAGAGACCAGCTGAGGCTAGTGTTTGGAAAAAAAGGGGAAATTTATATAATTGTTTGTTTCCTTACAGGAGATCATATTAGGTCTTTTTAGTAGAGCTTCTTTAATCATCATTTCTTAATATAAAAGAATCTGATTTCTGCTAATTGTAGTTAATAAACCTGAAATGCCCTAATGACTGTTCATTGAAATTGGTTTAAAAGAAATATGAAAAATTGTTCTCTTTCCTATTAAACAAATGTTACTTATGTATGAAGGCCAATAAAATGTAATTTCTTCATCTTTTTTATGCATGGCTATAGATTCCTTCAGATCTATTTTCTGACTTCTTTTTAGATATTATTTTATTGTGGCAGCTTTTCAAGATTTGAAAACTGAATGAAAAAAATCTGCTTGGTTGGCATTAATATAGTTGGCATTTTCATTTGGTTTACTTGTTTCTCTATTAATCACAAACTTATTTCATTCTAAATTGACAGACACAACCCGAGTGGATGAGAGCATGAATGTACCATTCCATGGACAGGCATCACAGTGGGGCTGATGTCTGTCTTCTACCAGATACTGCTTCAATGAGCTAATCCCTCTGTGACCCTGTATTGAAAAATTCAGAAGTGGGTGCATAGATAAACCAATAAGCTAAACCTAAATGAGAGTGTGGTAATTGAGTGCTTTCCTATTCATAGTTGGCCACATGATGGATATTGAGATCCTAGCTTACCACTGATGAAAAATGTGGTTTCAGAAAATGGACAAATGAGCATACTATAGGGGAGTATTGTGAGTTTGTCAGGATTAGAGCAAAATATGAAGACAATTTCAATCAAATAAATGGGTTCAAAGTTTTAACTAATTTCTGTTTTTTCTTATTCTTTCCACTGGAGAAATACCAATTCTATACAGTATATCACATCAAATTAAATTTTATTTGTAACATACAAATTATACATACAGTACAATATGTAGTGAAATGATTAGTTTCTCAACTCCAATGACCGTGCATTTAAGAAGAATGGTTCATGCCTTGCGCCCTGTGTTGGCTGGGATTGGCTCCAGCAGACCCCCGTGACCCTGTGTTCAGATTCAGCGGGTTGGAAAATGGTTGGATGGATAAAGGGACAATAACAATAATGCATGACTTTATTTGTTAATATAGTATTCAGACATTAGTAGCATGAGTATGAATGTGTAATAAACAATAAATAATAACTAAATGAATAACTAATATAACAATGTAAGAGCTATTTGGGGGGAAGTGAATTGGACCAGGCAAAGTGTTAACTATTTGTATGGGTAGACCCGATGGACTTTATATGTTTTTTGCTTTTTTTTCCCTTTATGCAGCAAATTTAGATCCTATTGTTGTTTTTAACTTGCTTATATCGCCTATTTTTTCTGCCTCATGTTATTTTTGCTACTTTGGGTCAAAATTGTCACTACTTTACTTTTTTCCACTCAGCACATTTGAAATTATAATATAAAACTCCACAATGCATTGTGCCTGTCACCGAGACTTAACCCCAATACAAAAGAGACAATCCAACTAAAATTGACACCACTGTGGAATTTTTGTCATGCAATTAAAAAAAACCCAACTGAATTAGTCTTAGATGACATTCAGTACTTAAATAACCCTCTTGCAGGTTAAAGTAGGTGAACTACATCATATTGGGTTAGAAACAATTGCATTTATATGTTAGGGTCTTGGATCAAGGACTCTAAACCAGTCATTGGCATGCCATTAATTTGCTTTATCACATACTGCTACATGCAGTATATAGCAGTAGGGCTTAATACAGTCCAGGGTTGAGAACAGGTCAAGCATTAATCCTGGCTGGATGCTAGTCCATCAGCAGAATCTTGCACACACTTACCATCACTGGTATAGGTGCAGTTCAGAAGTACCAATGAAGTATTCAGCATAGCAGAGACATTTTAGCAATGAGGGAGGAAATCAGGGTAACTGGGCCAAAATTATGCACACTAGAGAGGAATCTATAAACTTGAAAACAACTGACCGGACTGGTATGAAATTGTGACTCTGTCACTTTTAACCCAACAGTACTTAATATTGCGGCACCCACATATTTTATAGTACGTGAATATTTTTTATGTAATTGGTTAGCAGGGATGGACTCTGAATTCTTGCAGTCCTTAAATGAAACAAATGATTTTTGATGAAAGATGTCTGCTGAAATGGATTTTTTGTGTCTTGTCAAGCTATTTTTGCTGCTTTGGTTTCAGCTATACATCAATTTTCAGGTCTGTTGTTGTAATTGTTCACCTCCCCTACAGACTGTGACACCAAACCATATTTACTCTGTGCTGGAAGTTCTCACCTTCAGCCATGTTTACATTTGAATTAGAATCTGCTCGTTATTGTTGGACATCCTGTATATCCAGGAAGCACGTTTAATGCGATCCACATTACATTTTTAATTTGGAATGTTGTTTGTATGCTGCCAATGTATTAATTAAAGTAGAAGTCCTCAATTTGATTCTAAGAATTATACCTACTTCTACACTGTTTTTGCAGGAATAAAATTTTGTTTGAAAATAAAGTAGTGAATTAAAGGCCCAACTGATGTGATTAACAAACATAATGTAAAGGGTTACCAGAACTGCACTTCATTGTTACTCAAGTCACACACACTGACAAGATATACAGTAAGCCCAGTAAAAGATGCACAAAGGAAGGGAAACAGCAAGACATACTTTAGGAAGTCAGGCCAAGGTGCAGTGACTACTGTTCAGTTGCTTAAGTATTTAGTGAGATTCAATGATATTCAGTACATTGAAAATGAGAAATCTATGCACCCCTTTCTTTTCTAAGATTTCAACAATAGATTCTGTAGTTCAATATCTTTAGAATCAATACATTCATTGAATGTTCTGATGGGATTATTTACAAAATAAACAGCAGCAAAAGTGCTTAGATCGATAGGGAATTTAGTAAAATAACAAAATTATATACAGCAGACTCTTCACATTCATTGTTTGATTGATTTCAGAAGCTCATGGGAGAAAACTCCACAAAAGGGCATTATTTTTTTTATTACATATTCTACCAGAAGATGTAGAATGTTGCAAAGACCCAAAAGTCATGAGTAAAGACAACTTCCAGTCAGGGATTAACAACGGATATCAAATAAAAAACAATCAAAATATTTAGGGAATGTCCAGTATAAGATTCACTTGAGCTAGTCACTATTCCATTCAAGTTCTTGCTTCCTCAGTCTGCTCTATCCCATAGTTGTCCGTAACTGGTCATTCCCAGTTAAAATCCTGAATTGTCTGGTTCTCTCTGTGTTTGCTTTCCTATAGGTTTTGTTGTAGTTAGGTGTTCTAGAGATGTATGTATCGATACATCTCATATTCACCTTCCCAGTACTGCTGCAGCTTGACCATATGAATGTTATCCACTTTATCTTGAGCAGGACAATCAGATTCAGCAGTTAAGCTCCACTCTTAACACCATTTCTACAAGGTTCAAGGAAATATTTTAGTTAGTTGCTCCTTCAAATGTAAGATAGATTTTTCTCAGAGGCCATGAAAGGGCATATTCAGAAATTAGATGTATTGCAAATTATGGCACCTATAAAAGGTATTTACCCCCTTGGAAGTTTTCATATTTTGTTATCATGCAAAATTGAATCATATTTAAAACGGATCTCTGCAAAGCAATATAAATAAATTTCAAATATAAAATACCAAAGGATTGATCACCTAAGTGTTCAGCCCATTAATACAGTAATCCCTCCTCCATCGCGGGGGTTGCGTTCCAGAGCCACCCGCGAAATAAGAAAATCCGCGAAGTAGAAACCATATGTTTATATGGTTATTTTTATATTGTCATGCTTGGGTCCCAGATTTGCGCAGAAACACAGGAGGTTGTAGAGAGACAGGAATGTTATTCAAACACTGCAAACAAACATTTGTCTCTTTTTCAAAAGTGTAAACTGTGCTCCATGACAAGACAGAGATGACAGTTCAGTCTCACAATTAAAAGAATGCAAACATATCTTCCTCTTCAAAGGAGCAAACAAATCAATAGGGCTGTTTGGCTTTTAAGTATGCGAAGCACCGCGGCACAAAGCTTTTGAAGGCGGCAGCTCACACCCCCTCCGTCAGGAGCAAGGAGCAGGGAGAGAGAGAGAGATAGAGAGAGACAGATAAAAAAATCAATACGTGCCCTTCGTGCTTTTAAGTATGCAAAGCACCGTGCAGCATGTCGTTTCAGGAAGCAGCTGCACAAAAGATAGCAACGTGAAGATAATCTTTCAGCATTTTTAGACGAGCGTCCGTATCGTCTAGGTGTGTGAACAGCCCCCCTGCTCACACCCCCTACATCAGGATCAGAGAAAGTCAGCGCAAGAGACAGAGAAAAGTAAGCTGGGTAGCTTCTCAGCCATCTGCCAATAGCATTCCTTGTATGAAATCAACTGGGCAAACCAACTGAGGAAGCATGTACCAGAAATTAAAAGACCCATTGTCCGCAGAAACCCGCGAAGCAGCGAAAAATCCGCGATATATATTTAAATATGCTTACATATAAAATCCGCGATGGAGTGAAGCCGCGAAAGGCGAAGCGTGATATAGCGAGGGATTACTGTATAACTATTTTGTTGATGCACCTTTGGCAGCCATGACAATCGTGTCTGGACAGTGCAATTTTCCTAGTCACCCTGACATAGACATACAATGTATATGGCTGGAGACAACGATGAGTAAATTATAATTAAAACTGGGTAGAACAAGTAGACAGCTTACTAAGTGTCACGTTTCTAAACCAATCCAATGTTTCACAGAGTTGGTGCTCAAAGTAAGGGTGGTAATAAACCTGGTCTGACAGAGAGCAAGTTTCTGATTGCGATAAACTGTCTACAACCAAAAAGTCTCCTAAGAAAACCCTTATTAAGCATACTGTATAAATGGGTGGTGCATGTGTGGAGAGCATGTTCCATGACATAAATGTAACCTGTTGCAAGAAAGAAACCTTTCTGTAACATCAGATTATACATTAACATTCAAAGACGTCAGTGGCATTGTAGTAAAAGTGCACAATCATTGTCACAGGTTCTGTGTGTGCTCTTTACTATTAATTTATGTGATAGTGTCAGATTCAATGTAAGGTTGAAAGAACTGGGAGATGAAAATATGAATTTCAAAGTATGTGTTTGAAGTAAACAATGTGTCACATGCTGTCAAATCAGATGGAAAGGACTGCCGTAAATAAAGTTGATCACGAAGAGTCACAGGAGATACATATTTCAGTACTCAAAACACCCAATTTTGCAATTGTGCTTAACAGCATCATAAGGATGCACAGCATGTATCTTCTGACTGCACAGCTAAATGAATAACTAAATTAACATTCCTGTCTAATTGGAAATGCAAACATGCCCTTTCAGAATATAGCTGCATAATATCAGCACGTAGTATATACCTAGACCACAATATTTAACTAAACTCTACTTGCTGTTGTTATGCCATATATTTTTGCAATAATCAATTGACAGAAAGATATTGTATTATTGTAGCAGACTGAAGACACTTGTCAAACATGAGGAATCAAGTAACTGCAGTGGTCTATGTATGTTTTTGTGTCTGTCTGTCTCTTCTATCACCATGCTAATTACAATGTACAAATTAATCATTAAGCTTCAGTTGCCTTGTGCTACTGAGATCCTGAATTAATAACAGTTATTTTTTATCTTTTATTGAATTTATTAAAAGCATGTAACATTCCATACAAGCAAGTCAAACTTAACAAAACTAAATTCAATTCAACCCCCACCCATGAGAAAGAGAGGAAGGCCAACAGCCAGAGTAAAACTTTTGAGAGCAGAAAAGAGACAAAGAAATCTTTCTCCCCAATATAAATGCTTATTCTAAAATATTATTGATCAGATCCTGCCAAGTTTAAAAAAAATTTTGAACTGATCATCTAAGTGAAAATTAGATTATTTCCAATTTCAAATAGTAAATAACATCAGTTACCCAATGACTTATAAGAGATGGGTAAGGATTCTTCCAGTTGAGCAAGATAAGTCTACATGCTAGTAGTGAAGTAATGGTAATTATATTTTGTTTGCAATGTCTGCAGGTTGGATCTTGCCCAGGAAACATTTAGGACAATATTAAATGAGATAGATGTGCTTGATAAAAAATGTTAAGTTGAATAATTCAATGTTTTGCACATTTGCAGCTAGAGTGAATTCTGTGCATGACTACCTTCCACTCCTTTTCTGAAATGTTGAGTAAGTGATCCTTTACCCTCTGTACTCTGGAATCTTTAAAAGGAAGGGACTTTAAAATGGCTTTATATATTATAGAAATGTCTGAGTCTTCAAGACTGATCAATATCTCTTCTGGAATTGAATATCTAAATGATTTTATCCCATTCCTTTTCCAAACATTAAAAACTGTGTAAGTTCGAGAGGGTGGAAAAAGGTGGTTATCATGTAGAGGTACCATTATATTCTCTAACTTGAAGTGCTTCCAAATTGGTTCCATATTCAGAGTGAGTCAAGAACAATTGGGTTGTTAGTATATTGACGATACCTTGTATTTGCTGGTGTACAAAGCAAGGAATATAAAGAAGTACTGCAGGATTTCATTTCTATTGCAGACCAAGCTAGTGTGTGTTCATCTGTTTGTGTCAATGTCCAGGTTTTTATAGCTTGTATGTTTGCTGCCCAGTAATAAAATTGAAAATTAGGTAGTGCCATGCCACCTTCTGATTTCGATTGCTGTAGGGTTGCCCTTTAATTGCGTGGATATTTCAGGGGTGGGGGTTGATTTGTTTTCAATTCTGTTCTTGTAAAATTGATCTATATGTGTGGAATGTTGTGTGATTTCAATAAAATCAATAAAATAAATAAATAAATGCATGGATAATTTGAATTCCAAATAAATGATGTTACGATTGAATCTAATTTCTTAAAAAATAATTTGTTAATGTATATGGGGATGTTTTGAAATAGAAACAGAAGCTTAGGGAGGATACTCATCTTGATAGTGTTAAATTTCTCTGCTAAAGTAAAATGGAGGGTAGACTATCTATGCACATCTTGTTTAATTTTGTCCATACAAACAGCTAAATTTTGTTGAAAAAGAACTTTATATTGTGATGTTACCCCTAGATAGTTAAACTGATCTACAATGATCTATTGTTGTTTGCTAGAGAATTCACTTGCAAAAGCACACTTTTGTTCAAATGAATTCTGAGTTCAGACATCTTTTGAAATTCTACTAGTACAGTTAAGGATGCAGGCACAGAATTTTGTGCAACTCATATATATACACAGTACCATATCGTGTGCATATATTGATATTCTCTGTTCAAGTCCTTCTCTGAAAATCCCCTTTATCTCTGATGCATTTTGAAACTGAACAGGCAATGGCTCAATGGCGTTTGCAAATAGCAGTATTGACAAGGGGCATCCTTGTCTAGTACCACGTTCTAGTTTGAAGTAGTCTGGTATAATGTTGTTAATGCAAACTGAGACTTCTGGACTGGTATACAGTAGTTTGATCCATGCACATATGTTTGGGCCAAGCCCAAATTTATGCCAATATCAAATGCTTTTCTGCATCCAAAGATAATAAGAACTCTGTAGTGTTAGACTTTATGAGTGAATAAATTTCATTAAATAGGTGTTGAAGATTGGAAGCCAAATATCTACCTATAATAAATCCAGTTTGGTCTTATGATATTACTGAAGGGAGCACATTCTCAATCCTTCTAGCTAGGACTTTGTAGAGTATCTTAACATCATTATTTAGAAGTGAGATTGGTCTGTATGATGCATATTGTAAAAAGTCCTTATATTTCTTAGGAATAACGGTAATTATTGCTTGGATAAAAGTTTGAGGTAGAATTTTATTGTCTCTGGCTTCTATAAATGTTGGTAACTTAAAAAACAATTATAAAATTTAGCAGGTTAGCTATAATGACCTGGTGCTTTCCCACTCTGAAGTGATGTTTATAACGTCTAGTAATTTCGAGCATCAAGTCTTCTGTTCAGTTTCATTTGCTCTCTCACTGAATCCCTGGTGATTTAACATGTGCAGACGGGAGGAGTTCGAGGGGGTGGGTGTTTTAGGAGGAAGCTGTGTGGGTGTAACCTTTACATAATGGATTTGTCTGCTATTCACTACAGACATTTTAAAAATTTGTCCCTAGTTGTATATTCTTGTTTGAGAATCACTTCTGGCCCTGCCAAACTATAATTTTCCTCATTCTTTTTTTAAAAACTAGTCAAGTTTTGTCAGGTTGCATAGGGATTGTGAGTGAATTGCCTTTTTCAAGCCACAAATACTGAGATTGATTGAAATCTAGACTCTGGGACATTAACACTGTTTTTTTTCAGCCATTTATGTGTAACTTTTGCTTTATGCTTGGGTTCATTGTGTTGCTGGAAATCAAATTTTGCCCCAAAGTGCAGGATTCTTTAAGACTGCATTAGGCTTTCATCCAGGGTTCCCCTGTATTTTACTGCATTCATTTTTTTTTTGTTTTTTATTTTACCGTATATGGTTTCTTGTATTAGGAATCTGTTAGTTTTCACATACCCCTTGGAGTCAGAGCACATGGGCGGCCATTGTACAGTGTCCCTGGAATAATTGCAGGTTAAGGATCTTGCTCAAGGGCCCAGCAGGGTAGGATCTCTTTGGGCAGTAAGAGGGATTCTAACCGGTAACGCAGATCCTTAGCCTCAGAGTCACCACACAGTCAGAAGCATCCGCACAGCATGACCCTGCCACCACTGTGCTAGACAAGGGGCAGGATGAGCTTTTGATAATATGCAGCATTTGGATTATGTCAAAAATGGCATTTAG
Organism: Erpetoichthys calabaricus; assembly: GCF_900747795.2. Lineage (NCBI taxonomy): Eukaryota > Metazoa > Chordata > Cladistia > Polypteriformes > Polypteridae > Erpetoichthys > Erpetoichthys calabaricus. The sequence continues at coordinate 202,049,792 of NC_041398.2, read as the reverse complement.
TCTGATGGCCAAAAAGCTAAATTTTGGTCTCATCAGAACATGGAACTTTTTTACAGATGACTTCAGAGTCACCTGTACCTTCTGGCAAACTTTAGCTGAGATGTCATATCATTAACAATGGCTTTCTCTTTGCCACTCTCTCATAAAACTGTGACTGCTGAAAAACTTGGGCACCAGTTGTTGTTGTTTTTATAATACATGCATATTTTTAATATTGTCTTAATATATTCAAAACATATTTTATATACAGTGAATATTAAAAGTGCATTCGCCCTTATTTAAATTACAACTTTAGTAATGTAAAGATTGAAATCAAGACTAATTATGTCAGACTTCTTTTTTTTATTTGAATCTTATAACCAACAAAATTAAGCAAGACAGCGAAATGTGTAAAGTTTTAAGTACTTTTTTTTTTGCGGTTTTTGTTGCCAACTGGTGGTGTGCATTTGATTGAGCGTTGGAAGCGGTGCGCAGGGATGGGGTGTTGTGGGTGAGCATGGACCAGCGCCATCTAGTGAGCTTTAGTAAGAGGGATAGCAAAATGCAATCAAAAATGGAATTAAAAGAGAGTGATCTTATTAGAGACTGAATATGCTGGGAGTGAAGTGGCCAGATAGAACAAAAATTGGGTGGGTGCAATTTTCACAATATATATATTGTTTTGCTTGAGATATTTATTGTGCATTTCTAGTACATTTTTAAAGCTACTTGATTTCTTTTTCGCCTTTTCTAGTACATGCACTCTTTGGAACTGTTTTTGGGTCTGCCTCTCTTACTGTCCCAGTGGCCTTGGTCCCTCTATTAAAGACCTGGGGTCTGCCAGATTTACCTGTTAAGGACACGAAGACCTGAGGGGGTCACTCTACTGAGACTATTGCTTTAAGTCACAAGTACACTTAGACATTTGATTATTTTTCCTCAGCTTTTGGTACTGTTAACCAGTCCCTGCTGATATCTTCCTTAGTAAAGTTGGAATCGGCAATTCTGTTTTGGGCTGGTTCAAGTCCTACCTTTCTGCCCGACCCTTTTCTGTCTCCTAGTCTAACTCCTTAAATTATCCACAGAAACTTTCCACAAGTGTTCCTCAAGGATCAGTATTTCTTCCATTTCTCTTTTCTCTTTACATTAATTCCTTTTGCAATGTTATCTCTTTTCATTCCTTCTTCTACCACCACTATTCTGAAGATGTACAGATCTTCCACTCATTTCACTCTTACAACCTACAGGTTACACCCCAGATCTCCAGCAGTCTCGCTGTCATCTCATCATAGCTGATTGACCATCACTTTAAACTAAACCTTTCAGAGTAAGATTTCTTGTACTTGCTTTGTGAGTCTCCTTCATTAGATTTTCTCTGAGCATTTCTCTTGAAGATGTTACTCTTTCACCGTCAATCAGTGTCAGGAAGGTTTGCTTGATTCTGGACTTCTCACTTTCATTAATCAAATATATTTCTTCAACTACCCAATCCTGTCATTTCTGTCTTCATAATATTCAGAGTTTTTGACCCTTCCTCACTAATTATGCCATGCCATTCCTTGTTCAGGCATTGGTTCTGTTGGCTGGACTACTGTATCTCTCTCCAGGTGGTTCTTTCTACAAATGCTATTAGACCTCTGTAGCATCTCCACAATGCAGCTGCTTGACTAACGACTAGTTATCCTTGTTTCACTCTTACTTCTCCTCTGTTTCAGTCTCTCCATTGCTTCCTGTTTCTGTAAGGATCCGGTTCAAAACTGTAGTCATTACCTATGGTTCTCTGAATGGCTGTACTTCTCAGTATGCCCAGTCTTTGGTCTTTCCATATTTCCCATCAAGAAATCTCTGTCTGTTTTTGCCTGTCTATTAACTATCCCTCGTCTTGCCAGATGTGCCAGGACTAGGCAATGCTTCTCAATTCTTGTTCCAATGCTGGATGATCTCCCTTTGTCTATTTACATCCAGTTATACCTTAATTTTTTCATGAAATATTTCAGAGCTGCTTAGTTTTCTTTTACAGGATAGCTTCTGTTATACTGACAAAGAGTTTAGGATACCAATTTATGTGTTAGTCTAGTTGCAGCTATAATACTGCAAAATAAGACATGTGAAATATAAAGCAACTAGCAAAATACCCGCGCTTCGCAGCGGAGAAGTAGTGTGTTAAAGAGGTTATGTAAACATATATATACATAAACATAGTGTATATACATAAATATATACATATACACATCCACATATATATACATATATCAACATATATATACACATACATATATATATATATATATATATATATATATATATATATATATATATATACACAGATGCAGACACATATACATATATATACATGTACATATTTGTATATCTACATATATATACACAGATATACATATATATACATATACATATTTGTATATCTACATTGTCTACCACCTTCGCTAATCATTCTTGAGGCAGATTGAAGACTTAAGTGCCAGCTTAACTGAAAAATTAAAGAAAACATACTAAGTTTTAAAACAAATCAGTTTTAACGGGAAAAGATGCCGACGAAAGAAGAGAAGCAGCGGGACGCTAGGGTCAAGAGCTGCTCATTAAGCAGCAAGCGCATCAACCTCTGAGCAAACGAATGGTAAACGTACAGAGAAAGAGGATAAATACTATGAATGGTCATGTGAAGTGTATTCACTCCACGTTATCGTGGAGTGCGCTGTTACTGGTATTTTGATAAAAGAATCTGAATAACATATAAGAATCGTATAAATTATTAAACAGTAAAACATTAACATTTAAGAAGTAAAGATACATTGAGTACTACTGTAGTGCTTTCGGGTATAGTACATTTTTTGTTTGCCCATTACATGCATAAATGTATAAATGTTTTGGTGTACCTACGCAAGAACACGCGACATGACCCGGCAGTTAAAAATGTATCGCTCCAGCAATTTTAACTCTGTTACAAAGTCATCTAATATGGTATTGCAAATGGCAGCGGGAGCGTTTCTATAAACTCAATTTAAACTTACTGTTTACACCGTGCTTTGAAGATGCATAGTATGCGACACGTGTTTCGCCGTAATTGTGGGCTCATCAGGAGTACACAGTCACTGCACTCCCTTACGGGAATCGATCCTCGGACGTAGAGGCGAAGCCCCTAACGTTGTGCCACGGCGTGAGGTTCGTTCATTTGACAGCATGTAGATCGGGGTAATTACATTGCAGGCATTCGTAGTCTGATTCACAATCTGATTGTATGGGTGGTTACCTACCAGGTAACGCTTGTGGTTGGTGAGCAAGTCGGCTAACTTCTGCCACGGTGCCCTCTTTCAGTTGCGAGAAGCAGATCATACAATGGTTGAAATAGTTTAATATATATAGCAAAATCACCGCGCTTCGCAGGGGCGAATATGGTATTGCAAACGGCAGCGTTTCTATAAACTTAAAGTTACGGTTCATACCGTGCCTTGTTTCATATTCTTTTCCTACCTTATCAATTGTGTAATGTGTTTTTTGAACAGGTTTGATTAATGCAAGTGATCACTCCTGCTGCGTTCAGTCACTTCACGTGAGCCACTCTCTTGTGTGATGTTGCGATGTCCACGGGTTTATTTAATGTTAGCTAAGACCCGGCAGTTAAAAGTTTCTCGCTACAGCAATTTTAACTCTGTTACAAAGTGATGCAAACTGTCGTTTATACCTCGTGTCTTCTCATTAAAGTTGTATCTCGCGAATATGGCATTGCAAACGGCAGCGGGAGCGTTTGTATAAAGTTAAGGTTACGGTTTACACCCTGCTTTTTTATACCTCGTGTCTTCTCATTAAACTTGTATGTCGCGAATATGGTATTGCAAACGGCAGCGGGAGCGTTTGTATAAAGTTAATTTAGACTTACGGTTTACACCGTGCTTTTTTATACCTCGTGTCTTATGAAGATGCTTGTATGCGTCACTCACTCGCTTCTTATTGTTTCGCTGCCTTGTCAATTGTGTAATGAATGTTTTCTTCTGCGCTCTTTGGGGCTCCTCCTTCTTTTCTACGTACTGACTTCACAGTCAGTTCACGTGATTACGTGTGAGGCGTGATGACGCGACACGCAACTCAGTCTCCTACGGCCATCTTGCTGCCTTTTTCTATAAACTCAATTTAAACTTACTGTTTACACTGTGCTTTGAACATGCATAGTATGCGACACGTGTTTCGCCGTAATTGTGGGCTCATCAGGAGTACACAGTCACTGCACTCCCTTACGGGAATCGATCCTCGGACGTAGAGGCGAAGCCCCTAACGTTGTGCCACGGCGTGAGGTTCGTTCATTTGACAGCATGTAGATCGGGGTAATTACATTGCAGGCATTCGTAGTCTGATTCACAATCTGATTGTATGGGTGGTCACCTACCAGGTAATGCTTGTGGTTGGTGAGCAAGTCGGCTAACTTCTGCCACGGTGCCCTCTTTCAGTTGCGAGAAGCAGATCATACAATGGTTCAAATAGTTTAATATATATAGCAAAATCACCGCGCTTCGCAGGGGCGAATATGGTATTGCAAACGGCAGCGTTTCTATAAACTTAAAGTTACGGTTTATACCGTGCCTTGTTTCATATTCTTTTCCTACCTTATCAATTGTGTAATGTGTTTTTTGAACAGGTTTGATTAATGCAAGTGATCACTCCTGCTGCGTTCAGTCACTTCACGTGAGCCACTCTCTTGTGTGATGTTGCGATGTCCACGGGTTTATTTAATGTTAGCTAAGACCCGGCAGTTAAAAGTTTCTCGCTACAGCAATTTTAACTCTGTTACAAAGTGATGCAAACTGTCGTTTATACCTCGTGTCTTCTCATTAAAGTTGTATCTCGCGAATATGGCATTGCAAACGGCAGCGGGAGCGTTTGTATAAAGTTAAGGTTACGGTTTACACCGTGCTTTTTTATACCTCGTGGCTTCTCATTAAACTTGTATGTCACGAATATGGTATTGCAAACGGCAGCGGGAGCGTTTCTATAAAGTTAATTTAGACTTACGGTTTACACCGTGCTTTTTTATACCTCGTGTCTTATGAAGATGCTTGTATGCGTCACTCACTCGCTTCTTATTGTTTCGCTGCCTTGTCAATTGTGTAATGAGTGTTTTCTTCTGCGCTCTTTGGGGCTCCTCCTTCTTTTCTACGTACTGACTTCACAGTCAGTTCACGTGATTACGTGGGAGGCGTGATGACGCGACACGCAACTCAGTCTCCTACGGCCATCTTGCTGCCTACCATTACAGTATATGGACAAAAAAGAGGTTCCAGTTATGACCATTACGCGTATAATTTTGAAATGAAAACTGCCTAACTTTTGTAAGTAAGCTGTAAGGAATGAGCCTGCCAAATTTCAGCCTTCCACCTACACGGGAAGTTGGAGAATTAGTGATGAGTCAGTCAGTCAGTGAGTGAGTGAGTCAGTCAGTCAGTCAGTGAGGGCTTTGCCTTTTATTATTATAGATAAATTATTTCATGCATTTATAACCAGTTTACGCGTCTCAACTTGTTAAATATTTGTATACTAAAAAGTATTTCGTACAATCAATTTATATTAAGTTTTTTTTAATAATATACACATTATGTTTATGTTGCATGCGCACCATGCTGTGTAATTATTCCAATGAATGCATCTTATTGTGTAAAATTTCTATTTATTCCCCACCCCCACTACACCATGGATGAATTTGATCACGCATCACACACGTCCGCTTAGGAGGCAGCTGAAGTATCCAAATATAAGTGAAAGTACAATGGATACGAGGTTGGAAAGAAGTACAATACCTTTTTTCCTTTTCCTACAGACCTACCGAAGAATAATACCTCTTTTCAATTCAAACTAGATGACCATAATCCTACCTTTTTGATGACAATTCCGGCCCCGAACAATCCCGTAACTTCCAGTCCCCAAATGATGACGTCACTTCCGTCCTCCAGCAAAGATGACACTTCTGGTCCACAAATGATGACATCACTTCCATCCTCCAGCAAAGATGACACTTCTGGTCCCCAAATGACGATGTCAGTTTCGTCCTCAAATAAAGACGCCACTTTCAGTCCCTAAATGATGACGTCACTTCCACTTCCTCCTTTTTATTACTTCCTTCCTGTCTACATAATATAAAAGAATGCATCTGTCTACTTTTGGTTGTCAATTGTATATCTTTGCATCTGACCCTAAGTAAAAGTCTTTTCTGACTTCTCCATGACAGGAGATTATACGGGGATGGTCCCCCAAAACTTTGATTGTTTCTGTCTATTCTTTTTTGTGAAAACACGTATAATAATAATAATAATTCTTTACATTTATATTGCACTATTCTCATTACTCAAAGCGCTTTGCAAAAAGCACTCAGGGAGGGCCTGAATCTATGATCTCTTTGCAGCAGCGCTACCACTGGGCCATCTGCTCATAATACAGGTAAATGCACCTGATGAATCTGAGTATTATTTTTTTTATTACAAAGTATTATAAATTGTTTCAAAAACATTTTTTAAAAAGCTACTTTGGAGCAAAAAGCACTTCTTTATGCAAAGTGTTGTTGGAATCTGTAACAAACTACTGAGACATATAGTTGAAGCAGAAGCCTTGACAACCTTTATGAAGTATGTGGATTAAAAATTGGGACATTTTAGCTATTAGCTAAACAAACAAGCTTGATGGACTGAATGGTTTCCTCTCGTTTGTCAAATATATACTGTATATATATATATATATATATAGTGGTGCCTCATACTTCGAACTTAATTAATTTCATGAGGCTGTTTGAATCAGTTTTCCCCATTAGAAATAAGGGAAAGTGAATTAATCCATTCCCAGACACTAAATAATACTTATTTCGATACACTTAAACAGCAAATACACATAATTTAAGGTAAAATGAACACAGTTAAATTCCCTAAATAATAAATTAAAACATGAAAACAATAAATAAAATGCATAAATACTGTATTATAAAATGAAATATATGGTGGCGTGCATAGATGCAGCAGCTCGGTGCTGTTCCTTTTGGCAGTTTCCCCATGGATTAACACCACCACAGGTAGGAGATGAAGGAAGTGCAGGGCCAGAAGGTAGAAGCAGGTCTGCAGGGATGGCGTGCTGGTGAGGCTATGGAGGTAGCCACACAAGTCACCTCTTCCTAGTATTTTTCTCACCAATGCAGGATCCCTTGCAAATAAGATGGACAAATTGAAGCCAGAGGGTTCAGCGAATAAGATTGTTAAGGACAGTTGCATTCTGTTAATTGCAGAGACATGTCTTCAACCACTCTAACAATAACGCTATCGAGTTATGCCTGTATGTCAAAAACAGCTGGTGTACTAACACAAAGACTACACAACAGATGATGTTTACACTTGCTACGTAAGAGCCATCAGTTGTTAAATTTGTTTTATTTCACTGCATGCACAGTTCCAACTTAGAAGCATCGTTCGAACTCCGGATCATATTTATCTTGAATTTAGCATTCAAACTCTGGAATGTTCAAAGTTAGAATCATTTGTAGTACGAGGCACCACTGTATATTATGTATGAATATATAAATATATATATATATATATAAATATATATATATATATATATATATATATATATATATATATATATATATATATACAGGTTAAATTCCACTAGAACAAACTATTTTAATGAAATCTTTGTTTTAACAAATATTTTTTGGTCCTGGCCAGTTTCTTATAGAACTAAAGTTAAAAAAACACATTACAACAAAGTCTATTTTATCTGCTTAATTGATCACAACAAAGCAATTTTTCATTAAAGAAAAAGCCAAACAGGTGTTTTTTTTCTGAACTTTGTGCAAAAATCACGATTCAAGAGCTCCGCTGATCAGCCACTTAGATTGCATATTTATGTCTCTTGGTTTATTTGACTGTGGAGCTTGAAAAAGATTACCGCAAACCAGAGGCATTGTGGGTGTATCCACGTGCAGGATAACTGTCAAACAAATTTGACTTTAGCTGTATTTGCACAACTCTAGAGGTCCACCACAGGTAGATTCTGTCACTTATTTTCAGGATTCTCAAGATATGGTACTGTATGACTTCGCTGAATACATTGATCGGATTAAAGTTGAATTTTAAGCTCACCCGTCAGCAAAGGTACTGACTGCTAAGCATCCCTTGTGTTTATACTATTAAACTACTGTTTCATAAATTCACTGAGTTTTTACCCTATGAACACCTGCACACCATAATCTTTAAGAAAGATGTTGCATTAGACCACATGTTTTGGGCATGTACCAAATTAACATCATCCTGGACAATACATTTTAAATGACTATCAGACAGCCTTAGTGTCACAATCCTTCTTAATCCACTAACAACTGTTTTTGGTGTAATTCCAGATGATCTTAAAGTGGAGAAGGACAAACAAACTAATTGCCTTTACTTCACTATTGGCATGTAGACTTATCTTGCTCAACTGGAAGAATCCTAACCCACCTCTGTTAAGTCAGTGAGTAACTGATGTTATATACTGTTTGAAATTGGAAAAAATCAAATTCTGTCTTAGAGGATCTGTTCAAAACTTTTTTAAAACTTGGCAGGATCTAATCAATAATATTTTAAACATTTATACTGGGGAGAAAGACTGCTTTTCCTTTATACTACTCTCAAAAGTTTTACTCTGGCTGTTGGCCTTTCTCTCTTTCTCATGGGTGGGGGTTGAATTAAATTTAGTTTTGTTAAGTTTGACTTTATTGTATGGAATATTATATGCTTTTAATAAATTCAATAAAAGTTATAAAAAAGATGTTGCATTTAAAGGCGACTTTGAATTTGTGCTCGCAAATGTATACATCCAACGATTCGTATTTATGAATGTGACCTTCATTTCCTTGAACTTTTTATCACAACATTTTTAATTAAAAAGTGGTGACTCACAAAAGAACAGACGGCTGCCAGAGAAAGCCTGTCAATCCATTAGGTAACATCATCTGAAGTGTGCTGTGTATGAAAGATAAGGGGCACATGTTATGGACACTCTAGGGTGTCGTTTATGTAACACACTGTGGGGAACCCCTACCCAGAGACCTTGAAGTCTAATAATACTGATTGCACACTATGGAAACTGAGGGAAGCCATTTAAAAAAAGTTTGAAACTTCTCACTGCCATTGATTCTAGCAAGACAAAAATAGATGTTGCCATCAAGTTTGTCATTCCTCACCATGTTGCAATTACATTATAATGAAATCCCTGTTATGATTATTTTTCATATATCTGAATTATTTTCATTTTATATATATATATATATATATATATATATATATATATATATATATATATATATATAAAACTGCTCAAAAAATGAAAGGAACACTTTGAAAACACATCACATCTCAATGGGAAAAAAAAATCATGGTGGATATCTATACTGATATGGACTGGGTAATGTGTTAGGAATGAAAGGATGTCACATCGTTTGATGGAAATGAAAATTATCAACCTACAGAGGGCTGAATTCAAAGACACCCCGAAAATCAAAGTGAAAAAATAATGCAGCAGGCTCGTCCATTTTTCTGAAATTTCATTGCAGCAGCTCAACATCATACTCAGTAGTTGTATGGCCCCCACGTGCTTGTATGCATGCCTGACAACGTTGAAGCATGTTCCTCATGAGACGACGGATGGTGTCCTGGGGGATCTCCTCCCAGATCTGGACCAAGGCATCACTGAGCTTCTGGACAGGCTGAGTTGCAACCTGGCGGCGTCAGATGGACTGAAACATAATGTCCCAGAGGTGTTCTATTGGATTTAAGTCAAGAGAGCATGGAGGTAAGTCAGTGGTATCAATTCCTTCATCCTCCAGGAACTGCCTGCATACTCTTGCCACATGAGGCCGGTCATTGTTGTGCACCTGGAGGAACCCGGGACCCACTGCACCAGCATAGGGTCTGATAATGGGTGTTCAAGGATTTCATCCCAATACCTAATGGCAGTCAAGGTGCCGTTGTCTCGCCTGTAGAGGTCAGTGTATCCTTCCATGGATATGCCTTCTCAGACTATCACTGACCCACCACCAAACCGGTCATGCTGAATGATGTTACAGGCAGCATAGCATTCTCCATGGCTTCTCCAGACCCTTTCACGCCTGTCACATGTGCTCAGTGTGAACCTGTTCTCATCTGTGAAAAGCACAGGGTGCCAGTGGTGGACCTGCCAATTCTGGTATTCTATGGCAAATGCCAATCGAGCTCCACAGTGCCGGGCAGTGAGCACAGGGCCCACTGGAGGATGTCTGGCCCTCAGGCTATCCTTATGAAGTCTGTTTCTGATTGTTTGGCCAGAGACATTCACACCAGTGGTCTGCTGGAGGTTATTTTGTTGGGCTCTGACAGTGCTCATCCTGTTCCTCCTTGCCCAAAGGACCAGACACCAGTCCTGCTGATGAGTTAAGGACCTTCTACAGCTGAGTCCAGCTCTCCTAGAGTCACTGTCTGTCTCCTGGAATCTCCTCCAAGCCCATGAAACTTTGTTGGGAGACACAGCAAACCTTCTGGCAATGGCACATATTGATGTGCCATCCTGGAGAAGTTAGACTACCTGTGCAACCTCTGTAGGGTCCAGGTATTGCCTCATGCTACCTATAGTGACACTGACCGTAGCCAAATACAAAACTAGTGAAAAAACAGTCAGAGAAGATGAGGAAGCAAAAATGTCAGTGGCCTCCATCTGTTAAACCATTCCTGTTTTGGGGGTTGTCTCATTGTTGCCCCTCTAGTGCACCTGTTGTTAATTTCATGAACACTAAAGTAGCTGAAACTGATTAACAACCCCCTCTGCTACTTAACTGACCAGATCAATAGCCCAGAAGTTTCATTGACTTGATGCAGTACTCTGATTAAAAAGTGTTCCTTTAATTTTTTTGGGCAGTATATAATATAGAAGTGAAGGTTTCTTATACGGTTTGCATATTTGTAGCTAGAAATCCACAAAGGGAGAAAATGAGTCACGTATATTAAAATAGTTTTTTATTAGTTTAAGCTTTTGAAATACAGGAATCAAAGGCGATACATAGCAAATTGGGAGTGGGGGGGGGGGGGGTGATTAATAAGGTGGAGTTCAGAGGGTGTTGATCATAAAGTCTTTTTTATTAATTGTATGTTTTTCTTTTTAAGCCTGCAGATGCTGAGTTCATAACAAGTATCTGTTAATGGCGTTTTTGTTTAATAGCCACGATTCAGCCTAGTATTTACTTCTAGTATTTGCCCTGCATCTTACGTGCACTGTATCCCAGTTAAACATGTGTCTGGTTAAACTGGTATGTGTATATATATCAGAGACTGTGTGTCCTTCCTTTTGACAGCACTGCAATGTTCTTGCATAGGTGTTGCGAGTGTTTTAGATGTTTGTCTTAAGTATACAGCTGGGTATGCACTGCATGATATACTGTATACTGCATTCCATGTCTCTGCTGCAGATTCCCCGCTTTTGGCATTAAAAAGGACTGTTTGCAGAGTGTTGGCCAGTTTATGTGCTATTTTAATATCTGATCTGGAAAGGATGTGTGCTGATACATCACGGTGATAAGGAAGGCTGCACCAGGAAGAATGGGAGATCAGGTTGGAGTCAACTGTTTGCTGAGGTCTGGGGAATTTCCTATGCAAGTATGTTTGATAAATGTCTTAGGGTAGCTGTTTGTATTACAGTGAGTGCAAATTCATTTGAGCAATGTCTTAACACAACTCTGTTTACGCGATGAGGGGTGATTGCTAGAAAAGTGTAATATTTTGTTTGCATAACATTCCTTGTGATAAATAATTGTAATCAAAGTGGAGTCATTACCTCTTTCAGTGGAGATGTCTAGGAAGTTGATGAGTCTGTTCATTTCTCTTTCCATAGTGAAATGAATTGCAGAGAATACGGAGATGATGTGGTTGTGGAATTCATTCAGTTGGTTTCTTTTTAATATGATAAATGTATTGTGAAGGACAGCCGGGTCCCATGCCCGGCAGGGACGCCCCTACTGCATCCATTCTGGGGGAGCCAGCATGGGCAGCTCAGTACCTCCCCCGGGACGCTTGGTGGCAGCCTCCCTGGTGGACGATGATTCCCCAACCTGGCGCAAGGCTCCATGGGAGATGGAGTCCTCCAGAGCCTGGTTGGGGGCTTGGATGGCCGCCAGAGGGAGCTGCGTGGACTTACTAGCCCGGCTGGTCAATTCCTCAGCCCCACCCGGAAATGCAATTAGGCCCAGGTGACCAAGCACCTGGACTACATCCGGGTGGGGTATAAAAAGGCCAGCCACCACCACTCGAGAGAGCCAGAGTCGGGAGGAGGAGGACTAAGCCTGAGGAGGAGTGGTGGTGCTGAGGTGAAAAGAAGTGTGGTTTGTGTGCAATTTAAGTGCTTGTGGGACTGTGTTGGGCCCGTGGGACACGGGGAAGGCGTGCCCCACGGCTGAAGAGAAATAAAAAGTCTTTTATTTAAGTACGTGTCTCTGCCTGAGTCTGTGCCGGGTCGGGCGCTATATAGCACCTTTTGCAGTATCTTTGACATAGAGAATGCAAAGTTTAGGTTTGAACTGAGGTAAGAGTTATATATATAGTGAAAGGAAAATTAAAAATATATGGTATTGCACACCATTTCCACAACACCAGACAATTGGATGAACACTCAGGCAGAGCCTGACATTTATATGGATGAGCAGGCAATCACTCTACTTTCAGGAACACAAAATACATGACACCCAGTTTATTGAGGACCCAAATTAAGTGACTGCTGTGAAGATCCTGACTTACTTCAGTGCTCTTATAATTTCTTCTTTAAAAGGTGTGAAAAAATTATCAAAAATATCCCTGTACATAAGCAGTTTACATAAGGAATCCTCCCAGCGGGCTCAGGAATATTAGACTATCTGATCTCAGTCCATTTTATGGAATTGTGATAGTACACCTCATTTTACTTAACAGTTCTTTGAAACCAAAGTTTAAACATAGACGCGTGGAGACAAAAGTTTAATATGGAAGAACATAATCCCCAAAGTAACCAATACATCACATAATAGTATGCACAAAACGTAGATTAGGGAGGTGTGAGCAAATTCTTACTTACAGTGAGGAAAGGTTATCTATGAAAAGAAAGAAACAAGATGTGTGAAGAGAACACAAAAGGTGAAATTTGACAGTGAAGGAGAAAGCAGCTGCTTGACACAATTGCAGTTACAAACAGGTATTTTGTTGTTTCAAGATGTATGCTATTCCCATGTTACCTTTCCTTTTGTGTTGGGACATATGGAATGGCTTCAGCTTTAAAATAAATTCTGACTCTAAGTTAGTTTTGAGGGAAAGGACAGATCTATATACAGAAACACTGGCAAAATACCAAGTCTAGAGCTGCTTATGAACTGTTAATAAAAGAACTGGCAAAGGTCCAGTGAAAGAAAGATCAATAATATTAGCTTTGTAGTAATATTTTAAAGGTTTGAATGAAGGAATATTGTAAATTTTAAAAACCATGTGTTACATTGCACATTCTCTATTTCTTATTCCATATTTTCCATATAATATTTTAGATGTAGAGTTTTACAGGGTAACACCTCTAAACCATTTCACTGAACGTTACTGCAAATATCTTTAGCATCAAGAGGCACTGACCTGTTGAAGGTAGCTGACAAATCTGCACATGAAATCTCCAAAAATCCAGCTAGGCAAAGGATAAAGTGTGGCAGTAAAGGGCACACAGCAGACAAGGAAAATGATATCTGTGGTGGCCAGATTTGCTGTGAAAAACATAACGTACCCATAGTGATGAAGTAGAAGCATACAGAAAAACAAAAAATTAAAAAGTCATTTGGCTGTCTGTCAGGTTAAAAATATGCAGTGCAAACAGGGTTACATTTTGTGCATGAAACTATATTTTCAGCTGAGGTCTCTGTAACTGCTACTTCACCCAACAGTGTAAGTTAAGACAAGGATTAAACTCTAGAGAGATATCTTTCATGTTTCAAAATCATCAACAGACATTACGTTTTATACACTGTTATCATTTAGACTGAATATTTCATACAAGAATTGACATATATTTTCATGGGAAAAAATATTTTACATTACTGTTCATGTATGTTGGTTCCTCATACACATTTATAATGCTGCTCTTTGCTAGTAATAGCACTCCATGTGAAATGTACTATGGAGACTAATTAATTACATTTTTGACGTCCTTTTATTTAAAAACTTCAGTGTTTCATGCTTATTATATCTGTTGTTATATATTTGGGCATCTTGACAGATGTTTTGGAGCCAGTTTTGGCAGCACATGGTGAAGGGGTTTGAGGGAACACCAGGAACTTACTCTTTCTCATCTACTTCTACTTCTACATCTGCATCTGACCTGCCCATAACACCGCTTTCTCTGGTCTGAAGGGTGTTAAACCCAGAAAACAGAGCAAGATAACGTATCCACCAATCAGTGAGTGACAAAGGCATACTGGTGTGACTGACACACAAGCTTTCCATTTTGCTTCTTTTTCTTGCCCACTCAGATCCAATGTGGTTAACAGGATGTCTGGTGTGGATTCCCTCTTTTTTGCCTTTTATTTAGCAATGTCAAAAGTCTGATGGTTTAAAATGTGAAAGTTTTTATTAATTTTACAAACTGTCATTAAAAAAAGGGTATCAGATCAGCCAGATTTTTTTCAGTTTTATGACTGGGCTGTTAATTGAGAAACACTAAAGACTGTCATTCTTTTCATCTTTTTATTAGTGACGTTATAAACAAAAGTCTTCAGTCACTGATTGAAACCTAATTTCAATGTCATAGCTGGCAAATTTTAGGTGAGGTGGCATGGTGGTGAAACTGTCTGCAACTTCTTTTTGTGTCTAGATGAGTTTTCTTATGGATAGTCCAGGACCAGAGTTTGACACCCTTGCCGTAGCATTTTGTACCAAGAAAGGGATAGCTGGGTAACTCCAGTGTTTAATGATTTAAAGTAGTCCAATTGCGAAAAACAATCAAGGCATGAGTCACCTTTTCAAGATCAGCAGCGGACAATAAAAGCTTGGAGCACTGGAATAGCCTATTTACTCTCCTCTTGGCTTTTATTTTTGCTCTGCTATGTATTTTTTTGTGTGATATGGAGACCAAACCTGTTTGTAGTATTCCAGATGAGGCCTCAGTAGTGTAATATATAAGTAAAGTGTAACTTCCCTTGATTTGTACTCCACACATTAGGCTATTCTTCCTAACATCTTAATAGCTTTCGTGATCACTTCTGTATACTGTCTTAATCACAAGTCCACTTAACTCAAAGATCCTTCTCACAACATGTACTCTGAAGTTTCAAACCTCCCATTGTGTATTCAAATGTAACATTTTTACTTCCTCTGTGTAATACTTTATATTTACTTACAATTAATTTAATTTTCCATAAATCTGACCAAGTCTGAATTTGGCTCAGAGTCATCTGTAATGATTCATCTGATTCTACATTATCTATCATTACACCTTCTTTGAGACCCCAAACTAGAACAATCCACTTACTAATATTCACTAGCTGGATTGAGCATTTAAGTAAAAGCCAAAGACTCATTAATTAGCCTAACATATTCTAGGAAGACTGAGTCTGTTCATGTTGCTTTTTAATAGTTATAGCCATTGCTCTGATTAGGCTCTACTAAGTCATTTTCATTGGCTTTCTCATCCCACTTCCCTGCCATGGTATCCCTTGGGATTAATAAAGTTTTCTGATTCTGATTTTATATAGTCTGCCTTAGAGTGGATGTATCATCTTCAGTAGGCCTGAATTTCCTGTTGTTTGGATTCATTATAGTTTACCTCCACCATTCTTTATCACTTTAACATTGCATTTGTGTTTTGTGCTCTTGCTGCATGTCAACTTCTGGTTTAATTCAACTATACTCTATTTGTAATAGTGCATAGCATGCTTGTCTATGAGCACAAATGTACCTTTAAAGTACTCATTGAACTGAACTGAATAGTAATTGTACAATAAATAGAATCTGAAAGAAATGTGTCCCATTTTTACTTGGAGGCAGTATAAAGCATTTGAATTTTTTTTTCTTGATTGTAAGGTGTTTAGCATTTAATTTTTCAATCATTTCCTCCTGCTTCAATGAGGTTGTTATGTATTTTTGTGTTTTCCTAAGAATAGCTGTAGAAGATTAGGATAACCACTATGTGGCAGCTGAAGTATCAATAATCAATTGCTTGTATTATAGGGCAGTAACTCATCAGTTTATCCATTTATTTTCAGAGTTTTTATCTTCTAGTCAGGTTTGAGCTGCCTTCAGTGTGGAGTTTGAATAGTCTCCTTTTTAAAATTTTGATTTAATTTAATGAATAGTTCAGGGCCATGTTTTACATTATCATGCATTATGTCTGAGTGCAAACAAATCTCTGAATAGCTAACAGTTTTTAACCATTTGGACAGCCATCCGCATGTTGGGATTGCAATTATGGCTGCCTATCTACTTGAGCCTGTCGAACTGCTGAACGGCGTTGGAAAAAAGATGGACCGATTGTCTCTAAACAGATTTTCAGGACTTCTCTTTTCAATTTCCAGGCTGAAGTTAAGATAACAAAAAAAAACTTCTTTGCCGATTTAGTATCCCGTCACTCAAAGAATCCTAGGGTCTTATTTAATTCAATTAATGCGGCCATTCACCCTCACTCTGCAATGGGATTAAATAGCATTGTTCATTCATGTGACCAGTTTCTATCATTCTTTGTCAGCAAAATCGATACTATCTGCCGTGGCATTGTTCAAACGGGCTATGAACTTCCTACTGATAATTATGACATTGTCTTAGAATCCTTTGATCTAGTCTCACTTTCACAGCTAAAAAGAACTATTGACACCCTTAAACCAGCCCCCAGTCCTCTGGATATTGTACCACCACGTCTCTTAGTGGAAGCCTTTGATGTGTTGGGCCCACCCTTATTAGCCATCATCAATGATTGTATTAGTTCGGGGGTTGTGCCCTCATTTTTTAAACTTGCTGCAGTCCATCCCCGTCTGAAAAAGGCAGAATTAGATCCTGGAGTTTTAGCCAATTTCCGTCCAATTTCCCAACTGCCATTTCTGGCTAAAATTCTAGAAAGAATTATTTATAATCAATTGGTTGATCACCTTAACTCCAATAATTTATTTGAGATCTACCAATCTGGCTTTAGGCGTTATCATAGTGTTGAAACGGCACTCCTGAAAGTGTTCAACGACATCTCTCTTATTACTGACTCAGGTGATGCGGCAGTCCTTCTCCTCCTTGACCTGTCCTCTGCCTTTGACACTATTGACCATATTACTGTTGCAGCTTGAACATCTTGTTGGGCTTAAAGGGGCTGCTCTTAACTGGTTCGGGTCATATTTAACTGGTAGACACTTTTCAGTGACTTTTTATTCCTCTTCTTCATCTACTGCTCCTCTTAAATATGGTGTTCCTCAGGGATCCTTTTTAGGTCCTATTTTATTCTCTATATACCTTCACCCTATTGGATCTATTTTTAGGAAATTTAACATTGCTTTTCACTGCTATGCTGATGATACACAGGTTTATATTCCTGTCTGCAACTCTACAACAAATCAACTCCACAACTGTCTTTCTGAACTAAGATCCTGGATGGCTAATAATTTTCTTGATCTAAATCAAAATAAAACGGAGGTGCTTATAGTGGGTCCATCAGCTAAAGCCCAAATTGGTCTTGGACTTTTCGGCTCTTTCTCTGTCTTTTCCAAACCTCAAGTCCGCAATCTTGGTGTCACCTTTGACAGTAACCTCTCTTTTGAGAAACAAGTAAATTCTGTAGTCAAGAGTTGCTTTTTCCAACTTCGTCTATTAGGTAAGATAAAGCCTTTTTTATCTTGTAGAGATCTTGAGATAGCTACTCATGCGTTTATTTTTTCTCGCCTCGATTACTGCAACTCGATGTATTCTGGGATTAACAAATCTCTGATACGCAGGTTACAGTTGGTCCAAAATGCTGCCGCTCGCGTTCTGGTTGGGGCAAGAAAGTATGACTCTGTTTCTCCTATTTTAGCTTCTTTACACTGGCTGCCTGTCAGTTTTCGAATTGATTTTAAAATCTTGCTGCTAGTTTTTAAATCTTTACATGGGCTTGCTCCCGCCTATTTATCTGAACTGTGTGTTTTACATCAGCCATCTAGAGTGCTTAGATCTTCTGGTCATCTGTCTCTGGTTGTCCCTCGTACCAAGTGTAAAACCAAGGGAGACAGGGCTTTTGCAGCTGCTGCTCCTCGCCTGTGGAACTCTTTACCTCATCACATAAAGGAGTCGTCTACAATTGAACTGTTCAAAACAAGACTAAAGACTCATTTCTATTCACTTGCATTCCATGACCTTCAGTAATACTGATGGTTTCCTCTTTGTGATTATATAACATTACTTCTATTTATTATGTGTTTTATTTTATGTTCATATATTTTATTTCTATTTATGTTTTATGTTAATTATTTTGTTTTTCTTTTATTCTATTATTGTAAAGCACTTTGGCCACAGCATTACTATGTTGTTTTAAATGTGCTATATAAATAAATTGACATTGACATTGAGTGACATTCATGTCCTGATGATCAATCAATTAGCTTGATTTCATTACATCTCATGGAAAAGGCCTTCGAATTAAGCCAAATTTTTGCTACCAGAAAAATATTCCCAACAATTAAAATGTGATCAATTTACCTTTGCAATATAAACACTTGGAAGAGGGTTGAACTGGGTGAAAGGTAACTCATTTTGAGAAGTGGGTCAGGCAGCATGGAGCAAGGATAACATGCCATGACAGAAGTATCTGAAATCTGAGAATGTTCGTGTTGGGAGAGACACACTTGAAGGCACTCAGAATCCAGCATGCATAGAGAGAGAGGTTGGGATCACGCACTGATTACAGCACGTTGGTGTACCCACCACATGACAAACCACCCAGATTGGGACCTGAGTGCAGCCGTGTAATGGGTGACACCTTAGCACCACACTGGAACAGTATGACTGGAGTGCCAATCCTGCCATCAACACCCCCAAATTTTCCCTTGCAAGTTGGAGGACCTGCTTGCAGGACTGCATGCAGGTTAACGTCATACCCAGGACAAACTAATTGCTGGTTAAGGGCCTTGCTCAAGGATCCAATGGAGTAGGGCGTTTACAGGATTCAAACCGACAACCTTCCAAAAGCCCGTGCAGATCCCTAGCCTCAGAACCACCACTCCGCACTCAGAAATCATCATGCAGGGCACTTCAAATGAAAAGTTATCTTTTCAAGTTATTCTTAAGGTAGGGTCAGAAGCCGTGAGATACGACTGCATGCTTTTTAGTTTAATTTATCGTTTTGTTCAAAGTAAAGACCTGTTTACACTGCACATAAAAAGCTAGACATATAGAGGCTGCTTAAATGAACTCTCAGTGATATGACATTAGGCTGTCTTTACTGACTGAACATTTCTTGTCACCTATAAAAAGTGCAGTCCATCTTATAAAAGATGTGTCTCAGTTAATTTATGTAATCACTTCCTGCATTTTATTTTTAATAGTGACTGATTTAGTTCTTTAATGCATTAGGCTATTGTACAATTACATTGTATTATACAATGTAAGTAATGTTTTTATATAAAATAAAACAATGTCTTAACTTGCAAAAGACAAAAAATAGACAAAAGACAATAGAACATACACCACAGAATAAGCTGGTTAATAACACCTTGGTAAAATAATGCCCTTCTGTTACAGTACATATGCATATTAAGTTAGACTCACTGTTCCTTTGATGAAGCCTTAATCTGGAGTCTCTTACCTATATAAAAGTTGGTGACGGTTCTCATCTGCTTGTGTTTTGTAATCACATATATCACCAAGGAGTTGCCCACTAGCCCGATCAGCATGATTAGAGCAAAGAAGAGTGGAACTAGCCAAGCATCCACTAAGAGAGGGGGGCTTTGCTCTGAGTCAAGAAGTGAGCTGTTACACATTGGGAGAGCTCCTGGTCCCTCTAGAGGAAGGCTCGCATCACTTCCACTCTGACAGTTCAGCAGCTTTGTCTCGTTTGCAGGCATGATGATGGAATGAGATGAATCCACAAAGTGCAAACTCTCCCTTTTACTTACTATGCAGTAGTGGTGATCAAAGTTAAACATATACAGCACAACAATTGAGAAGGCAGGCCACTAGGAAAACTGCTGAGCTATTGAGTCCAAAAAGCAGAGAATGAAAGAAAAAAAGCAAAGCAAGCTTCTTTTTAAAAGTCCAGTTTCTTCAGGAACTTGCCTTGTCACAATCATTGTCCTGTTGTGTAGTAACAATTGGGTTTCAAATTTACCTTTAATCGCAAAGTACCACCGGGTGGCCATTCAGAAAAAAGAAATAAAATCCACTTATTGAATAATTCTTCATTCCAGAGGTGCTTTAAAAATTGAAAGCTTTCAAAGTGAAAGGAGTAAGAATTTATTAAAGGGAGCACTCTGCTGAGAGCTCACAATCTTTTCTTACATTGGACTATATCTTCTTTCAGAAGCAAAATCCAGTTTAGGTTTCAGCTTGATCCAAATGTCTTCACATTATGCCTCACAAAAAAAGCAAAATAAAAAATAAATGATAAATGTGCAGTTTAAATTTAAATAGTGAATCAGTGAATGAGATGCCTGCTGAACTCAAATATACCTAGTCAGTAAGTGATGCTTTTTTTTAATTTGTCTGTTTTTCTCTCAATTGGATAATCTG
Organism: Erpetoichthys calabaricus; assembly: GCF_900747795.2. Taxonomy (NCBI): domain Eukaryota; kingdom Metazoa; phylum Chordata; class Cladistia; order Polypteriformes; family Polypteridae; genus Erpetoichthys; species Erpetoichthys calabaricus. The sequence goes on along the minus strand of NC_041398.2, from coordinate 202,029,084 downwards.
ACTCAAATTTATACACTGCATATCTAGACTGAGATGTAGTCCGAAAGCATTATTAGTGCAGATGTTGAGAAATGTATAACAAGAAACAAAGCCAGATTCTCCATCTAAAGAGAGCAGAAGAGAGGCTGTCAGCTCAGAGGAGCTCGGCATCTCAGGGACTCTTTTATTTATATATTTAATTATTTATTTCTTAAAGGCACAGTAGCAAAAGGCCAATAGAAAACAGGAAAGAATTAGGTTTTAACCCTGTGAAAGACCATGTCTGCTAAGTTACATTTGCTTATTAAAATACTAAAGTTTAGGTAGTTTTTATACCCTATATGGAATGAATAGAATTTGGATGCCTAAAAATAAGAATCAACCCCATGTGTGAATGCTCTGTTGTCTGCCACAAAATACAAATAATAATGAAGATGAATAGGCATTTAACCTCTTATCAAATGTGTCTTTGATATTTTTGATTTTTTCTACCTCCCCTCTGATTTTCTACATAAACAAAGGCACGCACACAAGAGAGACATCACAACATTCACACTACACGGTGCCTGCTCCTGATCTAAACGCTCTGACACCCTTCACTTGGAAATATTTACACCACTTAAACTAGCTGCATTACTTTTTGGATTATAATATATTTAGCTTTAAAAATATCCAAGTCCTCTTTACCTTTTTTATGTAGGGATTTTTATTGTATGATTTTCCATCATTTGGTCACCAGGTGGCAGATGAAACATCAATAAATGACTGTAATCTGAAGTTTTATAGTAAGGGTTAGAGGAACATTTGTGTGGAGATGCTGTTCTTGGAGACATTCTCGCCTTGATCATGTGAATTTCCTTTGGGGATTTTGGTTCATTTTTACACAATTCTGAAGCATTTTATTAGTTAACATATATTGTCTTTGAATGTGCATATAACTTCCAGAACCTTTTTTATAATTTAACAGGCCTCTTGTTTTTCGGTGATTTAAAATGTAATTGTCTTATCAACAACAGTTGTTGAGTATTAATTATATAATCGGTTGGCAGTTTACTGATGGGATGCATCATACCTTATATTCATTTTTTTGTTTTGTGTGTTCTTACTGTTTCAGGAGCAGTGGTAATCCATTTTTTAAAAATTATGCATTAAAACTTTAATCTGGATTTATATATTGAGTCATATACTGGAAACACTAATATTAGAGTTTTCAAAAATTGTCTAAACCTGAGTCACATTTTGAAGCTGCTGCACATTCTTAATGTGACTTTCCATAATGGTAACAAGCAAAGTACAGATTATAGATATGCATCACACAAATCTGCATTACCAGGTGGTTTTCTATCAAATATGTTTGGAAGGCAAATTAAAAGAAAAGTAAAAGGGTTAAATAGTCTGATCTGCTTCTTAGAGTGTAATGTATACAGAGCCTACCCATTAAAGCCCAAGCATTTTGTAAAATAATGTTACATTTTGATATTTTGTTTTGAGTTTGAGTTAATCTCAGCCAAATTGATTTTTTGTTATTATGTGCTCTTTTCAATACACACAAAATGCAGAGATAATTCATATTGCCTTGGGCATATTGAAGGATGATTCACATCTGCAATATTCCTCAAGATAAAGATGTATAAAGAAAGAAACATCACAAAACAGCTACCTGAAAATTGTTTTGTTTAAAATACATAGTGAATATGTATTGGTGAATTAAATGATATTTGGCAGATTTTCTCAGGTGACTTGTCCTCTCCATCATAAAACATTATCCTTGATAAAGGTGTAGCTTTCTTACAGTAGCTAAACATTAACATATCTCATCATCACTGGCATTGTCACAGTCCGAAAGCATACTTGATGATGCATTTCATAACATAAAGGTAGATATTTAATATGACCTTTACCTCCTAACTACCTATCAAACATGTATTTTAAGATTATCTTCAGTTAATAGTGTTCCACATTTAAATGTGGAGATAGCTGTTATTTACTTAGCCAGCATCATTCATACTGTATCTTCTATCCACTACTGCTCCATCATAAAGAGATATGAATGACTCGTCAGACCATCTGCCACAGTTGATGATGAGAAGCAAGTCACGAAATAGGAGTTTCATGGTTAACATTTCTAGGAAATTAATCTGCTTTTCATGACACAACCAAAAAGATAAAAATAAGAACTCTTAGGCTTTCCATATTCAATTTAGCTTAACCTGCTATTAACATTGATTTGATTTTATATATAAAGAAAAAATAATAGCATACTCTAGAGTACTATAATAATTGATTAGCATATTAGGGTGATTTATGCTTTAAGTAACATTAAAGAAATACATTGGATATTTGGGATCGGAGGGTGTGTTCCAACTACAGAGGGATCACACTCCTCAGCCTCCCTGGAAAAGTCTATTCAGGGGTCCTGGAGAGGAGGGTCCGTCGGATAGTCGAGCCTCGGATTCAGGAGGAACAGTGTGGTTTTCGTCCTGGTCGCGGAACAGTGGACCAGCTCTATACCCTTAGCAGGGTCCTGGAGGGTGCATGGGAGTTTGCCCAACCAGTCTACATGTGTTTTGTGGACTTAGAAAAGGCATTCGACCGTGTCCCTCGGGGAATCCTGTGGGGGGTACTCCGAGAGTATGGGGTACCGGCCCCCCTGATAAGGGCTGTTCAGTCCCTGTACGATCGGTGCCAGAGCTTGGTCCGCATTGCCGGCAGTAAGTCGAACCCGTTTCCAGTGAGAGTTGGACTCCGCCAGGGCTGCCCTTTGTCACCGATTCTGTTCATAACTTTTATGGACAGAATTTCTAGGCGCAGCCAGGGTGTTGAGGGGGTCCGGTTTGGTGGGCTCAGGATTGGGTCACTGCTTTTTGCAGATGATGTTGTCCTGTTTGCTTCATCAGGCCGTGATCTTCAGCTCTCTCTGGATCGGTTCGCAGCCGAGTGTGAAGCGGCTGGGATGAGAATCAGCACCTCCAAATCCGAGACCATGGTCCTCAGCCGGAAAAGGGTGGAGTGCCCTCTCAGGGTTGGTAGCGAGATCCTGCCCCAAGTGGAGGAGTTCAAGTATCTCGGGGTCTTGTTCACGAGTGAGGGAAGAATGGAGCGTGAGATCGACAGGTGGATCGGTGCGGCTTCCGCAGTAATGCGGGCATTGCATCGGTCTGTCGTGGTGAAAAAGGAGCTGAGCCGCAAGGCGAAGCTCTCAATTTACCAGTCGATCTATGTTCCTACCCTCACCTATGGTCATGAGCTATGGGTAGTGACCGAAAGAACGAGATCGCGAATACAAGCGGCTGAAATGAGTTTCCTCCGCAGGGTGTCTGGGCTTTCCCTTAAAGATAGGGTGAGAAGCTCAGTCATCCGGGAGGGGCTCAGAGTAGAGCCGCTGCTCCTCCGCATCGAGAGGAGTCAGATGAGGTGGCTCGGGCATCTGATCAGGATGCCTCCTGGACGCCTCCCTGGTGAGGTGTTCCGGGCACGTCCAACCGGGAGGAGGCCCCGGGGAAGACCCAGGACACGCTGGAGGGACTATGTCTCTCGACTGGCCTGGGAACGCCTTGGGATTCTCCCGGAAGAGCTAGAAGAAGTGGCCGGGGAGAGGGAAGTCTGGGCATCTCTGCTCAAGCTGCTGCCCCCGCGACCCGACCTCGGATAAGCGGGAGACAATGGATGGATGGATGGATTTTGCTATATTTACAAATATATTGTGCTTATACATTATGAAAGAATGTTAGCTTATACTAGACTCTAAGACAAATATTGTATGCAATAAGAAAATATCTTATATAAGCATCCAAAGGCAAGGCACAAAACAATACACAGTTGTAGGTCAAGCACAAAATCAATGAGATAACTAATTTGGAATTTTTGAACTGCAGATAGAAGCAGGGAGGAGAAGGCTGCTGATAGCAATTGTGTTGTTTAATTAATAATTATTATAAAGTAAATTACATTTCAAGATGAAGATGATTAAAAGGGGTAGCTAGCAAACCTCACTGCTACTGCCTGTCTATCACAATGGTTTAACATCAAAGTCCTATCCTATTGGAATTTATCCAACTGTCCTCCCCAGGCTTCTACCAAGAAGGCTATAGGCAGTGAGCAATAGTACACCAGCTTGGTGTTAAAGCTTTTATAAAGAGTGTAGAAGACACCTGCCAGGTTGAAGAGAGAAATGTCATGAAAGACCCAGAATGCTGCTTGTATTTAATGAACAGTATTTATAGGTCACTTACTGTAAGGGCAAAAGGGAATCCATTGACGTTTTTGCTCAGCATCTGGCAGAGTCATCCACCATTTAAGTGCATGCATCTACCATGTTATGAAGTCTTAAATAGTATTATCTTGTTGGGCATGTTATAACTTTGAAACCATTATTTAAGAAAAGCGACAAACAGAAGAGACTCCAGCTCGTGTTCTGAATTCCAACTTCTTTTAGTTTGATCACTAATCTTTCATGTGGTACCTTCTCAAAAGCCTTCTGAAAATCAAGATAAATAATCTCATACATACCATCTTATTGTATGCTTTTCTTGATTCCTCATATAATTCTGGGATATAAGTGAAAGAAGACTATCATCATCTGAACACAGGTTGCGTATTTGCTAATACTCCTGTTCTAGACATGTTCTTTTCCTTAATAATTCCTTCATTAATTTACCTGTTATTTACATTAAATGTACTGGCCTGTAAATACATGGATCTGCCAGATATCCCTACTCATACAACAATATTTGGTAGTCTCCAGTCTAAGAATTTTTCTTGTGTGCAGAGATTTTATTGTAGTATTTATAACAGGTAATCCAAAAGTGTTATGCTAGCAAACTAGTAAAGAAGTTTCTGGTGAGAACTGGGGTAAAAAGTCTAGTTGAAAAGTAATCAAAATGTCAGAAGCCATGTGATCTACTGCACTATCACCAAAACCAAAATGAGAATCAAAAATCAAGGTTAAAATTACAGGCATGAGTTGAAATCAGAAAAGATTTTGAAAATAATTTAGGAAAAGGATGTTCATCAAAAGGGTTCTATATCAAACTTGGATAAGGAGGTGCTTCCAAAGATGACCTTTTAACCCGAGGTCATGAACTCTGAGGACACACATCTAACACTCAGGAAGCTGACCTTGAGAAGATGACATGATGGTGATTGTCAATAAACAAAATGGCAGTGAAAACAGCCAAAAATAAATAACAAAAACAAAACTAAGCTTTAATTCAAAACACTAACATCAGATTAAGATTCCAAGACTAAATAATATCCAAAATGAGTACTACATCTTGTAAAAAAATGAGAAAAACATGCAAAAAAATCTTAATAATCAACCCATTCATAACAAGTGTTTATTGTATAATAGCAAAATACCCGCGCTTCGCAGTGGCAAAGTACTGCTTTAAAATTTTTATTTAGAAGAAAAGTAAACCTTTTTAAACTGAGGGAAAATGAATCAATAATTATTTGTTAAGGATCTCTTTGTATACCACGTTGTCAGTTCGGCCCTCCGGTTGTAATATGACCAAGCTGTGCGCTGAGCATACTCTTGAGCATGCAATGTATAGTTGGCCATGTGAAAAGCAATCTTGGCTCAAATCAATGCCAACCTTTTGTAGGGTCTGTCCCTGAGACTTATTAATTGTCATTGCGAAGCACAGCCTTACTGGAAATTGGAGGCATTTGAATTCAAATGGGTTTCATCGATAACTTCGCATCCAGCTTCTGAGAGTTTAAACATTCATAAACATGAAAATGTCCACTACTCAAATTGTCACCTGTGAATCTAAGATGTTTAAGAGGCATTGGCGGTTGTCCAAAGGTGTAAAATATTTGGCCATTTCGGTACACTTGAAAGCGACAACCGAACAATTCAGCGGCAGCCATCAACTCACATGCAGAACCATAGGTGAAGGGCTTAAGCATTTCACTCTTATAGTGCTCCTGTGTAGTATAATTATCTCCTGTACCGTCATCAGTCCACATCTTGAACCTGTCCCAGTCATTCAATACATAAGACACAATGTTCCTCCGGATATCAAGAGTGAGCCTGATATGGCTGTGCAATATGTAACACAGAGAATGGAAAAGGCAGTCGCCATCTCCGGGCATGGAAACCACTCGGTAAGTGACAGTTCTTTGATCGATGGTGATCACCTCAATAGACATGTTAATGGGGGTACGGTTGGAGCGATAAAGGAAATGGGTACCTGAACAATGTAAACTAAGTCTAAAATACCTACACAATAACTATAACCGTAATAAATGAACAATAAAACAGCGGAGAAACCGTGGATTAAATAAAAAGGCTGCAGTTATCAGCAGGGAGGCGTGAATACTGTGGCGAAGCAAGGAAGGGAATGAAGAGACCGGAGAGACGGACGGCCTTATATAGGCAGGCAGCCAACTACGTGGGAGGCGTGGGGATGGGGGACCCAACGCCGCCTCACATGGTGACCGAGCTGCAGGCTATGGACGTATATATGTACGTAAGTAGGATTCAATTAGCGTTGGGAACCCGCGTACCAAATTTCGTGAAGATGGGGCCATAAATAAGAAAGTTTAACATGGCAGAAGTTGTCGACCATTATGACCGTTACGCGTAGAATTTTGAAATGAAACCTGCTTAACTTTTGTAAGTAAGCTGTAAGGAATGAGCCTGCCAAATTTCAGCCTTCTACCTACACGAGAAGTTGGAGAATTAGTGATGAGTGAGTCAGTAAGGGCTTTGCCCTTTATTAGTATAGATCAGCAGTTATAAAGGGTGTAGTGCAATTGCTTAAAATATATGTTTAAAATCTTAATTGAAAAGTATTAAGATGTTTTACCCAAACAAACGAAACAATGATACCAAAACAATGCAGCCCTCAGACAACAAAGAAAACTAAGACATGAACACTCTATGTGGGTATCTCTGGCACTGCCCTCCAGTGGTTCAAGTCCTATCTGACTGATAGGCAAGAGTTTGTTAGTCTTTGCAACAGCAGATCCAACTCCGTGCCAGTCACACAAGGAGTCCCTCAGGGCTCTGTCCTTGGTCCTCTGCTTTTCTGTATTTATATGCTTCCCCTTGGCCATATTATCCATAGTTATGGATTGGGTTATCATTTTTATGCAGATGATACTCAGCTCTACTTCAATGTTAAAAGTGGAACTTCATCAGAGCTTTCTCAGCTCACAACCTGCCTTAGTGAAATTAAAACCTGGATGGAGCAGAACTCTTTAAAATTAAATTGCAATAAAATTGAACTCCTGCAAATTGGGACTAAAATGCAACTTAATAAAATGAGCTCCTTCCCAGTCCATCTTGGCAGTGATCTCATCAGACCTGCCTCTACTGTAAAAAATTTTGGTGTCATTTTTGATTCCTCCCTCACTTATTCCGCCCACATAAATCACATTAAGAAACTTTCTTACTTTCACCTCCGTAACATATCCCGTGTTCGCTCCTTCCTCTCCTTCTCTAATGCTGAGAAACTTGTCCATGCTTTTATCACATCCCGCATCGATTATTGTAATTCCCTACTGGCAGGTGCCCCTTCTAATCTTATATCACAGCTCCAGCTTATTCAAAACTCAGCTGCAAGAGTCCTTACTCGAACCAGCAGCAGCGAGTACATCACACCCATCCTGCTCCGTCTTCACTGGCTCCCTGTGTCCTACAGAATCGAATATAAAATCCTACTAATAACCTACAAAGCTTTAAATAACCTTGCACCAAACTACATCAGTGACCTCCTCCATCACTATGTGCCTGCCCGCCCACTAAGGTCCTCTGATTCTGGTAATCTTGTTGTGCCCCTCACTAATCTACAGTCTATGGGTGACAGGGCCTTCAGCTGTATAGCGCCCAGACTCTGGAATGACCTACCAAAATTAATCAGGTCAGCTGACTTCATGAATTCTTTTAAAAAACAACTCAAAACTCATCTGTTCAGGAAGGCTTTTAGCTCTATTTGACTTTATTACCTTTCTTTATTGCCAATGTAACCTGTATGTGTGTGCTAGACCATCAATTATGTTGTCTGTTTTTTTTCAGAATTTACTGTCTTAATCTTCTTTATTTATTTATCTGGTTTGTACAATGCTATATACTGTATATTCTGCCGTTCTTTATTACATTCTGTAAGTGCCTTTAAGAATGGGAAAGGCGCTATATAAATAAAATGTATTATTATTATTATTAAGGTTGCAGAACCCCCTGATAATCAATATGGGGGACTGCCCTAGATGTCCAAAACGAGATGCTTCATATTGTACTGAAACTTCAGTATTGAGTTTTTGAACTAGATTTATTTTAGTATTAACTTTCAGTTTCATTTTTTTTACTATCTTTTTTTGTTTAATTTACTTGTTGGCGCATTGTCTCTTTACCATTAATGTTATTGTGACAGGTCGAACTAGTGACATCACCTGTATTTCCTGTATAATATGGTGGCACATGCCTGCAGTGAATACTCCGAACAAAGAAATGCTTAGCGTTAGCTTAATTTCCAAGTAGGCCATAGTGTTAGCTTTCTATGGCCTTGATTTTGGTTCTATCTCTTGATCAACATTGTTGTCATTGACCATTGTTTCTTTTCATTTTGACTTTCTATCTTTTTTATTTTTACCTCCAGGTTTTTTCTGACTTTGTCTTTTGGCTCTTTGATCATCTACTGGTTAATTCTTTGCTCACAATAATCACCGAGCACCTGGTTTGCTTACTTTAGGTTTTGCCCTTTACACACACACAAAAAAAATTCTTGTTTTTCTTGCCTTGTCTGTACTATTTTTGATTGCTTCTTCATTTTATAAATGAAACGTATGCCTGACAACGTTGGGGCATGCACCTAATTTGACGATGGATGGTGTCCTTCCAGATCTGGACCAGGGCATCACTGAGCTCCTGGACAGTCTGAGGTGCAACGTGGTGGCATTGGATGGGCCGAAACATAATGTCCTAGAGGTGTTCTATTGGATTTAGGTCAGGCGAGCATGGGGACAGTCAATGGTATCAATTCCTTCATCCTCCAGGAGTTGCTTGCATACTCTCGCCACATGAGGCCAGGCATTGTTGTGCACCAGGAGGAACCCAGGACCCACTGCACCAGCATAGGGTCTGACAATGGGTCCAAGGATTTCTTCCCGGTACTTAATGGCAGTCAAGGTGCCGTTGTCTAGCCTATAGAGGTCTGTGCATCCCTCTTTGGATATGCCTCACCAGGCCATCACTGACCTACCACCAAATTGGTCATGCTAAACGATGTTACAGTCAGCATAACATTCTCCACGGCTTTTCCAGACCCTTTCACGTCTTTCACATGTGCTTAGGGTGAACCTGCTCTCATCTGTGAAAAGCACAGGGCGCCAGTGGTGGACCTGCCAATTCTGGTATTCTATGGCAAATGCCAATTGAGCTCCACAGTGCTGGGCAGTGAGCACGGGGCCCACCTCATGAAGTCTGTTTCTGATTGTTTGGTCAGAGACATTCTCATCAGTGGCCTGTTGGAGGTCATTTTGTAGGGCTCTGGCAGTGCTCATATTGTTCCTTCTTGCCCAAAGGAGCAGTTACCGGTCCTGCGGATGGGTTAAGGACCATCTACAGCCCAGTCCAGCTCTCCTAGAGTAACTGCCTGTCTCCTGGAATCTCCTCCATACCCTTGAGACTGTGCTGGGAGACACAGCAAACCTTCTGGCAATGGAACGTATTGATGTGCCATACTGGAGAATTTGGACTATCTGTGCAACCTCTGTAGGGTCCAGGTACCGCCTCATGCTACCAGTAGTGACACTGACCTTAGCCAAATGCAAAACTAGTAAAAAAATAGTCAGAAAAGATGAGGAGGGAAAAATGTCAGTGGCCTCCGCCTGTTAAACCATTCCTGTTTTGGGAGTGATCTCATTGTTGCCTCTCTAGTGAACCTGTTTTTAATTTCATTAACACCAGCAGCTGAAACTGATTAACAACCCCAACTGCTACTTAACTGACCAGATCAATAGCCCAGAAATTTCATTGACTTGATGCTATACTCTGATTAAAAAGTGCTCCTTTAGTTTTTTTGAGCAGTATATAAAGAAGCTGATAACCTTTCAGTAGCTACATAAACTGTTAAAGGATGTGCTTAGTGATTAGGCAACAGCAGATAATGAAGTGTGAATAGAATTTAAAAATTAGAAATGAAATAAATAGAAAAGACTGGAGAGAGTATTAAAAGGAGTCAGTGATAGCATATATAAACTCTAAAATGCATACAGTTCAGAAATCACTGCCCAATGACTAGATGCTTGCAAATGTCCCATTCTATAAAAAATGTGATTGGACTAATCCTAGTTACTATAGGCTCAATTAAATTGTACAATCTGTATTACTACTTTTAATATTTGTTTGTAAAGTGACTTTTAAATTTGTTGACAGCTTAGAATTGATGTCAAAAGCTATGACGCAGATCCTTTCCTGCTAGTTTCTAGCATGTAGTTCACAGATGCCTAATTTTACCTTACATTGTATAAGGGTGACATTAAATTTACACCACATAAATTCAAAAGTGAACAGTTTCCTCTTGTTAACTGGTATTACTTTTACTTACTCCTCTATCTTCTGCTTAAACATTTTTGTTATGTCCTAGAGAAATTTGGATCCTGCATAGATGATTAGTTTGTTAATCAACTCTAGTTCTCTATAAAGGAAGTTATAATTTATATTACCCTGCTTAGGACAGGACTGCCTTCTGAGTTACCTGTAAATCTAATATGTCAGGATCTGGCAGTGGTTAGTACTTTTTTGTACTCTTTACCAAGAATTTGGGTTAGTAAGTTTTTTTATTTCTAGGCATTACAAGATATCAGCATAGTAGCATGCACATGATGTCATGGAATCCTCCTTATTTAACACTGGAAGCGCAGCGAGTGGCACCTATTGGCGTGGTGTTTTTAAATCTTTAATTATTTCATCAGTGTGTGTGTCACGCTCAGGTCTTTACTTGACGTTTTCTAAACAGCTGCACAGCAAGTGCTAATGTAGTCGTAACTTTAACATGCTACTCAGAAAATGTAATTGATATTATTTTTCTTTGGTTTTATTGCATCAGATAATGATTTATTAACACAAACAACAGCTTTGAATGTTGGAACCCAGGTGTAAATTGTTGTCTCTCTCTCCTTCAGCATGAACTTGACCACATTTGTATAACCTTTTCACCTTGGAAAAATCACTGTAGTCACTGCTATCAAGATTAATGTATGTTGCTACCAGAAAATGAACTCCAGGCTCTCTCTCCCTCTCTCTCTCACTCTCCTCCAGGCAACTATACAACAATCACAGAACAAATATTACTAGTATACACACACACATATATGTATATATATATATATTAATATATATATATATATATATATATATATATATATATATATATATATATATATATATATATATATATATATACAGTATATACACACACAGATATATATATATATATATATATATATATATATACACACACACACTCACACACACACACATATATATATATATATATATATATATATATATATATATATATATATATATATATATATATATATATATATATACAGTAATCCCTCACTTATCGCGGGAGATAGGTTCCAAGGCCGACCGTGATAACTGAATTTCCGCGAAGTAGGGACACCATATTTATTTAATTATTTAACGTGTATTTAGACGTTTTTAAACCCTCCATGTATTGTTTACAACCCACCCTTTACTAAGCAATATGAAATCAGTAGATAAGTTTACACTTACTGTATAGCGAAGTACACGTAGCTATATATGACGTGATGATGGTTATGAATATGCTGCACAGTAAAAATGATGACAATGAAGGTGATAATCCCCTGAATGCAGTAGCAAGAGCAAGTTAATGCTGAATGAGTGAGATGAGACTTCCTGGTTAATGCAGCACTCCGTCGCTGAGCCAATCAGCAGCACACAGGAACTTAACTGCGTGCTGTGATTGGGTACCTTCTCAGCCATCCGCCAATAGCATCTCTTGTATGAAATCAACTGGGCAAACCAACTGAGGAAGCAAATACCAGAAGTAAAAAGACCCATTGTCCGCAGAAACCCGCAAAGCACCGAAAAATCCGCGTTATATATTTAGATATGCTTACATATAAAATCCGCGAAGTCGTGAATCCGCGAAAAGTGAACCGCGAAGTAGCGAGGGATTACTGTACACACATATATATATATATATATATATATATATATATATATATATATATATATACATACAGTAGGGGGTTTCGCCCCCTGCTCACTTTGCTTGCCAACACCCCCCCAGCGTCTCTGCTGCTCGCATTGTGAAGAGGGGGGATGAACGCACCCCAAGGAGGTGCGGTCACTCCTTTGAAACCCCCTCCTAAATGGTGGTACAATGGGAAATAAATAGTTTATTTTTGTACCTCCTCTTTGCTTGATAAGCTGCTGGCTTGCTGCTGCTGCCATGCCGTGCGATCTGCATCTCACGCAGCGCTTCGAACATTTAAAAGCCTGTACAGCAGATGTCCTTTTGTCTCACTGCCTTGTCTCTCTTCTCCACCAGACATCTTCTGCTCATCTTGGGGGTCCCGCTCACTTGGCGCACCCCTATGAAGAGGAAGATTTTCTATTATTTTAATTGAGAGATGGAATATATATATATGAACTCCGTAACACTCCCTCCCAACTCCAACTCTGTTGCTGGGTCTCTAATAGTCCTTAATATAGTCCTTGACCCGGAAGTGCTTCTGTCCTTCCGCTCATGTTGAGACACCAGGTAAAATGTCCAATAATTAACTTTATTATAATAACAATGTGCACAAAGCACCTCCACTCCACAATACTCCAATAATCACAATAATAATCAACGCACTAATCAATCCTCCACTCCCAGCAGCTCTGTTCTACACCCTCCCAACTCGGCTCACTGCTGGGATCTCCCACAGTCCTTTTATAGTCCTTGACCCAGAAGTGCTTCTGTCCTTCCGCTCATGTGATTCATCAGCACTTCCGGGTCAGGTGGAGACTTGTATTTTCTTCAGCCCGGAAGTACTTCTGTCCTTCCATCCCCATGACTTGGGCTATATTGGAAACAGAAGTCCCCATGTCTCCCTGCAGCATCCCCTAGCGCCACGGTTTTCAAACTTTTTTGAACAAGTACCACTCCGTGAGAACCAGTAAACTGAAGTACCACTGTCAATGAATTGTTAATTTACGGCCGTGTTGTTTTGAAGAAAAAGTCACTATAATCACTATAATGACTATAATTATGATGTTAAAGTGATATTAAACTAATTAAAGAATCGTTTTAAAAAAGTGCGAGGTGTATAAACAGGTAAAACGACTGAAAAGTCATATGCTCGGTTATTTGACGGCAGATTCTCGCTCACGAGAAGAATTTTAATAACTTTGTTCACATGCAAAATACATTATCACTTGTAAGGTTACTCACTCTTACTGCCATGCTTAGTGCGAAACGTGCGCTTTTTTTGCCATCAGGTCCTGGATCCGTGGAGAAAGTGTGCTTACCGAGACCACCAGATCGTATTCCAAATACAAACAATTTCTTGGTTTCGTCTTTATGCTTGTCATGGAAGAAAAGGCCTTTTCGCATAGATACATCGACCCGAAGGGTAGCAGAGCTGTAATCGCCTTAGCACCGAGTTCATCATGCTCTTTCCTCACTTGACTCCGGAATTCTGTCACTGATTTTTCTTTGAACATTTCTTGGAAATGCTGATTATCTGTCATATCTATCAATATCTCTTGCTGCTGGATGGAAAGATCGGCACTCATAATGTTCTCCATATTAAACGGCGATGTAATCCAGCGCTTTCCAATGTCGCTTCCTGACATCAAGAATGGAAAATATGATACGAATTCCGAATGGAGCTTCTTCAGATGGTTGGTAATAACTTTCTGTATTTCCCTTGTATCGATGGCAGTGCTCATTGCTAGAAATTCCGAGAGAATCGGAAACATTTCTAAGTTTCCATTTGCGACCCGATTCATCCAGAAATAGAGTTTCTTATGAAAAGCTGAAACTTTCTCTTCCATTGTAAAAATGTTGTGTCCGTATCCCTGGAGGGACACGTTCAGTTCGTTTAATTTTTTAAACATGTCTGCAAGGTAACCAAGGCAGCAAACCCATGACACATCTTTAAACTTCTCTGCAAGGGATGATGAATCTTTCAGGAAGAGATACACCTCATCACGGAGCTCAAAAATCCTCATCAGAACTTTTCCTCTTGAAACCCATCGAACTTCTGTATGGAAAAGCAACATCTTATGGTCAGAACCTATTTCTTGGCACAATTGACAGAACAACCGTGCGTTCAAAGGGCGGCTCTTGATGTAATTAATAATTTTTACAGCATCATTCAAGGTCTCGTGCAAAATCTCACTCATTCTCTTCGATGCCAGCGCATGTCTATGCAGGATGCAATGAGAAGAAATTATCGAATTATTTTGTTGCCTTGCTCTCGCAATGAAACCAGCTGTTCTTCCTGTCATTGCTGCTGCTCCATCTGAAAAAATTGCAACGCACCAAAACCAAAGAATATCATGTTCGCGGAAGAAATCATTGATATGTTTGAAAATTTCCTCACCAGTTGTTCTCTCAGGTAAAGGTCGACAAAGGAAAATATGTTCGATAATATCTTCAGAATCTGGAACACGAACAAAAACGACCAACTGGGCTTCGCCTGAAATATCTGTGCTTTCATCCAACTGCATCGAAAACTCCTTAGCTGCAATTATCTTCTCAACCACTTGTTGTATCAAATCCTCCGATATATCTTTAATTCTCCTGCACGGTGTTATCAGAACATGGGATACTTTTCAAAACGCTGGCCATTTTGTCGTCGAACATGATTGATATGATTTCTATTGCCGAAGGAAGCACAAGTTTCTCAACAACAATATGGGGTTTATTTTGTTTTGCCACTAGCAATGACAGAGCATATGATGCCTGCAAACACTTGTCAGGCACACTTGTTGTTTTTCTGAACACTGTCTGCTGCTTCAAAAATTCGTCTTTACTCCTGACAAAAAACGACAACGGCTTTCTGTTGTGATCTTTGCGCTTAGTTGTAAAATGTCGCTGAAGTAAGGATGGCTTCATACACTGGTTCAACAGTACCTCATTGCAGATAACGCACACAGGCTGCTGATGAGTGTCGCTTTCAATGTAATAAAACCCCCATTGCAAATAGTCTTCGCTGTACTTGCGATTTGGTTGAGCTGTCTTTATTTTCTTTTTTGGTGGTTCTTTCGGTGTATCTTGTCGCTCAGAATTCGGTGGAAATGTTGTTTTGATAGCAGTTCGAACCGCCTCTTTGTGATTCTTGCACAGATGTTGCCACTTTTCTGATAACGAATTTGTCCATCTTGAAAAAACTGCGCAGGACACAACACAGTAAAATGGGTAAACGGCGGGTAAATCACTTTGCACGCAGATCGGAAATGCTCCACCTTCTTTGAGACAAACCATAAATCGAACTGAAGAAATGAGACTGCTGAGAAGCCAGTTATCCTTTGCTCCAACTTCTGGTGATTCACCAGCTGGACGAAACTTGTTGTCTATTTCTGTGCTATTCCAATTTCAGACCAAAGATGTGAGTAGGTAATGAGTTTTCGGGAAATGGGTGCCCATGCTAATAAAAGCTGGCTTGGAGACTTCCACGCATTTACAGTAGTATACTTATACTATATATGATTATATACAACATATTGGCATTCTAGCAACATCGATTCGTGGAAAATAAAGGAGCACACGAGTACCACTTGGCATGACTTGAAGTACCACCAGTGGTACGTGTACCACAGTTTGAAAACCGTGGACATAGACACTGCAGACTCAATGAAGTATGCAGATAAGAGAATGAATAGTGGAATTTCTTTGAGGACATGGAAGGACTAATGGAACATAGCATATGGCCGCAAATGATGTGCCATTAAAAAAAACAAAAGAAAGATCTGAGTACAGCTATACTGAAATGCTGGATCACATATGCATACTTGCACATATTGAATCACATAGACACTAACACAGGTTTATAGCAGATGTGTACACATTCAAAGAAAGCCGAATATTTATTGATTTTGCATTCATTGCACCAGTATGTAGTGTCTATGCATTGTAATGTTTCCACAACTCTTGCCAAAACAAAGTACATCTCTGGTGCCTATTTTACATTCAGCAGCATTTTTATCATTTATATTTTATCATCCCTTTTGTTTTTTCAAAAGGCTTCTCATTTTGTGGTCAGGTACTACATTCCATTGGTCCTTCCAAGTCCACAAAGAACATGTACAGTTCCTTCTCTTACCTACATACTTATTTATGGATGCAGTGAATACAGGCCGATTTACTCACAAATCACACTGTCCACAACCTGCCAACTCCCGGGTATTCCTTTCCCCACATCAAACTAATAGTGGCAGCGTAGTTTGTATTGCTGAGCTGAATATGTTTATATCATCTGAACTGAGTTTACAGGTGAAAGGCTTAATATATTGAAGAAAATGTGCTCTGAAGCAAATAGATAAACTCAAAGACAATTTTGCGATATCAAGTTTAAAAATGGCATGGTGATATATGGTAAGTTATAAGTGGTAATTTATTAATTGAGCCGTGTGATTGAAAGTGGAATGAAAATTACTGAAATGAAACATTTCTTAGAAAAAAGTAATACTTAACATGTAGTAAAAAAACTTTTTTACCTAAAGTTTCATGTGTCATGTGACACAAAGAACAATTTAAGTTGTACAAGAAATATGGGTCAAGATCATGTCAACGTTTGATGAACAAGTGAGAAAGGCAGATATGACACTAGGCAGATAAAGAAATAACATGTTTTCCAATATCAGCAGAAAGAGAGAACAGATTAACTGGATAGTTTATTTCCTTGCCGGCAACCAATGGCTGTAGTTGGTTGATAAATGTGGACGTTTTGAGTAGAACTTTTTAAAGAAAGTGTTGGGAAAGGTCATTAAATGAAACCAAAATTTCACTGACTAAAACCACTGTGGGTAGCAACTTTATATAAACGCCTCCTGTTTCCAGCAGGGTGCGCTCTTTCTCCCTTGGGATGTGCCCTTTTTGATGCAGAACAGACTAGAGCCAATACCCATCCCTTTTATAACCATGGCGGGAAAATAATCAAACAAGAGAAACATGGTACAAAAAGAGATATATTGCATGTATTTAACTTTCTTTAAAAGAGAACTATCATTCCCAATAATACAATGTTTAATCCTTTTATACATACATATTCAGGCCAGAGAGAAGCCAAGGAACATCATAGCCAAGTAGGGGAATGCTGACAACCAGTTGTCCCATCTGGTGGATTGTCGATGGCATGGAGGCATCATTATAACCACTCACTTATTTACATTTTCATAAAATTCTTCTCAGATATGGGGATGGGCTATTTATTTTTGGAATAAACCCAAATAACACCTTCACCTGTTCTCATTTATGGCAGACTGTGTTTTGTAACCATATTGGTCAAGCAGGCATCAACATGTTTAAAAAAAGCCTGCTTGTATGTCCCTCACATGTTTTCTGTCCATCTCTCTAGCCTGTGCCTTCCATTTGTCATTTGTCCATCTCTCTTCCAGTCTCTCTCTTTCAAATGAATTGCATGGCTTTGAAATACATTTCACAGATTATATTGGCACAAAATAATCTTCACGTTACATTCCACCCTTTGGCAATGTAATCTGTGAATATTCAAAAAAATCTTGTCCAATGTACCTAGAGAAATGGAGTGTACCTAATTCTTATGGTACTTTTAGCAAGTATACATAATTTGCTTATGAATTACAACTACACACGACAAACATAATTGGAGAGACAGTTACATTTAACATATTCTAAGTGGATGGTGATCACTTAGTGCTCCTTAATTTCTTCCGCAGAAGAAATGAAGGTAAAGAAGTTATGTTCTTTCTCATTTTGTGTCTTACATTACTTACATAATTATTGTTGCGACCAAATATCCCAGGGCCCTTGCAGTGGGTATCATAGTCCCACATTATATTATGAATCTAAAGCACTTTAGTGGACTTTACTGTCATTTGGCACTTATAACATTTCCAACTAAGGTGTGTGGATATATGTGCCCACCATTTGATGTATAATCCCTTTTTATGAATTATAACAGTTATAACACAAATCAGATGCTATTGTAGTGTTTCCAGATCTCTTGCTGTGATTATTATAATTGATCTCTATTAGTCTTATTGCATAATTAGAGAGAAAACATTCCACTATATTCTGTCCTCCCCATCTTCACTTTGGGATGCTGTATTCCCCTTTGGTTAACAATTCAATATAATTTGTTGTGAATTACGCATACCCTCGTACCTCTGTGCCCTTCTTATAATACTTTAAAATATTTTTTTCCTAAACTGGCTATACATGCCTTGTCCAACCCAGTGGTTTGTAGATAGAGTCTTTCATTTGATGGCTTTGTAGGTCCCTCCATTACAAAGCAAATGAGATGCATACATGGTGACTTTCTACATCAGCAGAGTACCACTTCACATTTGCAACTTGTGTGTTAGTCAACCATGAGAATCTTGCGTCCAACAGCTGTTTTCCACCTTAGTCCATAACCTCTTTGCCTCCTTTACTTATGTCTGCACAACCATATCATGCCATCAAGTTTACTTAGCTGGACTTACAATCTTCTTTTCTGTGGTTTTTCCACCCTGCATAAATTCTTCACCAGCTGTTATCACGTATGTGCAGCAGACCAAGAGTCATTGGTACAGTTGTGTTGAATCATCGTAGAACACCACCTTTTCTTCGTTGATAAAGCACCACCACTGAGTTGGAGAGGTTTGAACAACCACTAAATTGAGCGGTCAAACTAAAACACTTGCTATACTACTAGAGTTAAGAAGGGTGAAGGGTAGAGCAAATACATAACATAAAACAATGCCTTATCAGACATCTGTATAATAAGGTACAAAATGCTATTGGTGAAAATCCTAGACTCTCACTTCCTAGCCTCATACCATACATTGTGAATGACCACTAGATAAACCAATGTTGCAGGTTGTTACATTTTAACCAGATTAGTAAAAATGTTTCCTCAGTCTTACATTTATTTGCACCTCAAAATTATTTTATTCAAGGCTCTGGTCCCCTTCTTTTTCTTTGCTTATCATTTGAACATTTTATTATACAGCATATCAAACCTTTACGCTTGGACAAGTAATCAGCTTGCACACAAAATAAACCAGATAATTACTGCTCATGATTCTATTTTGATAGGCAAACATACACCACCCAGTCATCTAATTACTTCAAATTTGTTTCATGCAACATTTAATTTCCAGTATCTCATGTGTTTCATCCTTTGGCCACAGAGAATTTGATGAATCTGCCAGGGGAATAAAATACAATATACTGTATATATTCGTAGTTACACATTTTTATACATATAATACTGTAATTTATTAGAATTCAGGCCTTACTAATCACTGCAAGCTGTTTTTTCCCCTGTGTTCTAAACTTCACTGAAATGCAGTAGGGTCAGTAGATCATTGCCTTATTTAATACTGCATCTGTTTTCAGCTTAAACATTTGACCTATGCCTTGTACAAATGACAGGCTTTGTCCAGCATGCAGCTTGAATGTTTGTTTGATGTTATATTAATTATGCATCAGTATGGAAAATATTATTACTACTTTTTAAAATTGACTTGCATTACTATTTACCTGTAGGCATCAAGTCTAAAATATATGATCCCCTGTTACTATTTGGGGTGTCCCCCCTCCTTTGGGATCCGCTTTAAATTACTAATTAGTCCGCTGACACACAAAGAAGCACATATGTTTTATAGACACATCTATACAGACATACATATAATGACATATGAGGGCATCTGCTACCCCAAACCCTGAAACAGATATTTTAATCTTCTTCAGACCCCTTTATCATGTCAACAAAAATACTCTGTTTTCATCTCTAACTAGATTTTATCCCACTTCATTCCCAAGTAGCTTACCTGGCTAAAGTAGAAGTACATTATTTCATAAAACAGGACATTTAACGTACTGGAAACAGCTTTTCATAAACCACAGCTTCTACTGTCCCTCTGTAACAGTGGCCTTCCATCTTTGCCTTCATTCATGCACAATAAGTATACACCATTCAATGCATTTACACATTCCTTGCCGTTCATGCTTATATTTATTTGTCAGAACAAACACCAATCAGCCTGTCATGGTGCAAGTTGCTGTTAATTTCATCAAATTGGAAAAACGTCCAGCTGAGTTACATATGGCGCTGGTCTCCAGATCAAGGGGACTCTGTGGCAAACCAGTTCGGTGACAACAAGGAAAGAAAAATCCTCCTTGGTGATCCAATTCTACAACAATAAGGACTAACTCCAACCATCGGGAAACCACGTGGCATAATTCCATTGCAAGAAAGCATTCGCATACAAAAGCTACGCAGTCATAGGGAATAATACAACTCAACACAAAAAAAATACATATCTATTTAAGCTTGAACCTTCACTTCACATCACCGGGTAAGAGTGCTAACCACTGTGCCACCACATGCTCCACTGTAATAGTTCCTCAAATACACAACCTCCACACACAGACATTGGGCACATTCATATTATTGCAAGAAGTTGTCTCACTTGTTGTTTATCCTTATCCAAAGAACATTTTTCCTTAAAAGGTGATCGCAGTTTGAAGGAAAGATGTTTTGCACATTGGAAACATTGTTTAAAAATAAGTGAAGACATTTTCATTTTACTGCGGTGGGCTGGCGCCCTGCCCGGGGTTTGTTCCCTGCCTTGCGCCCTGTGTTGGCTGGGATTGGCTCCAGCAGACCCCCGTGACCCTGTAGTTGGGATATAGCGGGTTGGAAAATGGATGGATGGATAATGAATGGATGGATTTTCATTTTACCAGATTCTTTAACCCAAAATATTTTTTATAAGATCAGATTTCTTTTTCTCATGTGAGAAGTTGAGATCCAATGGATACCTTCCTAAAGTATGACCAGTACTCACAGTAAGTTAATGTATGCATTTTAAACCAAACTTAGAGACATGCTTCTCATTGCAAGGTTAAAACCAATTATTATTATTTGTTCTTTTTTCAGTTTAAGTCAGAGCTCTTTATATTTTTTCTTTATTTGTGTACACAGTGTTCTCTTTCATTTTCAACAATTGCTTATAAAGACAGTGTTAATACAAGCTTATAATTTAAGCAATACTTACCAGATAACTTCAATAGCTTTCTGTTTGTTTTAAGTTTCCTGAAGGAAACGGCATATTAACATTTTAACACATGTTTTACAGCACATATCATTTTTGGAGGGCTGCATTAACCTTTTTTTTTCTTTACAGCTCAGAACTGCTACATGAATGACAGAGTGTGACAGCAACAGCTGCACAGCTCATAAACTGCGTTTTTAACGGGTAGACGAGTCAAGTATTTTGGATTATATTAGACTGCTATTATGCCAATACTTAGTGTCAAAAAGCTTTTCTACAATTCTTTTAGTGAGCACAGTTGAGATTTTATGGGCTTCATTGGCACTGAAGCTGTTTATTTTTAAGTGATTGACTGCCAGCGCCTGTTGTACGGGTGTCTTGTCTTTCAACAACGTAACATAACGCATGCCTGCTTGCACATTTCACATATCTGCCTGCACCGACTCTTAATAATGCACAGTTTCTCGTAACTTTTCTAACTTATTTTTTAATGGTTAACGTTGTAACATAGTTTGTGAATAACTGTTCCCCAACACGGCACTTATTTTTTAGCAGACTTTGGATATCCGACCCGCTGGTTACTAATTGATTTTATTTCTGTTTTGTAATAGTGCTTGTTTCTTCCTCTCGGGTTTTGGCGTTTGTAGGGGAGCTGGGGGTGAAGGGTGCATGATTAGGAATGGGATCAAAAATACTAAACTAAAATACAAAAACAACTGCACTGTACTAGCATTATAAACCCATTAGATATTGTTGGAGTCTATTAAATGCCAAAACTTTGCTAGACAATCCTGGATAGCTTCTGCTCAAGCATAATCCTTCATAAAAACCTGGACATGGACACAAATAGATGAACATATGCAGGCTTGGTCCACAATAGAAATAAAATCCTGAAGCTCTTCTTTATACTCCTTGCTTTGTACTCCAGTAAATACAAATTATTGCCAATATACTAACAACCCAATTGTGCTTCACTCACTCAGAATATGGAACCAATGTAGGAAGAATTTTAAGATAGAGAAGCTTTTATCTGTGGCACTTCTGCACGATAACCATCTTTTCCCACCCTTTCAAGCGTACGCAGTTTTTAATGTTTGGAAAACATTTGGGATTAAATCACTTACGTTGACTTATCTTGCTCAACTGGAAGAATCCTAACCCATCTCTTTTAACTCAGTGGGTAACTGATGTTATATGCTATTTGAAATTGGAAAAAATCTAATTATCACTTAGAGGATCTGTATAAAACTTTTTAAAACCTGGCAGGATCTAATCAATAACATTTTAGAATAAACTTTTAAATTGAAAAAGTGGATTCTCTTCCCTTATTTATCCATCCATTTTCCAACCCGCTGAATCCAAACACAGGGGTCTGCTGGAGCCAATCCCAGCCAACACAGGGCACAAGGCAGGGACCAATCCCAGGCATGGTGCCAACCCACCGCAGGACACACACAAACACACACTAGGGCCAATTTAGAATCGCCAATCCACCTAACCTGCATGTCTTTGGACTGTGGGAGGAAACCCACGCAGACACAGGGAGAACATGCAAACTCCACGCAGGGAGGACCCGGGAAGCAAACCCAGGTCCCCAGGTCTCCCAACTGCGAAGCAGTAGCGCTACCCACTGCGCAACTGTGCCGCCCACTTCCCTTATTTATTTTAATTATTTTTCTTTTTTTATTTATGTATTATTTACTTATTTTTCCTACTATTAAAGTTTTACTCTGTTGGTCTAGCTCTCTTTCTCATGGGTGGGAGCTGATTTAATATGAAATTATTTTTGTAAAATTTGACTTGCTTGTATGGAATGTTATTTGCTTTTAATTCAATAAAATGCTTTAAAAAAGAAAGCTGTTTTTTTGATATTCTGGATAAAGTAATTTTTGACATACAAGTATAAGATGGTCACTCCAACAGGCTTTTGTTCTTCTTTATTTTCATTCATTGCATTTTTTCACTGTTATTTGATTTCTTTTAATCAGTGTGTTATTTTAATGTACTTTAACATTATCTCATGACAGATACAGAGCATAACAGAGACTGATTTGTTGAGAAAAAGAAGAGAACGGGACTAGTTATTCACACATTCTCTATTTCTCTCCTCACTAGAATGAACAAATAGAAGAAAAAGAAGAAGTGTGACATTACTTCCAGTTTGCTTACACCAGTGGTCTCAAATTCAAATTGGCTTCAGGCCACTGCTGGTATTGTCATGTCATACAGGGGCCACGTGAATGTTCAAGTACAGCAAGAGACAGAATATTCTTTAAATCTATTTTGTTTTCCGTTACTAACATATTTTTTCAAAATGCATTGTAAACATAAATTCATTACTTTTAAACATGCAATTCTCTTTTCATTAAATTAACTTAAATACATTTACCACACTTTGCATTAACCTAACACATGGAACATCTGAATACATCTGAACTTATATTCTATTTCTGTCCAGAAACCTGGCAGCGCTTCTGTTCACACAGCCTTGCCACATTTGCTCTAATGGAGTTTACAGTAGAAACTCTTAAGTAAAGCTTCAAGATTAGCATCAGTAAACCCACACCTGTACTTGCATTTATTAAAGTTCATAATTGAGAAAAGTTTCTCACACAGATATATGCTTCCAAAAAGGCACATTAGCTGACTGAATACTTTGGACAGCTCTGGGAAGGATGGAGGTAATTCTTTCAGAAACTGCCCAGTCAAGTCTGCTTTCCCCTGTGCCTCTCTGAACTTAGATTTTAGCTCACTATTGTACTGCAAGTCAATTAGTTCTGTTTGGAGCAAACTTGGAACACTCTCCACATCAGCTGAAAAGAGGTCTGCAAACATCTGGAAGGTGTTGCTGTGTAATCTAAAGTCAGCAAAACAGTGATCAAATTCCTGCAGTAGGTTTTCAATAGCAGATATATATGTATCACTCCTGAATGCTGTGCCATCCTCCACAAGAAATCTACATGTTGGGAAAAGAGTGAGATTTTTGGCAGAAAGCTGTATTTTCCATAATTTCAATTGTGTGGTGAAGACTTTCATAAGCTGCTGGGATGAGCTGATGAGGGCCCTGGAGCTTTAAGTTAAGTATGTCCAGCTCCTGTGTAATATCCACTAAGAAAGCAAGGTCCATGACCCATTGTGGATCCTCCAACTCAGGAACATCCATTCTGCCATCTGCCATGAAATTTTTCATGTCTATTCTCTATATAAAAAATTTCTTCAGGATATTTACCCTGCTGAGCCAGCACACGTCAGTAAAGTAAAGTACATCACCATAAGTTGACTCAATTTCTTCTAAAAAGGCGATGCTGTAAAAACTCCTTGACCTGATGTAATTAGTACATTTCAGAACAACAGACATGACATGTTCAAACTGTAAGCATTTGCTGCACAGTGCTTGTTGATGAACAATGTAGTGTAAAACTACTGCTGGATCAGATTTTTCCTCTTCTAATTTTTTTTGAACCAACACTATCAGTCCATTTTATTTGCCTGTCATGGACGAGGCTCCATCTCTGGTGATGCCTACCAGTTTGTTCCATGGCAAGCCAGCAAGCTCAATCACGTCACACAAAATCTGACATATATCATTGCCTGTGGTACGGCTGTGCATCGGACATAAACTTAGCAATTCTTCAGTCACATCGAATTGGAAATTAACACCCCTAATGAAAATCACTAGTTGAACAGTGTTGATTTTGTCGGTGCTTTTGTCAAGCGCTACAGAGTATGCAGTAAAAACTTTAGCTTTCTCGCGTAATGTCATTTGATAACTCACCTATTCACTCTGCCATGGTTTTTGCTGATAAGGAGATATTTTTGAACAAGCCCATCTTTTCTGGACACAATATTTTAGTGACTTTTACCGTACAGTCCTTAAGAAACTGCCCTTCGGTGAATGGCTTTTCTGCCTTAGAGATTAACTCACTTACCACATAATTTTCTTCCACCGCACCATCAGCATCCTTCTTTGCTTTGCAAAAAAGACTTTACTGTAATTTCAGGCCTTTGCGTAGCTAGTTTTTCCCTGATGCTTATCATACTGTTCTCTGGGTTTAGTCAAATATTGACATTTGAGATTATATTCCTTCAAAACAGCAACTTTTTCTTTGCATATAAGACAGGTGGCATTCCCACTGAATTCCACAAAAAATGTGCATCTTTCTTGAAATTGTCTGTGTTCAGCATCCACCTTCCTTTTTGGTTTGGAAAGAGACATCTTTTTTATTGACAACTAAGCAAATGAATTCCAAAAAAAATAACTTGCTTTCTTTTTACCAAATACTGCACATTTGCACCAAATGACAGAACTGAAATATTTACATTAATTTTAAATTATTTTTTAATTTTAAATTATTATTTTTAAACTAGTTTGGACTTAAACGAGTAAAAGACGGAAGTAGGCGAAAAGAGTTAAATAAATTTACCATTCGCGTGCTGGATTGCATTATTTTGTTGACGTAATATACGGGCCAGTAGGAAAGGGACGGGGGGCCGGAAATGGCCCATGGGCTCGGAGTCCCTGGCTTACACCTCTACCCTTTCCATCAAGGAAGGATAAAAGTGCATTGTCGAAGTGAAGTGGCCATTGTTTGATCAACAAACGTGGTATAGTGTGGTAGATAGGGGGCGCTGTCGACCCCTTGAACCCTCAGACAACACGTTGAGACACCAGGTAAAATGTCCAATAATTAAATTTATTATAATAACAATGTGCACAAAGCACCTCCACTCCACAATACTCCAATAATCACAATGATAATCAACACACTAATCAATCCTCCACTCCCAGCAGCTCCATTCTACACCCTCCCAACTCGGCTCACTGCTGGGATCTCCCACAGTCCTTTTATAGTCCCTGACCCGGACGTGCTTCTGTCCCTCAGTCCATGTGATTTCATAGCACTTCCGGGTCAGATGGGAAACTCTCCTTTTCTTCAGCCCGTAAGTACTTCATTTCTTCCATTCCCATAACGAGGTAGTACTTCTGGGCTATAATAAAAACAGTTGTGCCTCCCTGCAGCATCTCCTGGCAGCCCCCATGGCATCCAGCAGGGCTGTGCATCCGAACTCCATTGTTCATAATGCCCTGCAATGATTTGGGGCACTTCTATGCTGCAGGGAGGACTCCCTCTAGCGGCCAGGGGGTGTGAGCCGGGAAAGACTGCCGGCCATCCCTCACAATAGAAAAAAAAATTAGCCCTCCTTGTTTTTCTAAAAACACAATGTTTCCTTGTGCATTGTTTTCAGTGTTTTTTTCTCTTTGCGTCATCACTACAACAACTAACTGGGTCTCCTGGATGGAACTCATTTTGTGTCTTTGTCTGCTTTATTCTCACTACATTCCTTAAGAATGTTTTTAAACAATTGTCATCTTATTTGCAGAATAGTTTATGTATTGTTTTACAATTGTTATTTATTGCTTTATTGTTTCTTACTTGTGCTGCTGTTATGTCAGTCACCTGACATTACCCTAGTTAAAGACTAAGGCCCTATCCACACTAGTACATTTTTGTTTAAAAATGCAGACATTTGTCTTTATTTTTATTTTATTTTTATGATATTATTTTATTCAGCTTACCCAATCTGTTTGTTTGGGTCAAATTTTGCAATCAATTTTTTACCAAACCGATTTTCTTCAAACTTTGCATGCATTCTGATCTCTGATGACAATGCAATATTTCATCAGTTTTGACACAGGATCTGTATGTTAATTACACTAAATATAAATTTCTCATATCCTTATATTATACTTTTAGCAATTACACACACACACACACACACACATATATATATATATATATATATATATATATATATATATATATATATATATATAAAATGCTTTTAGCCAACACACATATACTGTATATGAAAAATTAGCGGTGTTGGTCAAGTAGTTTGCATGTTGGACTTTCAGTCAAATGGTCGAAGGTTCAAGACCAATGTGGATAATTGATATTGAAATTTTGTCAAATTACTTCAATAGATAGATAGATAGATAGATAGATAGATAGATAGATAGATAGATAGATAGATAGATAGATAGATAGATAGATAGATAGATACTTTATAAATCCCCAAGGGGAAATTCACATACTCCAGCAGCAGCATACTGATAAAAACAATATTAATTAAAGAGTGATAAAAACACAGTGCAAGGTGGAGAGTGTGAGGCAGGTATAACAGTCAATAACATTGTATAATGTTAATGTTTACCACCCCCCAAGGTGGAATTGAAGAGTCGCATAGTGGGGGGGGAGGAACAATCTCCTCAGTCTGTCAGTGGAGCAGGACAGTGACAGCAGTATTGGTCAAGTGGTTAGTGTGCTGGATGTTCAATCAAATGGTCTAAGGTTCAAGACTAATGTACACAAACTACTTTTTTTAAATGTTGCTATCTTTCATCATTTAATACAAATTTGGTGAAATACTCAAATCACCTTCCCACCCAAGTCAAGGTTTTTGTAATGTGTCAAGGACTGTGTGGCATGAGGATGGTTAAATAATACATAAAAAAGACTGGATTTTATTAAAAAAATTATTCATTAAATGATTCCAAAAAAATAACTTACAATTTGGAAATTTCTCCAATTTTAAACATTATGCTACATACTTTAATCAACTTTTATATGATGTGTTATTTTCTTTCCATGATTAAGCTGATTAGAAATTTCACTTTAATGAATCTATGCATTTTAATTGAATTAAATTAAGTCTTTTATGGGTGCATATGACCAACAAAATCTTAGTACAAGAAAAAAAGAAATATTTTAAATTTTTTTGTACATTTTTGAATAAAATCATGTCACTTAAAAATCTAGCATGGTATTTCAGCGTGGATGAGTGAAAACAAATATTTCTGAACACAGTACTATGTGACTCCATCACACTCTGAATGATTTGTGCATATTTTGTGCTTCTTCTCTGACTGGATCCTGCTGATTATGTCTACTTCCCTGATTGGTTACCATTCATGGAAGAAACACAGAAGGGTTGCTTTCAATGGCACCATTGGGTTGCATACTTTTATGCATCAAACTTGTGCTTTGTACGATTTTTAGAAATTGTGGACAAGTGAGTACTCACACTGCACGATAGAGTTGGCAGTCATATATGTGCTTAAAATGCATGAGCTTGTCCAATCCAAATGACATGCCATGATATGGATGTACTATATATGTACATTGCACACTCACTGCTGTCACTACTCAAAGAAGTTTGGGAAATTTGATGCTGACATCAGAAAATCAGCTCATGAGACAGTTCGCTGTGCAAGACAACTGACTATAATTTCTGACATGACCAAAATTCTTCTGACTTTTGCTATTTTCCAATTGTGATAAGCAATCAAGCTTGGCAACCAAACTCAAAATGCATGTGAAATGCAGCCTTAAATTCAGGATGACTCAGAAAATCAGTCAGTGACTGCAAAATGGGCTTAAAATCGTGCCAAACATGCACAGTGTATGCCAGGTTTAAGACATAGAAGCTGTGTGCATGTTCAGTATAGACGGACAATTATGGCATGTGTTTTCGGTCTGTTTAGTATGGACTTTTGTAAATGATGTGAAAACGATACTATAGACAGAGATAATTTTCATTTCTCTGCTTAATATAAGCTTTTAAATTAAAAGGTTGGACAAAATAAATCAGATAAGGAAGTATTGTACTGGAAGTCTTTAGGTATTATGCAGCTGTAAAGAGTAATCAGAATGATCCTGACTCTGCTAGAGTAGGGTCCAAAATAACTTTCAGCCATCCTTTGTCTTAAATAATGGAATTAACCAGAAGGGCTGGAAATGACATCACAGTTTATTTTTCTAAATCTAACCTAAGGAAAAAAAGAATTACTGACTGTGTTACACTCAAATCCTTCCCCATCACAGTTACCTGACCAGAGCCAGTGGCACACTTCTAGGGTTGTGTGTATGCCACGACTTAATGACTTGTACCACCAAGCTAACTGTTCAAATTTTAATTAATATCGGGACTATCAAAATGCACATTTTGTTACATATGTAAGCTTTATTTTGCTTCCAATATTTGTTCAAGGCATGCTCCTACAAATTTAATTGTATGATATTTGTAGTTTACCTTTAAAAGATTAAAATAGGCATCTCATACAGAGAGCAGGCAACACAGATTAAATTCTTGCGGAACCCTCTAAATGAAAATTTCTGTGGCTTGTGGAGCCAATGACTAAAGTATGGTGCCTGGGTAACAATATATAGAGCAAATGTTCTGATTCCTGAGCTGATTCTCTGATTCCTGTCTGGATTCCATGCCTTTTCTTATCACTAATGACCACCTTACACGATTAGAGAAAGCACAAGATTTTCTCAGCTGTAGCACATTGCACTGGCAAGATTAACTAGGAAAGAACTGGATAACTGTGAAGAACAGGCTGTGCACATGTATAATATGTTTATATTTCCAGCTGTTATAATGTTCAGTGTGCTTTAACAGAGTTTTACGTGTATTGCAGTTTCAAAAATGTATTCCCAGAGTTCGCAGAAGTCATTGGACACTCCTGTATGCATGTAACTGAACATGAATATTCACAATTGCATACATAAGTGAGAGTATGAAAGTTTATATATTAACATATTGAAATATCTATTTAATTTGTATTTGCCAGTCTTAATATTAGTGTTAAGCATTGATTTATGAAAAAAAAAAACTTTAAAGTACCAGCAAAAGATCTAACTACTATATATATATTTTTATGTCACTCTGACATAGGACATTTAGAGCATTAAAACATCCATCGATTACCTACTTTGTTGTTGCTCTGATATTAACAATAAAGTATGTTGTGTCCTGGTTTAATTCCAGCATTACTTTACCTGTCTATTCTTTTTTTTTAACTAGCACTGACATCCTGAAGATTGCTTTCTTACCACACTACATATAATTCATTTTGTAGAGCTCACTGAATGAATGATTGTTGATGCAGTCTGAGTTGAAGATAACTGTTCACTTAGTACAGATAAAGCGGGATTTGAACAATAGACTTCAGCAAAATGGTTAAGCTTCCTGCAGTCCTGGCACCTATGTCCCTTTGTGGGGCAGAACGTAGCTTTAAACTTATGATCAGTGGATCCACAGATGCCATAGTACTGTCTCTAGAAACAGCCTGCAACCATTTCATATCGTTTCATATAGTGAACATCGGAACTATCCTGAAATGTGTGTCCTCGCTGGCTTCAGTCACTTGTCGTGCGGTGAGGTGTTGCTGAAATAAAGAAACTACCTATGAGTCTGGCAGATGATTCAGTCTGAAATGCCATGTCAATTGCTTTTGTGAGAGTCATATCATCTGGTAACACCAGAAATCTTTCGCAAACTTTAGAGTTACTGTCATGTTCCTCAAATTGTTCTCTGATAAATTTGTCATGTAACTCACGAACTTGCAAAAGCTCGCTAAACCACACAGGTCAGCCACAAACTGATGAACTGATGGCACTGATGGAAGAGGATTCATCTGGAAATGACATTTTGAGATGTAGAGAAGTGAGGTGCCGGGAGTCTTGACCTTGAGGGATATGCAGCTGCAGTTCCGAGACATTTTAAAGATGCGTTGGCCTTCAATGCCTAGGAAGTGTACAAGTATGGCTGTTTTACAAGCATTGCTGACCACGTCCAGACCAACAGCTGTTAAATAGGTCTCTAAATGCTCAATCCAATCCAGTGAGATGACGTCACTGAAGGCTTGCCTGGCAATCGAAGGAATGCAGAAGCTCCATCCTTTTCGTCAATGTTATATTGCAAAAATGAAGACAGTACAATTATGCATGCAATAACTCTTCACACAGTCTCTCTCATTTTCCAAAACATGAGCCCTTTACTAACACATGCAAAGACAGCACGACACATTGCACTATCGCATGGCTGTGCAGATGTAACATGCTCCTTATGGTTCTTTTAGGTCTTCTCTGAAGAGTATTTAATGTCATTGCTAAGGAATAACTATTTTTTCTTTTGTCAATATAATATTTCAACTTCAATGTTCCCAAGATTATATACTGTACAATATACTCATGAGACTGATATTAAAGAGAATTGTATTATTTTTCCATTTTATGTCATTGCATGTAGTTCCTTCCACTCAAGGAAATATTCTTTGCAATTGTCTTCGGTGAGGTTTGTTTGTACATTTGCTGTGTCTCCTTGGCTGTTTTCATTTAGTTTCATGAAATTCATGTCAGGCCAATTTTCAAAATGACCATCAAATTCAAAATGAGCATACATTTTTCATGAATTCTCAGTTTTAACATCTAATATGTTGTTCTATTTTCAATTAAATATGGATTTTCAACAGATGTAGTTGTGATTCTGGGCCTTAAAAATTGAAAATTTTGAAAATGGTATGTGTCCATTGCTCAATGGTGTGTTTCTGTGAAAATAACAAGGAACTGTAGCTGTGGAAGAAATACAGAAAATTCAGCTGGGGTTGCCACACTCGGACAGATGGTGTAGTGGTTAGTGGTAGTTATGTGTTAATAATTTCTGTGATGTCACCTTATGGGTTCCTGAGTCATTGACGAGCAGTAAATTGAGGTAACCACACATATCAAATGCTTCTTCGTGAGAGTCCAAAAGGATCATTTTATGCATTCCTCAAACATCACTAGACCCAGGTGTGCCATGCAATTAAACTCAACAGCATGGAAAAAATAAAAATCTTTTTTTTTCTGCATAGGTAAAATGTGCCATCTTGTTATGAAACCTGCAATTTTTTTGTGTCGCCTGTGTGGTAATAAAGGGTCAGTGCGAGTGCATGGGTGACTAGTATTACTGTTTGTGATCACTGGTGTTGATCGGACAAATTCACCAAAGTGTTTCTCACAGCAAATATGCCATGTTCGCCGGTGACCTTGTTTGCAGAGTAATTTCCTGAAAATTCATTGTGCAGCCAGCTTAGATTCACTTTTATCTCCAAATGCCCCAGTGTGCTATCACAGAAGTTTAGCAGCCAGTGTTGCTATGTTGGATGGGACAGCCCCTTTAGTATCCTAATAATTGAGTAAATATAGGGTAAAATAAAGATAGCGTAAAAATAGTACATTAATTTGAGAGTCCTAAGAGTACACTAAAAATGACTGGAAAATTTGCAAAACATATAAACACAAAACATGCAATCACAGGGCAACTGGAAATGAGTCAGTGTATTTGCGTCTTAAAGGTTGTATCTTTTTGTATGGACTTGTATGTGAGCTGTGTTGAATATGTATGCCTAGCCCTTTAATAGTATTACCCAGAGCGCTGTTCAGTTGATCAAACAGGAAGAAGTGAAATTTCCACATGCTTTAGTGTTGTGCCTATTTGGTAGCAGCAGCAGTGAGCGAGCAAGTCTGTAAGGGAAAACCAAACAAACTGAATGTTTGAGTTTGAGAAAGGTGAGTACCTGCTAACAAATCTGTCGAGGGTATAACTTAGTGAATTCATTCTTCCTGCCCTCATGAACTTTTCCTCTTCTGAAATTAAATTCTATCAATTTTATCTCTAGTGGTGCCTAGTGGCGCATTAGTTGGCACTGCAGCCTCACAACTCAGGTTACATTTTTGGACACAATTTTTGGTCCAGAATAATTTGCAAACACTTCTGTTGACTTCAGAAACTCTTAAAAGACTATTGCACCTTCATAATCCACTCAAGTTCAATTTCTTCTTGCCCACTGACTTCAATGCATTTGACTGAATTCTGCAAAGTTCCCGAACAGTTCGCTTGAAAAGCGTTCAGGCTCATTGAAATTTTTATAATAGTGCATATAGCTTTGTTTTGTCACTAAACATGATCTATTTTGTATTTGAGGATTTGCCTGTAAAACTGAAGATCTCATTCCAAAATAGGGAAGTGTGGTCTGGTACTGGCAAAGATGACTTTCATACAGATGGCTCTGGTTACATAAAATGCATAGCAAGTCACATTGATGTTGAGAGCCCTGTAGGATTGTGCATGGTCTGCCCATTTCTTGAAAATCCTTGAGGAACCTTAGACTGTCCTTAAGAAATATTGTTACAGTCATGGAAAATCCCAGAAGAGGTGGAGTGGAGTAATGACAGGTATATGTAAGGTAATTTTTTATTTACAAAAAATTTGTCAGTCGTGGATGGAAATTGAACTTACACTTCCTGGTTGAGAGACATGTATCCTACCCACTACACTACCATACCTGGCCTGGGTTACTGTCTCAGTTGATGCTGTGGTATTTGAACAAAGAACAAGAAGAGATTGCGGTGGACTCTAATCGTTAAGCTTTACCTCATATTTGTGTTAAGTTCTTACTCAACTCTCTTTCAGTCTGTTTGAGGGCAGACTGAAAAAAAATAGAAATGTGTGAAATATCTCAACCCAAACCAGCATTGAGATATGGTGTTGTGGGTAGAATACCTGCCCTTCAACTAGTGGTAATGGGGTCAGTTCCCAGCCATGATGTTAAAACTTGTTTTTGTTTAAGAAATTTTCATGATTGTCTATATTATAAGTGAGTAAGGCCATGTTATATCAGGGATTGCATATTGTTATTTGTGGAGCAGGTATGATATTTCATCATATCATTGTAATCTTTTGGACACTAGGTAACTAAAGACTAAATTTGTATCACTTGGATTTTCAATAGAATCTCTGTGATCCTGGACTATTATCAAAATGTGACATGAAAACTGTGACATGTACTGTGTGCTTTGATGTGTGGTGTGCTTCTCTTCAAATGACATTAAATATACTTAATAGATTCTCCGTGATTCATGCAATCTCATCCCACAGGTTCAAGTCCAGGAGGAGTCACTCCTTGAGGCCTGGAAGAGCAGAGGAGGATAAGCAGAGACAAGAGACTCACTCCACAGTTGTGTTAGACAATGAAAGTTTTTTTTAATAGGTTATACAGTATATGCAAAGCCACATAATGGATGAAGTAAACATACTTGTCAATGTAAGTTTTCATGGGACTAATTCTGTGGCCAAACAGGCACTAAACGTTGCATAACTTTTAACTTAAAATGTGTTTCATTTTTATGTAAACTGTACATATATTTTTTCTTTATTTGCTGGATGTCTCTGCATGCCTGTAGCTGTTTCCTGAACTGTTTGTTTGGATGTTACAGTTGTTCTTATTTGCACACTCACTGGTACTGCATATTGGCACACAGTTGTCAACAGTTAGTGCTCAGTAGTCTGTTTCTTAAGCCAGTGGCACAAAACCCTTAACGCACATCCAGCAGTTTGCTCTCTGCACTAATCCCTTAAACACTTCCTGCACAACACATCACGTAGTGTTCAATTTCTAAGCACAAATTTCACGATCAATTCTCATATTATATTTTCATAATGCTAAGTTAGATAATGCTTACATTTGGAAATCAGCAAACTTAACACAGAGCTCCACTGAGCAAACACTGCAGATCTTTTCTCCACACTTCTCTACCAATGCTATCCAATGTGAAAATTGTATCATATATACAGTTAGAGGCATGAGACTGGATTAAAGAAAAAAAATATGTTAAGGTGGCGAGAGGAGGGACTGAACTCATGACCTCCAGGCTTACAATGTACATATCCAAATATTGACAGTGCTGTGACCGCTAAGCTACCACTAGCACACTACACACTGTACCGTCAGAGTATGCATACATATATACGGGGAATGGATGAATTAAACATGTCTTTCAATGTAACTTTTCATGGGGCGGCAGACGTTGAGGTTTGGTTTCTGGAACACCCAACCTTCTCTGTTGTAGACGTTCCACCATATTCTCCCATTCTGAACCTTATTGAGGAGTTCTTTACTTGATATCAATCAAATACAGTAAGAGGCATTAGACTGAAGTAAAAAAAAGAATTGACCATAAAGTTTCAGAAGATGGGATTACCCATGACTTCCAGGGTCATAATGTACATGGACAACTATTTACAGTAACTTGACCACTAGGCTACAGCAACTGCTGCTACAAGCCCACTATCACAACAGATTGTAACTTTGGCGTGAACATATACAGTATAAGGGGAAAAGGCACATAATGGATGAATTAGACACACTTGTCAATGTAACTTTTTATGGGGCAGCAGACATTGAAGTTTGCTTCCTGGAAGACCCAACCTTCTCTGTTGTTGACATTCCACCATATTCTCCCTTTCTGATTCAATGGATGAATTAGACATGCTTGTCAGACAGGGTTCAACCAATAATCCATTTCTGATCTTTTATTGTCTGCACCTATTCCGTCAACACTAGATAGTCTTGTTGACCACTATAACACAGCCCTTCATTCAGCATTAGATAAAACAGCACCTTTAAAACATAAGGAGGTTTCCTTTAAGCGTTCAGCTCTTTGATATAATTCAGAATTGCCATCTATGAAAGCAGCTGGCCGACACCTTGAGAGAATGTCACGTAAGACTGGCCTCACCGTGCACATCCAGGCTTTCTTTGACCACCAAAGAGCTTACAGAGAAGCACTAACTGCTGCCAAGAACACCCATTATGGCAGAATAATAGAAAGTGGCCACGATAACCCAAGGGTTTTGTTTTCTGTAGTTAATAAACTACTCGAACCTGCATCTGGCCCAACTACCTCTTCTACGGAAGTCTGTGAGAAATTCCTCCACTTTTTCCGTAACAAGATTAAAGATCTAAATAATTCAACTAACATAAATACATCATCTGTTTATATCTTTCCCTGTTTTCCCACTCCATCCAGCTCCTTCTCTAAGTTCTCACCAGTCACATATGCGTTTGTTAATAACCTGCTTTGTAAGATGAGGCCGACTACTTGTGTACTGGACCCCATCCCCACCACACTACTTAAATCCTGCTTTCATGCCATAATCCCGACTGTTACAACAATAATAAACTCATCCCTTGACACAGGCTCTAAGGTAAATGTAGATTGAGATATGGCACTTTTCACAAGAAATACAATAAGATGAGTAAATGTGTGTATTTTCAGAATTGCAAAAAGACCCTGAAAGAGGGAGAGGCAGCCTGTCTTTGCCCCTGACCAACAGATTGTAATAGTAAGTATGGTACTAGCCAACAATGCCACTGCACACTGAAATAGCAAAATGGATTGCTGTGTTTATCATTTATCCTATCAGTGTGTAGCTGATGTTTAGGACAAGCTATTCATGTGTTGGTTTGCATGTATAGTTCTGAGGCAAAAATAACCTTTTTTTAAAAGAGAATGGTTTTGAATGCAGTGCGTACTTTGTTGTTAGGTGTGTGACATGTTTTGGGTCGTGTGAGTGTTTGTGGCTATTATGTATAGAGTTTGCAAAAGATGAGCTGTAGTTTCAGAAGATATGTAAAAAGTGAGAAAGAACTGTAAAGTGCAGAATGCATAGAGCCACTGTACTGTATGTATTATCACACACATGCATTTCATCCTGGAAACTGTATCAATTCAAGTGCAAGTTTGAGCTTTTTAAATATTGAGAAAACGTAATGACATGAATTTAATAGACCCAGTTTGGTGACTACTGTCTTCCATCTTCTGTCAGCTCAAGAGGTTTCTAATTTATAGAACTCTTAGCGAGAGATGTTATAGAGAATGCGCTTTTTTTAGCCTCTCACTTTGAATAGCAAGAGTTTAGATATAAATCTCGAATATTTAACTCTTTAGTGAAATAATTAGAATCACTAAGTTGTTGACTCAAGTAAAGCATATGCAGCAAAGTGTGCATCATTGAAAACCTGACGAGCAGCAGCGTACAATATTAACAACTATATAAAATGTTTTTGTTTATTTTTCTTAGAGAAAATATTTAAGGTCATAAATTAGAACTGAACTCTGGCCTCTTGGTTGATGGACATGTATGCTATCCACTATGCTACCTCCAAACCTGGTCAGTAGGTCATTCTCAGTTGATACTGTACATTATGCTGTATGATTGGAACAAAGATCAAGAGATTGAGGTGGAAGATCAATGTAGAAGTGGATCTCATGTGGAATAACTTCAGAAACTGTGGTGTAGTGTTTAGGAAATCTGGCCATCAAATGAAAAGCAAAGGGTTCAATTCATGTCAAAGATAGTAAGATTGGTCTCGTCCGTTTATAGGAGATGGGCGTCTGAAGCATAGCTCCGCTAGCAGCGGCTTTGTTTTCCCACGTATTTCATATTATTTAGAGGTATCCTGTATTTAACCCGACAAAGGAACTTCCACTACAATATACAAGCATGAGTAACAAGAAGAAAAGTCAGAAAGAACCGGAAAAGAAACTTAAAGCTGCATCAAAGTCTGGACAGACTTTCGGCCTGAGTGCAAGGTATGGCCTCATGGAGACTGACCTGGAACAGGCAGACGAATGCGCAGATTTCCTGGAACCCCGCTCCATTGTATCGTCTCCAGTCGAGAGTGAAAATGGGAGCGAAGGTGCAAGTGATACAGGTCGCGATGGATCGCCGATTTCTGAGGATCATTCGAGACTAGAAAAGGCCCTGCAGGATGTGCTCTCATCTACTCATCGCGAGCCCACAGCACCTGCTGTAACAGGAGCTGCATTTCCACTCGCTGAGCACGAAAGCCGAAGCGAACTGTCCGAACTGAAAGAGATGATCGCTACACTGGCCACTGCCATGGTTACGGCCATAAATGAGCTTAAGAAAGTTAACAAGAATGATCTTAAGAAGGCGACCATTGAGCTTAAGAACGAGCTTAAGAAGGATAACAAAGATAAGGAAACGCGTCTATTTAAACGTTTTGACGTGAACTTTAAAGGCATGTTGGAGAAAGTAGTGGAACACATCGAAGAAACTAAATCCAAACTGAAAATGCTTGCTGACCAGATTAATGACGTTACAGATCAGCTGGAAGACGTTAAGCAGGGACTCACGGCTCGAGTTGAAACAGCGGAACAACTGCCGTCTAACGCCGATGAAAAAGCCACAGCTGCGAATTCCGAATGCAAAAAACTTGGAGACAGACTTGCAGTCCTGGAGGATGGGTGCAGAAGAAATAATATAAGAATTGAGGGTATACCTGAGAAACGAGAAAGCTCAAGCCCAGTGAAATTTGCAGTAGAATTACTGTCTAAAATAATTGGAGATGACTTTAAACTCGACATTGAGATAGCAGCGGCTTATCGCACAAACAGACCAAGCACCTTTAAACCTAGGTCTTTTATTGTCCGCTTTGAGCGACTACGATGTAAGCTTGATGTGATGGCACTTCTCAGACACAAGCAAGAGATTATATTCGAAAATAATCTTATTCGTATTTTCCCCGACTTCTCACCATCAACAACTGCAAAACATGCAGCCTACATTGACATTAAAAAGTTGCTACGGAAAGCCGATATCAAATACAGCCTGTTGTATCCCACCAAACTGAAAGTGGAAGTTCAAGATCAATATTATATTTTCCTAAGCAAAGAAGAAGCTGAAAAGGAATTAAAGAAGCTGTTTCCGACACTTTTTTGAAAGTTAATAAGGAGCCGTATTCTATCAAGGCATGGGAAGGACCTATGATCTGCTCTCTGGATCCATGTTTAAAGAGACTGGTATTATAATTATACATCCTTTTCTTTATCTGGACTTTATATGTTTATGTTTTAATTAGAGTTATAGAGTTATAGACGTGAGTGTGAAAATGTGGAAGTAAGTAAAGTAGGATTCGTTTTTTTTTTTTATTCTACTATACCTTAAAGTAGACTGTTTAACATCATACCCTTGGTTTATTGCTTTTTCAACTATTTATACTATTACCATTATACTATTACAGTAGGAATTACCAGGTTTATCCTAGACTAGTTTTTAAAATCATTCCTAGGGTTGATTCTTCTTTTTTTTTTTTCCCTTTTTTTTTTTTTTTAATCTTAATATCTTAACTTAAAAGCGCTGAAGATTATTTCAAGCTTAAATACTGTTCATGATAATATTTTCAGCAGATAGTATTGCTATTTAGCTGCAAAAGATATCTCTGTTTTAATTCTCTAACGCCGCTGCAGGGTAGGGTTTGTTTTGTTTTGGACGTGCTCTGTCTCTTCGTATGTCAGAGGACTGGGACATCGCGAAGTGGGATCTAGCCTCATGTGGGTAGGCAAAATGGGGGGGTGGGGGGATAAAGGGGGGAGAGAAGGAGAGCAGGTTATATCTAATCTATTCTTGTAATCCTTATAATTATAAATATCAATGCAACAATAGGCTAAAAGGCAATAACTCATGGGGAATCTTGAAACTAAGATTAAAACTGCCACATTACCAATTAAAACTATAAAATGACATTAAAAACTCAGAATCAATGTCTCCATGATGGGACAGTTAACTTTGTGAGCTGGAATGTTAAAGGCCTGAATCATGAATTAAAGAGAAAGAAAGTATGCTCTCACCTAACAGGCTTAAACGCTAAAATAGTATTTTTACAGGAGACCCACTTACTAACCAAGGATCAGTTCAGACTACAAAAAGACTGGACTGGCCAAATGTTCCATTCTAGCTTTATAAAGAAAAAAAGATAGTAAGGTATTTTTTTTTGTTTTGCACCCATCTTCTTTTTGAAATGTGAGAGATGTTATTGAGTCTGTGTTTTTTTAGCCTCTCACTTTGAATAGCAAGAGTTTAGATATAAATGTTGAATATGTAAGTCTTAAATGAAATAATTAGAATCACTTTATTGCTGACACAAGTAAAGCATATGCAGCAAAGTGTGCATCATTGAAAACCTGACGAGCAGCAGCGTACAATAGTGACAAATATATAATTTTATTTTTTTTATTTTTTCCCATTCATTAAAGGTCATGAATGGGAATTGAACTCAGGCTTCTTGGTTGATGGCCATGTATACTATCCACTATGCTACCACCAAACCTGGTCAGGAGGTCTTTCTCAGTTGATACTGTACATCATACTGTATAATTTGAACAAGATCAAAGGATTGAGGTGGAAGATAAATGTAGAAGTGGATCTCATGTGGAATAACTTTACAAACTATGGTATAATTTTATTTTGCAAAAATAACAAGAAGTGGTGGTGCAGTGGTTAGCATATCTCCCCATGATGTATGATGTATGTATATTCTATTTTGTTTTTGAAGTATCAATCAATTTCTATAGAAAAGTTGTATTGTTCTTTGTTATCAGGCATTGCCTTTTATTCTAAAAGGTGTTTGTTTGGAAACAATAGGAATGCCAAGAGACAAGTAAAACATTGAGGTATATATTAACATTTGGAATGTAATCAGGTATGGGTGTGATACTGGGTTATAAAAAATGGAAATGTGCAAAATGGAATGTGTCCATTGATGTACAGTGTACTTGTACTGAAATTTACAAGACAGTACAGTGAGTGATCTGTAGAAAAACTGAAAAATCATTTGGGTTTGCAACACCAACTTAGATGGTGTAGAGGTAAGTGCAAGGTGAGTCTCAATAAATCATGTAATCTCGTTGTACAGGTTCAAATCCAGGAGGAGGAAGTTCCTGAAACATGGAAAGAGAGGAGGACTTAGTTCCTAAGGAACAAGAAAGATGAGCAAGGAGGAGGTGACAATAAAAGGAAGAGGAAGAAGCAGGAGGTGACAGGAGAAGGAGGGAGAAGAAAAAGAAAAGTAAAACAACAACAAGAAAGAGTGGTGCTGTAAAAAAGAGTTACATTTTGGTCTGACAGGAACAATATTACAAGGAACTGTCTGAAGCGAGTTAAGAAAACCAAGATGGAGGTAGAAAACCAAGAGGTGCTGGGACAGGTTTGAGGATAACGAGGACCATAAAACATGTACTGTGTTGGCGTAACTTTATACCTTTCAAGTACATTTACTTCTAAGTAAATTTTGTTCTGTTATATTTGTACCTTTTATGAAAGTGCTTATTTGATATTTGGACAGCTGGGACAGGATAAGATGCGTTCTGTACAGGACAGACAGAGAACAGAGCAATAGGTGAGTAAACCATCTTTAAAGACTTGTAGCAACTTGCGTTGAGTGCTTTACATGGTATGAATGATGTATAAAAGTAAAACAAAGTTTTTCTTGTGAAGCTGCACCAGGGGATGAGACACAGTGCAAACGATCACATACTTTGCAGTATATCATATATATAGTAGGTGCCATGGAGGAAGGACAAGTATTCTGGTCAGAATAAAGGATGGATTCAGACAGGAGGCCATAATGGAGGCACTGGGCAACCAGTATACCAGGAGAAGTTTGTTTCTTCACATGACAGATGGCAGTGTTCCTCGGAGCTGGAAACACAGCCTGGTTGGGGTCTTTGGGTACCACCAGAGGACACAGCTGCGGGAAAGACTGTCCTGGTTTCCACACGACCCAGATGACCTGTGTAATTGCAGAAGAAGAGACACCTTTGCAGTTGTGAAGGAGTGACAAGTATGTCTTAGCATTATAAGCAACAGAATGAATGGAGAAGCAGTTATTGAGGAGAGCCCTCCACAGTCAGTCTTGCTGGTGTGATGGCTCCTTCCAGAGAAGAGAGTGACTTTCCTGTTAGACACCATGGCAGTCTGCAGTGGCAGCAGGTTTTCCATCCTTATTAGTGACCAGTCTCTGCTGCTAATTGACTTCTTTTCCCTTGATTATAATTGACTTGCTTTTTGAGACTTGAATATTTAATTGTTTACTTAACTAGCAGCCAAACAAAAATAAGATGTGAAGCAAGCCGACAGATGACCAGCTAAGTCAGGCCTCAAACCCCAGCCAATTTCCCTCCAACTAGATTTTAATTAGAAGCCAAATCTGGTTGTTATTAAACCTGTTATTTAATTCCATGTCTTGTTGGTGCTCTGATTCTGCCACAACAGACATTTTAATTTTAATTTCTTATTTTGTCTTTTATTTTTCTTCTCTCCATTATGTAAAGCACTTTGAGCTACTTTTTGTATGAAAATGTGCTATATAAATAAATGTTGTTGTTGTTGTTGTTCCAAAGCTGCTGATTTTCTATTTTCAGATGGCACCACCAAAATGTTTTGTGAACATGAGCAACTGATATTTGACAGACCTCCACCTTTCTTTATTTTCTGATATTGTGTGATGGACACAGGTTAGCCAAACATCTGTTGCCTCACTTTGCATCTCATTATTATTTGATTGCTAATTAAGGAATAAATAAATGATTGAGCGGTCTGAGTCTTAAAAAGCAGATCAAATAAAATTAAGGCAAAAGAAGTCAATTAGCAGAAAAAATGGTTGGAATTAAAACCTGCAGCTACTGCAGTTCTCCAGGATCTGAGTTGGACAACCCTGTCATATACCATGGGTGTATTTAAATAGAACTTAAATAGAACTTAGATATTTTAGGCATCCCAAAACACAATCAAGTCTCTTTTGGAGTGATGTCTGACTTTATAAGTATCTGTTGGTCAGGATATGAATTTATTGACATGAAAACTCAAAAACGAGTCACTTAATCCAAAACTGTTATTAACACTGTAGAAATGCTGGAAACCTGTTAATTTTGTGCAAAATTGATCATGTACACTGCATCCTGCTTTTT
This sequence comes from Erpetoichthys calabaricus, assembly GCF_900747795.2. Classification (NCBI taxonomy): domain Eukaryota; kingdom Metazoa; phylum Chordata; class Cladistia; order Polypteriformes; family Polypteridae; genus Erpetoichthys; species Erpetoichthys calabaricus. The sequence goes on along the minus strand of NC_041398.2, from coordinate 201,986,424 downwards.
GTGTGCATTTTTCTCCCAACAGCATTACAAAAAAACCCTGGAATCCAGTTAAGGGTCATTCAGGGCCTCTTTTGGCAACACTGACGGCAAGCCTGGAAACAATTTTGTAGGAGATGTTAATTCATTGCAGTGCACACCAAAAAATGCACTCGTACTTAATGACACTCCAGCCAATCTAGATTTGTTAGTTATCCCAGCCTGCATGTCTTTGGGAATGTGGAAGAAAAAAAAAACAAAATTCCAAAAGAAAAATCCATTTAGAATGTCCAAAATCTGCATAGTGATAGACCTTGAACCCAATAAGGCAGAAGCATTAACTACGAAGCCACCATGTCACCCATTGGCCTACAACAACAACAACAACATTTATTTATATAGCACATTTTCATACAAATGATGTAGCTCAAAGTGCTTATCAGGATGAAGACAGAAAAAAAAAATAAAAAATATAAAAAGAAAATTAGACAATACTACCGTATATATACTCGTGGATAGGTTCTCCCACGGATAAGTCGGGACTTGATTTAACCGTATAGTTTCTGGTATTTTATAATATTGGTTGTATGGTCCAAGAGATTATGATATGCTAACTCCCATCTGAGAGAGTAACCACGGAGCGTGTGCTCCTAACCTCTCTCTCTCTCTCTCTGTCTCTCTGTTTCTAACACCCTCATACACCTTTATCGTAACAGCATCCCTTATCTATGTTGGAGCGTTTGATCAACGTTTGAAAATATGAAGCTGGTTTTAAATTAAACATCGTTGAAGTAGCGAATGAAATTGGTAACTGTGCTGCTGCAACAAAATTCGATGCGTCTGAGAAACTGATGCGTGATTGGATGAGGCAAGAAGATGTTAAAAAAAAAAATGAAGTGTCACATTTTTGAACTGGCATATAAGTTGGGTTTTGATTTTATGATCGATTTTTGGGTTACAAGAAAAAACAAAAAAAACTCCAGACAGCTGGAGAAAAAAAAAAAAACAAAATCTGCAGGGGTTCCAGGCCATGAGACCACCCAGCCCCCACTAGGCACTCTACCTAACATAAATGATCTCTATCAGTCCTCATGGGTTTCAGGCTCCATGTGGAAGAATTAGACAATGATGGTCATGTGGACCTCTGGCCTTCAATCCATTAATATAGGGACTGCACGGTGCTTTGATTGGGTGGTGGTGGCGCAGAACCTAGAACCTTGAACCTTTTAATGGTAAATGACAGCTTTATGTAGAGAATGAGATTCTGGACACATCAGATCTTTATTGTAGTTACTACTCTGTAAAAGTAAAACAAAGCCTTTTTCTATTAGAGCTTTAATTCCAGTGACACATTGCATCAACAACAACAACAACAACATTTATTTATATAGCATTTTCATACAAAAAAGTAGCTCAAAGTGCTTTACATAGTGAAGAAAAGAAAAATAAAGGACAAAATAAGAAATTAAAATAAGATAACATTAGTTAACATAAAATAAGAGTAAGGTCCGATGGCCAGGGAGGACAGAAAAAAAAAAAAAAACAGTAACACTCAAATAAATTAATAGTAATTCTAGGAATAAAACATATCTTTAAGTCAAGAGTATGTTTTATAACTTATTGCAGATACCACACACCGTGTTAATTTTCACAAAAATGGAGAAGACGAAAACCAAGACAACTCCAACACAAAGCAAGGCAAGTCCCTTTATATTTAAAACATTTATTGAGGTGGATCTTTCAGATACCAAAAAACAGAAGGCAGGTCAAAAAGGAGCAGAAATTAGGATTTGCCTAAAAATGAAGTAGGGCAGAGTGTGACAGGTGTCTGGTCACACTTACAGGTAATCTAACCTAGACACCTTTAAAATATCCAACTGCGCCACCCAGTTTTATTAAGAGAGTGGGAACTCTTAAGATTTACAGAAAATAGCACACAGGTTTCTTTAAATTGGGCGGTGAGTAAACACACAATGAAAGACACAGCAGTAATTTCAAGAAAAGCAACAGTAACTTCTATTACCCAAGATAATATAAAGTACATTAAAAAGATAAACGAACCAAAAAAAATCTAACAATATCAGGAACGAAATTCCTTTTTATAAAAGGAAAGCACACAGTCCACACTCTAAAAGTCCATTAAAAACATGAAGTGGAGGATACAACTTTTAGTGGTGTAGAGTCCAGTTTGCACACTGTGTTACTCCAAATATTAATCATCCAACTGTCCATGGATGCACTCTGTTCACCGGACACTCATTCCCCAACAGAAGTTTTGTCAAATCATTGAATCCCTGTCAGCGTCTCTTCGTCGTTCTCTTTTTCCACTCTGGGCTCCTTGTGTTGCTGCGACCTAGGCACGTCTCACTTCTCATCCACCAGCTTTGCTCGGTCCTTTCATGCGGCTTCCCTCTCTTGCTGGACCCACAACCGGCATCTTCTTGTGGAGCTTTCTCTTCCTCCCTGGAGGTAAGTGTTGCCGTCCTTGTGCCTCACGTCTTACCAGCCACGTGCCCTAGTCTGCCTGCGAGCCCCTGTGCTCTGTGCGAGTGTCTTGGCAGCATTCTCAGTGGACCGTCCCTCCCTCTGCCTTCTCCTACCCAGAAGTTTAAATGTCCTTCAGTCCCTGCCTAGATCAACAGGATGATGGATTAAACAATGGCACATCCAAATGTCCTGGGTTTAACAAATAGTGTAAACACAAGTTAACAAAATGTATTTTTACCAACTATCAATGAGTACACAAATGCTGATTAGAAACCAATATTCTCAAACATGTTCATTTCTAAGTCAGGTAAATGCAAACATTTTCCAAAGAAGGAGCAGTTCTTCTATCACAATTTTGTATTATTTGTATATTTAAACAGTCTTCAAAGCTGTGATTCTTTTGCAAGACAGCAAATACCTATATCCTGTAAACAGCCATCACAATAATCAGTAACAGGATTACCCAGGAAATTTGCCTTTTAACTTCTCACTCCAGTCCCAACAATGGGTGCTTATTACCTCTTCCTCTACTGTGTTTTAAATGTAATGTTTACATGTTCCTTTGCCTGAGAGAGATATGAAACCACCCAGTGTACAAAAAATGTCCCCCTCTGACAAGAGTACAAACAACACTGCATAGAAACAAAATAAGGGAGGAGTAAATCATAAAATTACAAAAATACAAAGCTAAAGAAGTGAATAACATATATACAAAATCATTTTTAAATAACAAAACACTAGGTAAATAAGAAAGAAATAAACTTGAGGCAGGAAACAGGCCTTCGCATCTGAAAGGTAGTTATACTCGCCAATCATGATACCAGTAGAGTGGTGACATTATGTGTGTTGATTAGCACATGCAAGGAAGAATTTTACTGTTCCTTGATCGTGTGAAAATAAGGACCTAATAAACCTATAAAGGCATTTAACTAAGCATGTCACAATTGCAAACATTTTTGAGGAGCAATCTCCACCACTTTATCTGACAATGAAATACTGTGAAAAACAAATAAAGCATTTTGGAGGCTTAAATCTGAAAATAGAAGTGTTGAAATTGTCCTTAAAAATGAATAAGAAGATAAAGTTGTTGAGGCTGTTGAAAGGCTAAATGGTGTCAGCAATGTTTTGAAATAGAGAAGAGAACGTTCAGGTATCAGGCCAAACAAACATTTTGTCTAGTTCAGTTATTTTCAAACAACATCTGATTCTGTTTTTAAACGATTTGGCAGATATAGTATTCCTTACAATATGATCCTAAAGATGCATAAAGTGACTTGTCAAAATGCTGGTTTTATTGATTTTTTTTTCAATAAACAAATATCACAAAATGCACTTTCCCACACACCCACACACACCTGGCTAAACTTGTTCTGAAACTGAATGCCTTTTCTTTTGACATGTTTCTTTCAGTAGGTCAGTCAAGTTGTCATGGATACCAAAATGGGTCCTGACGTTGCTATTCTTTTTGTAGACGGCAAGAAAGAACTGTTCTTTTATCTTTTTTTTTTATTCTTCTTAGGGAACAACTCTTTAATCAGTCAGTTCAGTCAATCAATCCTGATTTATTTGACACCTGTCATAGAATAACTATAAAATTCTTCTCAAAGCAACAAAAAGCAATATTACAGAAAGTCTGTTCAATTAAGAAGAATGAAAAATTCTAATAAAAAATCAATAATGATAATATATTCCCCATTCCCCCATAAGAAAACTAGACGATACTACTGCTGTGAAACTGTGTTGTCTCTCTGTGACCTTTAGGCCAAGCCTTTCTTGTCCTTTTAACTGTTTTCCCAACTACCAGGTGTCAACTGTTGCAGTGTTCACATTGCAGTGCTCAAAACCAAGGAATTGGTCACGGACTTCAGGAAGTAGAAGGCAGATGACACTGATATACTGCATAAAGTAGTGAGAAAAGCGCTATATATATGTAAAGAATTATTATTATTATTATTAAAGTGAGACTGGGGGGAGTTTGCTGTGGAGAACTTCTTGGAGTGACCTGGAGTGAACCAAAGTAAGCAAAATAATTCAGCTCTTGTCAAAGAGGCTCACCAGTGCCTCTGCTTTCTCAGATGTCCAAGGAATGTGTAGATATTTCCATCTGTTCTCATTTACAGTTACCTACATTTTTAGAAGTAATATTTATTTTATCACACAAATCTGTTCCAAGCACATCTCACTTGCAGAGGTTTTCTGATGAGTCTGCATTTATGAGGTGTATTTATAAGGGAGATGGGACAGTGTATAGGAGTCTGGTGAAAAACTTTGTTTGTTGGTGCAGAAAGAATTGTCTGCAACTTAACATCAGCAAAACCAAGGAACTGATTATTGAATTTTGCCACACCAAAGGTCACCAAAGGGTGTGGATTTAGAAGTGGTTCAATACTGCAAGTACTTCAGGGTCCACATCAATGACAGGCAAGACAGGTCTCACAACACAAGATATAAGAAAGGGCAGAGCAGGCTCTTTTTCCGTAGGAGACTGCATTCCTTTAACATGGGTAGTGACATCCTTCAAGTCAGAAGTTTACTTTCTTTTTAGTCAACCTGGTTATATATTTCTGGAATTCGCAGGATTCAAAACGGCAACCTTCTGATTGCTGGCACAGATCCTTATCCTCAGAGCCATTTATATATATATATATATAATATATATATATATATATATATATATATATTATATATATATATATATAATATATATATATATTATATATATATATTCAATGTACATGTGTTTAGATGACATCTTCAGAGCTCTGCAAAAGGTACTACATCATGCAAAGAGAGAGGGCAATGTCGCTAAACAACTCATCCTTTATGGCTGTAGTTCCAAGGCTCGAGCATTGGAGGGCTTGTGACTCAGTTTCACTACCTTCAAGAAGCCATACCCCTTGTGGGACAGCTAACACTTAAAAACACCAAAGACACAGGAAGTTGGCGATCCATGTTGAGGAGTGCATAATCACCGTTTTGCACCGTTGTGCAATTTTTCTTTTGTACTTTTTGCCAGCCATACTTAAAGGGGTGTTCAGCTTTTATCCCAACCTTACTGGATGTCTCACGATTCTTCTTTTTACTTCACTATATATGTAAATATTTTTATTTATTTATTGAGCTTTTGTAAAAAGACAAATTTCTCCCTAGGGACAAATAAAGTTCTGTCTAAAATCTGACTCTCCTTATTTAATATTTAATGACTTATAATGGAAAATAAAATCATTTGTGTTATAATTTTTTTTAAATATTTTAATTTTCTTTGCTTTTGCTCCATTATTTTTTTATAAGTTTTCTGTTCTTTTTGTTTTGATTTTGCCTTTTTTAACATGAGAAATTAAAAAATAATACTTTTATATTCCAACCATATTTCTAAAAATTAAAAATAATTAGCATTATTTCTGGACACCTTCTTGTTCACACGGGTGCTGCCAGGTTTGGGGCATTTGTTGATGGTTCCCACCACCTTTGATAGGCTTGAATAACGAGAATTGAGCATCGCCTGTCGTCATGGGTGTCTTGCATAAAGATCAGCAGTGGTTTATTTCCAAATTAGTTGCAAATACATTTTTTATAATGTTATTAGTGTGTCCTTTAATTCAGCAGGTTTTAGGCTTAATGGAATATCTGCTTTGAATTTCCGACTATGAAAAGACTGACTTTCTCCTCTACTTTTAAGTACTCCTTTTCTTCTGATCCCTTCATAAAACAAAATACTGCCATTGTAACTATTGGCAAAATAACTGGAGCTGCCTCAGCTACAGATGCAGTTATCAGAATCATTAAGCTAGTTTTCATTAAGGCTTTCCTATTTATAATTACATAATATCCTTAATCAAGTAGCCGTTACTGTATTTTAAAGTAGGTTAATGTTTTTCAAACAACATTATAAACTTTTTTTTTACTTTTTATTTAATTTGCATTGAATTACTAATACATGCATCCTTAGTGGCAGATCTGATTTTAATTCAAAGTCTAGGCATGCTTTTTTTTTTTTTGGGTATCAGTTGATTTAGAGTTTGTTATATGAATCAATTTTTGAGATACTCCAGAAGTAGGATACAGGATAGCAGCTACTGAAGAATAACATGTGGGATAGGAAGCAGCCTGGAATTTGAGATCACAGAGCTATGGCCTGGGTGGTGATCTGTTTAATAGCCAAGTAGTTTTGCTGTAATATTTTGGGATAACTGTGGTGGGTTGGCACCCTGCCCAGGATTGGTTCCTGCCTTGTGCCCTGTGTTGGCTGGGATTGGCTCCAGCAGACCCCCGTGACCCTGTGTTCGGATTCAGCGGGTTGGAAAATGGATGGATGGATGGTATAAGATCATCTATCTATCTATCTATCTATCTATCTATCTATCTATCTATCTATCTATCTATCTATCTATCTATCTATCTATCTATCTATCTATCTATCTATCTATCTATCTATCTATCTATCTATCTATCTATCTCCAGGTGGAGGAAGCTCTCTGAGCAGCAGTGAAGGGAGTGCAATCTGGTACAGACCATATCCCCTCTATGCAATCTTAGGAATTAAATTTCAACATTTCTGCTGCACATAAATATGACTTTCATGTTTAATGCCTTAGAGTGCAACAAAATGGTATTGTTAGTGCTGATATAGCTATAAAGTGGACATTTCATTGTCGGCCAAGCAGTCAAATTTAGCTTTAATATCAGAATCCTTGGTATGAGGAAGGCTTCTTGCTGTTACTCTTCATCTTATGCTGAATTTTGTCTTCTGACTTTCACACTGACCACCAGTGCAGCCTGAAAGACTGAATCTAAACCAAAAATGACTCAATAATTTAAACCATCCAATGGCTATCAGGTTCCTAATGTGATTCTTCAAAACACCAAAGCTAATTTAACTAAGCATTTTCGTAAGTAAAATTATCTGTACTGTTGGGATCAAAATGTAAGTTGTGCATAGTTTAGGAGGCAAAACATACAAGTGTACCCTCAACAGTTGAAGAGTAGATAGAACTTACATTTAGTGAAGAACTCATCCTGAGCTGTTAGGCTGTGTTCCAGGTGATGCTCAAGGACAAAGATGAAATGCTGGGGTATACCGCTGGATGGCTGTAAGATGCTCACGTTCAGACTTTTGCGGCAGGCTGGACAACTGACTGTGCTCCAGTGGTTTCCTACCTAGATAATTACTGGATTAACTCTGCTTTTTACTGCACCAGCTTTATTTGCTGGCTTGGTTTCATTTTCTATTCCTTCTAAGTTATCCATGAATCTGCTTTGTAGTTGCTAAACACTCAGGAAGTAACTTACTCAGTTGTTCGTGCATGAGACTGGCCTGTGTGCCTATCTTAGCTGCATTGTGCGCAAAGCAGTAAAAAACCCTTGAGATGGTAAAAGTCTATCTTAGACCACTAATGTCAATACACTGTAATAAGAGACACAGTGGTTAACACAGTCAAAGATTTTGGGTGCCAAAATTGTAAACCCAATTAATATGTGGCAGATTCTTCAAAACAACAAAAGACAATAAAGAAATTGGAAGGACTATCAGTCCAACATGATAGTGATTTCTTCCCCAAAGGAAACGATTAATGACCAAGAACCAAGTGGTCACTCAAACAGAGCTTTTAGAAGTCCCCTGTCGAGAAGGATGACCATCTCAGCAGCATTCTGTCAATTGGGCTTTTATGGTAGAATGCACAGATGGAAGCTACTCTTAAATAAAAGGCATATATTAGTTTAAAGAACTGTCAGAGAATAAGAAAAATATTCTCTGGTCTGATGAGGCAAAAATTGAATTCTTTCTGCAGAACTATGTTTGATGAAGACCAGGCCCTGCTCACCATCTGTTAATACCATCCCTGTGGTGAAACAGGGTAGAGGCAGCATGATTTATGGGGTTGCTTCTCAGTGGCAGGGAAAGGAAGAAGCACTTGAAGAAAACCTGCTCCAACCTCAAATTCTCAGTTAGAGGATCTGTACAGAATTTTTTTAAAACCTGGAAGGATCTAATCAATATTATTTTAGAATAAGAGAAATTACAATTACCGCATTTAATTCCCTTCTTTCTTTTGTTTATTGTTGCCTTATTAAAAAGCCCTAAGCAATTCTCCTTTGGCTAAGCTCTCCTTCTCAGGGGTGGGGTTTGATTTGTCTTCAATTTTTTTTTGTTATAAATTGATATATTTGTATGGAATGATTACAATAAAATTAATAAATAAAATTTTAAAAAAAAAGAAAAAGAAAACCTGCTCCAGAGTAGGTGGGTAACAGTTCACCTTTCAGCATAACAATGACCGATAGCATAGAGCCAAGACAATGAGTGGCCAAGCTAAAGCCCAGACTTTAACCCATAAAATGTCTGGAGAGACCTGAAGATGGCAGTTTATAGATATACCTCATTCAATCTAACAGAGTCTGAGAGGAATGGGATAAACTGCCCAAACTTAGGTGTGCAAAGTTAGTACGGACATACTCAAGAAGATTCCATCCATCCATCCATTTTCCAACCCGTTGAATCCGAATACAGGGTCATGGGGGTCTGCTGGAGCCATTCCCAGCCAACACAGGGCACAAGGCAGGAACCAATCCTGGGCAGGGTGCCAACCCACCGTAGATCAAGAAGATTCAAAGCTGTAATTGCTGGCCAAAAAAGGCTTCTACAAAATACTGAGTTAAAGGTCTGAATACTTCTATGAACAAGAAAGTTCACTTTTAATTTTCAAAAAAATTTCAAACCTTTCTGAAAACGTGTTTTCACTTTGTCATTATGGGTTATTGAGTGTAGATTGATAGGCAGAAATGTCAAAATTTTCCATTTAAAATTACATATACAACACAATAAAGTGTGCCTAAAGTGAAGGGGTCTGAATATGCTCTGAACCCACTGTTAAGTTACATCAGCAGCTATTTTGGTTCATTTCACATCAAGCAAAATGCTTTCACTTTAATTGTTAATTTTTAGATTATATAACATGCCTCAACCAAATTATATACTATAGAGTATTTCTTTAAATGTAGTTTATTATTGCTTTGTTCTAAATATTATTTTTAAGAGGCCTTGCGTTTATCATCATTATCAAGTGTTCTGCCTAACCTACGTGTCTGTGGCATGTAGAAAGAAACTAGAGCACCTTGGGAAGATCACTGAGACATAAGGAAAATGTGCACACTCCCTACAGACAATGACTGGCAGGATTCGCGTCCGCGTTTCTGTTACTGTGGACTGCTACAGACATATAGGTGTATCATTAAGATCTATTAAGTACTACACTTGTAATGAACTTCAAAAACAATTCAGCCAGGTTTTATGGTAAATTTATATTGTATGTATTTTTGACAAGTATGCCTTGAGGTTTTTTAGGTTGGGAGGACAGAAATTTTGAGGTAAGTTAATTACACTCACTAATCAAGGTGATTTGTTGCATGTTGATTAGCACATGTAAATAAAAATTTCAATCTACTCTGTACATGTGACAATAATGACCCAATACAATTTTCTAGACATTTAAATGATAATGATTGGCTTTTCTTTATGTTTAAAAGTCAAAACTGCTTTAAAAGGCCACTAAAAAACACATATTTGAAGATGTCAGCATGCAGGCAGGCAATGGTTCTTAATGTGACCCCCTGTCGAAACAGTGGTCCTTAACAGACTAATTGACTTATGAGTCATGGTTGGTTATTGTTCCAGTTTTCTACTTGCTAACATTTACTCTTTGGGAGTGATTACTTGGCTTGAGATCATTTTTAATTACACCATTACTGTGCTAAGAAAAACGACAAGTGAAACTTCACAATGTGACGTTTTTTGTTCTAATAGTCACCAGAATTAAATGATAAGATTTATTTTCTTATTACATCTTAAAACGGTCTGAACACAAATGACTACATTGTGTGCTAATGCTAAATGAACTATTCCCATTCTTACATGGTTAACAACAAGGTTTTTTCTTTCTTTTTTTTAATAGAAAGTACTAAAAGATAACAACACCGACCTTCCTTAGTTCCTAAATTGCTTCTGTTTAAGCCTGGCTGTTATCTAATAGAAAGTACTTTTGTTTGAGATGCCTAAGCATTAGGTCTTTTTTATCATTTAAAGAGGAACTGAATCATAATACAATTATTTTGTACTCTATATTAACAGGTATGTTTGGTATGATAATGCACTGGGTAGTGCTACACTTTCATGGATTGAGCACATTCTTCCTGTGTCTATATGGGTCTCCCTTTGTACTCTAGTTTTCCTTCCACATGCCCAAATACATACAGGTTAGTCTATTTGGCTCCCATATCAAGATGAGTAAACGGGCCCTGAGTGTACTGGCACACTGTCTTGTGCCATCCCCCCTGTGACTCACATCAGATTTCTGACTAAACAGGTTGGCATATGTTATTTTAACAGGCCTTGTGGCCTAAAGGCTAAGGTCTAACCCACAAGGTCCATTCAGGCCTTCTTCCAAGGCCCCCTGGAATCAGATTATACATGTCAAAACTTTCACTAAACAGTACAAGACACAGCATTGGTCTTTGCACTTCAGGAACACCTTAAGAAGTTAAGAGGTCTTCAAGAGTCTGAATGCCTAGCAACTACCATGATTCTGGAAATACCACAATTAAAGGCAATATGAAAGAAATGTCAGACTGCGGTAGATCAAACCTAGGCTCAAGTAATAAATGGAACAAAATGAAAGCACTACATCCATCATCAAACAGATATATTCTACTGGTAAAAAGCCAGAACAGATGTGCATAACCTCCTGAATCAAATAACGTCAAACTCAAAATGAGGCAGAAAAAGAAAGAGGGGGAGTCCATCCTGCACAACACAGCCAGCATTTAATCGATTGCAGTGGGCTGGCAATAAGGTGCCTAAATTAAATCTATTATCAGTAAATAGCATCATGACATTAGTGTGTTGTCTGCAGGGTTATTCTAGGCAAATGTGCATGAACAAGAGAAATGGCATCTTCCAAGGACTTGTTAATTGCATACATAAAGTGAACCGAGTCTAGACAGCCTAGAGGGTTGCTATCAATCTGAGCCATTTTAGCCTTTCTAGATACTTTATTACTATGTATTAGGCTCACTGCTTCATTCAAATTCAGAGTTTATTTGTTTATTTATTTTTTTTAAATTAGAGCACTTTGTAAACTAAGGAACTTGCTCAGGGTCTTACAGTGAGTCTCTGGTGGGAACTAAATTGGCAGTCTTAGGGTTTTAAATCAGTGTCTTAGCCACAACACACCTGCTTGGCTTCAATTCACGACCACAGAAGTATGAGCCTCTGTGCATCATCCTGCAGGCCTGTTACTATGGCACTGTGACAGTTTTCTTAAATAAATAAATAATGACAGGAGATTGAGTGTCCTGCTTTAGCTTTTACAGTTACTTTTCTTTACAACTTGACTGCACGGCCCTCCTCAAAATAAATACTGCATGAATACTACTTGAACATCTTCTACACTTGAACTACTTCTGGTTCAGGCACTGGTCTTGTCATGTCTGGGCTTCTGCAGCACTTTACTAGTATTATTCCTGCATGCGCTACCAAGTCACTGCATAGGGTTCAAATGTACCATTGCCTCTTTTGTTTACAGGCACATATCACTCTTCTTTTCAGGTCAATACACTGACTCCCTGTTGCAGCATGCATGAATGTTTAAATCCTTAATGCTTGCCACTAGAACACCAGAACTGCCACACATATTTTAAAAACTTTTTAGTAACCACCAAGGCTAAGCCAAGTGGCATTTGAATCCTTTTGTTCTCACTAATGGCACATAAGCTCAGCATTCTGATAACATGTCCCTATTTCCCTAGCCCAAAAGCCATAGATAGCCTTATATAGCTTGAGTGAATATCAAAATAAATAAATAAACAAATTATTTTTGGCACACAGCATGTACAATATTGTTTATATATATTTTCACTTATTAGAATATGCTTGCACTCAAAAAAACTCTATTGTTGCAAGGCCACTGGGCAGCACACTGCTCCAGTATTTATTAGTTAAAGCAAAACAACACATTTAAATTAGTTGGTGTCATGCATGCGTGTTAGAGGGTCACCTTCCAGGTCTGTCTAAGGTAAACACTACCACCCCTGGACACCATGGGATGCAATCACTAACTACCTTGTCTCCTTTTCCACCCACAGGTCAAATAAAATGCCCAGCAAGGGCAACTGAGTCTGCCCCTTCCAGTCCACGGGGCTGCCACCCGTATGCTTGAAATAGGCTGCCAAAGATGAGGGCTTGGTTCAACAAATGAAAAGGTCTTGACAGACATCAATCCAAAACAGAACAGTTCAAACAGGGAAACATGGCGGTTTTAAAGTCGAGCAGGGGAAATTATGTCATTCTGGCAGGAACCGGAAGTGATGTCTCCTGGGCTGGAGCCGGAAGTGATGCTATTGGAACCGGAAGTAATATTATCAGACCTGGTACCAGAAGTGACGTTGTTGAGTGGAGGCGGAATTTCCTGTGGTTGATCTGGAGATGAAAAAGAGGACGGATCAGTGCACTTCAGCACCCAATGGTCCGCCATGGAATTATCCCTTTTGAGCCCTTCAGTTGCCTCCTATGCGCACGTTGGGAGTTGGTGACAGGATTGGCACTCTAGCTACCGTAAAATGGCAGATAGGACTCCTTTCTCCACTCTGTGGGAGTAGTTCTGCTGAAGCTGCCCACAGGAAGCCTGCTTGCATTATGAAGGGGGAAAGCCCTCGGGTGCCTCATCCCCAAAAGAGTTGAAACTGTCAGACAACCAACAGGGGAGACCAATGCAGGTAGTCGCATGGAACATCTTTTGTCTCCGGCATGACGAATACTTTCCTCTGCTGTCAGAGGAGCTTTGCAAACTCTGCATTTCAGTAATGCCACTCTCTGAGGTACACAGACCAGGAACCAGCCAGATTTCTGTAGGTGGGAACACCTTTTATTGGTCTGGTCATTCTAATGGCTGTGATACGCAGGGAGTAGCAGTTGCAGTGGCAGATCGGCTCCTTCTGATGGTGTCCAATGTCATTCCTTTCAATAAGCGTATTATGTGACTCAGGTAAAGGCACTTTCTGGGTACTTTGTCTGTTGTCTCAGTGTATGCACCGAGCACTGTGTCTCAGTCAAGGAGACATTAAATTCACAGCTTTGCTTGGTGAGAGTACACTCCAATGGTCACAGAGAGGGTTCTGAGGGCACATAAGGGGATGTTTGTTAGAGGAATCTGTGAGCAACCAACACACCATCTATGGTCTAGTAACCCATATCCTGCTTACAGAGGAAATGAAGCATTATGCACATTCAAATGTGTTCCTCGGAGAGTCGCAGTGAGGGCCAGTGATGGAATGGTTCTTACAGATGATGCTGCAGTTGTGACTCACTTGGCTTGCTACTTTGAGCAGCTCTTTAAAGCTGATCCTCTCGCTAGGATGTTGGACATGTCTCAGTTCATTGTTCTTGACACTAGAATCCCTGAAGCTTATGATTTGTTTCGTTGTCCCTGATCTTCTTAAATTTTTCTGACATATGCCAAGAAGCTTGTAGCTCCTTATCACTGCGCTAACAGCCCGCTTTTGTTTTGCAAATGTATGGATTAGCAGAATACAGCCTGCTACATCCCCCAACCCCCTTATCCATTCAGTCAGATTGAATCCAAACAACCATGTATGCAAATGTCTTTTACTTTGCACCCACTGATAGTTGGTCTTCAGCGACATGTCAATTGAGCAATTTCTTTATAATTGGTTGTATTCTTAAATAAAAGGATACTTTAGCTGATGTGCTGACAAAGTTAGAAAAACAGAAAGAGAAAAGTACAGGTAAAATTCCGTTACAATGAACTTCCAGAGACCTAAAAAATGTTTAGTTGTAATGAGATTCTGTATTTGTAGCTATAGTGCTTTCTTTAATTTTTGTCCAAGCGTCTGCAATCATTTCAATAACTTCTTTCGCATTAATTATAATGTTCTCCTGTCTACAAGTTATGCTGATGAGAATTTTTCTCAGCATTTCCTTGCGATAATACACTTTCAAGGTGCGAATGATGCCCAAATACAATGGCTGAAGCACTGCTGTGCAATTGGGTGGGAGGAATTCAACGTGAACATTATCTAAATGCTGAAGCATGTTGTGGGCAGCACAGTTACCAATCAGAAGCCAAATCAACTTTTTCTTCTTCTTCATATTGTGAGGTTTCTGAACTCTTTTGTGATCGCCCACATTCCACACCCCACCCCCCACCCAACGGGAACGTCACGCTGAAGTGCATCCTGAAGTGCAATTTCCGTGTCTGTGTAAGATTGTTTGTCTGTTGCTGAGGCAGGGCAACAGCAGGCTCACAGCAGTGCAGTGAGGTGCCACAGAAGCAAATCCTAAAAGATCAGGGTTGCACTATAAGTCCCTGTCTTACACCCCAAAACACGAGGCTTAGTTTCAGTACTTTAGCAAAACCAGCTTTATTCAGCTTGAAACAGGAACAGCAGGGTTATTTATTGTAGTGTGACCTGCCACTCTCCTATACACAGACACAGCAGTCAGGCAGGGTCGTGGCCAGGTTAATGGCTAAGTAATCCTGTTACCTGCATTACCCATCGAGTTTGCTTTGGCGGAGAGGCGCAGCAAAGCATATATATATATAAACAGTCTTCCACAGACACGGTGACTGCACTTCGGGACGCTCTTCAGCGTGTTGTCCAGTTGGGGGAGGTCCCACGAAAGTTTAGAAACCTCACATTTTCTTGAATGAGTGCTGCATTAATAGGAATGTTTCTTGAACGAGCATCACTGAACCACATAAAAACAGCTTTTTCAATGTCTTCCAATGCAGCAGTTCGCATACATTTGCAACCTTCTTTTTTTTGCTCGGTCTTTCAAGAAAGTTGACAGCGTTGATGGTGAAATTCTGAATTCACTGGCAACGTCTTTTTTCCTTTTGCCGCAATCGAGAGCTGCAAAAATTTAAAGTTTTTTTTTTTCTAATATGAACTGCTATCGTTTTCTCGTGTCTGCTGTTTCTATAGGAGGGTGACAATGAATTAAATTCCAATGGATGTTTTTCAAATGTTGATGAGCAATAAGCAAAAGTATCACTGAAAACCACCGAAAACAAAAACAGCAAAAAAAAAAACAGTACGATGAAAGTCTGAAGAAAGACATTTTTTTTTACAATGTTTCTGTTTAGTGATCATTGTGCGCAACTATCTTTGCTGCATCCACTGAAGACCACTGAGAGGGACATTGAAGTGAGGATTGAGTGTGGCGCCCCCTTCTGGGCAGATCTCTTTATGATGGGTTTTGTGTTTGACTCAACCACAGAAAAAATTGCTCTATGGATGATTCAGTCAGGCATTTTAAGGCCTTTTGGGCACTTTGTGGTAATGAAAGTATCCGCTGAATGTACTTCATAGTAACGAGATTTCTATAGACTCGTATCATATGGGGAAACTGTTGGGGCCATAAAAATACTTCGTTGTAAAATTTCACTGTAAAGATATTCGTTGTAATGGAATTTTACCTGTAATGTTAACCTCATAGAGGGACAAACAGCAGGCTCCTGAGAGGGATAATAGTACAGATGCTTAAGGGGACAGAAGGTTCTATAATCTATTTTCTTTGGCTAATTTTTATTTAGTTTTACCATTTAAGTTAAATAATTTAATTTTAAAATAAAAATAAAAAGTTAAGGCAGTTTTAGTAATCCTGAATCAAATTTTAAGAATGAGGCCATTGCAATGCAAGTCCTGTTGGATATTGGACTTTTTAAATGATGGCTTGGAGGAGCCAGTTGTCTATGAGGGCTACATCTGCAGGAGATGCAAGCTGATTGAGTACCTCAAGCTCAGGGTTCATGAACTGGAGGAGGAGTTAGCTGGCCTGCATTGTAGCAGAAAATTGGCTGGCCTGGCCCAGGTGTTCTTTAGAGAAAAAGTGTGCACCCCTAAGGTGGTGCGGGAGGAGATTCCAGACCAGACAGGTAGAGATAGGTGGGTCATGGTCACAAGGCATAAGGTAAAGGCCACACTGTTTGGGGGCATCAACCCCAGAATTAGAAGTGTCAAACTGTTTTCAGGTCCTTGCGGAGCTGGACAGTGTCTCTGATGATTCTGAGATAGTAGGCAGGGCTGAGGAGCCCTAATGGGCCACCTCAAAACCAGAGCTTGAAGACTCTCTTGTTCTTTGAATATCTTGCTAATTGATCATGATTTTGATGCTAGGCTCTTTGTAGCTTCATTGTGGTGTTCTGCTTTGTTTAAATCTCTTCACTTGTGATGATCAATTTTACAACCCTGTTCCATATCATTTACTTTCAACCAGTTCCTAGACTTATGTTTTATTGATTACAGTATGTTGACCTCATTTTTAAGTTTCTTTGGGTAAATCATCTACTGATTGATAACTGTAAGTATAAATGTAAATATACTGTATCTTTTCACAATAGCATCTAATCCATATGAAAGTTATGGCAATGCTAAAGCCAGCAGAAAGCAGCAGCACAGTATGAGTTCCTAACTGGGCCCACTTATGCAAATATCTTCAGGCCTAATTTAGAATTCCCCATAAAACTAAAACATGGCAAGAAAACCATGGCAAGAGACCCTGGGGAAAATCCACATAGGCAATGACAGGCATTTGTGCCCATAACATTAGATTTGAGAAGCAACAGCAATTATGGAAAAAAACATTTCTGGCAAAATGCAAAAATCAGAGTTCATTTAAATTAGTCTCTACTGGCTTATTAAAGTGTATTTTATGACAGAAAGACACTGTATCACATTAACCACCTACAATTGTATTTTGTGCAAAAAGCTAAATAAACTCTTTTGACAGTCAACTTAAAAGAACAGTGCAAAGAGCCTTATGGCTGGCATATGTCAACATGTAATATGATCAACAGCTTAGCACAGGAAAAGAAATAAAACACAAAGTGTGACTTTAAAATGGGATTATGAGGTCCTGCTGTAGGTTAGCACGTTGGCAGATTTGGCATATTAACAGAAATCTCAGCCTGGCAAATGATTTAAGCAAATACTTCTTTTTTTAAAATATATTTTTGCCCTTAAGTAAGGAAGCAAAAACACAATGGTAGGATGCAATAGAAGCATGCTTAACTCATTATTGATTTGTCATAGATGCTTGTCTCAAATCTTGTCAAAGCTGAAATTATAATGGCATTAACATAAATCCTCCTTAATTCAGTTCAGGGTTGTGGTTGGCCAGAGCCTATCCTATCAGCAGTAAGCACAAGGGAGAAAACAACCTTGGATTCTGGAACCATAAAACAGCAGCCCTAAGCATTGTGTCACTGTGTTGACCCGGGTGAATGAATTAAATTTAATGTATATACAAGAAAAGGTTGACAATTGGGAAATAAAATAATACAAGTGAATTGCATACACAATGTCAGACACAGTGGTTTTATCATTATCCATGACTTAGGCAGTGAAGAGAAAAATTAATGAGGCTAATATATGGTTGTGATAGAGTGTTGGGGAAGGGTACTTTTATAATTAACTTAGTTACATTATTCATTATTTACAAAAAAGTAACAAAATATGTTATATACAGTATTTACTTATTATAAAATGTAATGTGTTACAAACAGTTTGTTACTTTTGTGTCACATTTTCTTCTTTTATACGAGGGGGGACCCAAAAATAACCGTATATATTTTTAAAACGTGTTTAATTTAATTTTCTGTACAAATTACAATTAGTCTCCTTCAAAGTACTCTCCATTGGTGGAAATACACTTATCTAACCGTTTGTTCCATTGTTCGAAACATTTTTTAAATTCGTCTGAAGTAATGCCCATTAATGCTCTGGTCGTTTCTTGTTTTACCTCTTCGACGTCAGCAAAACGCCTTCCTTTCAAGTCTTTTTTCATCCGAGGGAACAAAAAGAAATCACACGGAGCTAAATCCGGTGAGTAGGGTGGGTGGTTCACGGTTGTCATACCGTTTCTTGCCAAAAATTGGCAAATGCTGAGAGCAGTGTGAGATGGAGTGTTGTCATGATGAAAGAACCAATCGCCCGACTCCCAAAAATCAGGGCGTTTCCTTCTCACACTGTTGCGCAACCTACTTTTACAAAAAAATTCACTGAACACAAGCACAACCTTCCAGACTGATGGCACTTGGCAGACTGACTTGTGAGGAGTGTAACTAGATCGCCCTAGCGGCCCAACCACGTACCAACCTAACAACAACAAAATTCTGGTTATTTTTGGGTCACCCCTCGTATAAAAAACTGCACAGTTCAAAGACCAGCATTTGTTATTAAATCCTAAGACCATATATGAACCTTCATGAAACTGACCAAAACCACAGCCAAATATAATCATTTTCTCATGTTTTATAAATCTGTTTAGTCCTTCATGTGTTGTGAAGTAAATAACATCCATCTCCTTTTCCATCCCCAGCACGAGCCCCTGAAGATTTGTGATATGAACATTGGCCACGGTGGCACCCAATCACACTATTTCAAAATATCTATAGTAAGTAGCTTGCTTAAAACTAAACTGACCCTTTTTAATAGGTTTCTGTTACTGGATTGTACACATCACATGTTTTTCTGCTTGGTTCTGCAATTAAGCCCTACAACGGACTGACCACCATGTTTGCTACTTCCATTACATCCAGTGAAGGTACAGTAATTATTAATTCCCTGTGACCCTGAACTAGGCTGGTTAGATTTAACCCTCAGCACATGCAGAATTAACTTTTGTTCAGTTCTTTTCACCTAATTGACTGCTACGCACATACTTAAAATCTTTTTCATCGGGCCGAGAGTAGTAGGCAATATCTTTGTGAAAAAGGCAATATTTTTACAAAATAATATAGTAATCTGCAGTAACATATATCTGTGTTTATTTTAAGTAAAATAAAATATAAATAAAATATGTTTTGCATTAGGTTACACATTACACTAAAAAGTAATCTATGCAACTGACGTTACTTTTAATGCATTAACACTGCTAAGATAGAGTTGCCATGTCATGATAAATAGTTTCCCACAAGGCAACAGAAGTGTCGGAGGACTAAGAAAGTGGCAGGCAGAGGAAGTTGGGGCTGATCTGAGTAAACTCCAAATGAGAGGATGGAGAAACAAAACAAGTGACAGAGAGCAATGGGGCAGACTCTTTAAGGCATCTAAGGCTCTCCATGGGCTTTAGCACTACTGGGAATGGGAATGCCATGTGTTGTGCATGTCAAGCAAGGTATACTGTGCACAATTTTAGACTTCAAAGTAGAAGAAGGATGTAACACTTGTACAAAAAATCCAAAGAAAATCAGCTAGTCTATGAGCTGCAGTGTGAGGAGTGGAGTGAGTGAGTGAGTGTAGTGTTTTCATTTTAAGCAAAGGCAATCAATCAAAGGGTTTCAGTTATAAAGTAACTGACTGGTAAACTGAAACCTGATATTTTGAACTGAATGGAATTTGCACTTTTGTGCAGATTTTTGTCCGTGTCTTCCAGTTTTTCTTTCACATCTCAAAAATATACTGTAGATATTACCTTCATTGGAAACCTCAAGTTGGCCCAACATACTGTATGTGAGTATAGCAGTGTGCAAGTGCGGGTCTGTGATGCTAAATCATGCCTTGTGGCCGATGCTGGCTGGGATTGGCTCCATCCACTGTGGTTAGGACAACCTCTCCATAGCTTCACAACCCAGGGCTGTTATCCTGGCCCATACACTGCCTGTGTGCAGTCTGTATGTTTTCTCAGCATCAGCATTGGTTTTCGCTCCTCATTCTAGATATATGTGGATTAGTTTAATGAGGACCTGATATAAGTGGGTATGAGTGTGTTAAAGCATGTCCCAGGATGGACTGATACCCTGCCTTATAACCTGTGATGTGATTCCCAGTGTCCTGTAATATAATAAGAAGATTTGTCAAATAAATATAAAAATGAATTTTAAGTTAAAAGAATCTAATTCTGGTGCATGTCAGGCAATTTCTTCTGCTGTATGGACTGCACTATTAAAATTCTAACATCTGTCTTAGGTTTAGAATAGTAGCATCAGCTATCGACACAGCAAGACGAGGCACTTTTTTTTTAGGTCTATCATTTTAAACATCTTGAAGGTCAGAGCTGGTGCCTTTTAAACGTATCTGTTAACCAGAGATATGTGGTCATTTCATTTTAACTGTTCTGTTTATTTTCTTTACATGCAAAATTGACCAATGTCATTGTCTTGTCTATTAAACCTTTTATTTCTAACTACTGTAGCTTTGTAAGACTGTACTGTAAAAAAATCTGGGCTCCTAGAAACTATTGAAATTGTCAGAAAGAAAATTGAAATGCAGAGTTTCATTTTGCAGATGTGCTCGCCCCCCTTGTCTATCAGCAGCTAAGCGAGTTTCTCTCTCGTTTGTCTTTTCTTGGCGGTCTCACTTTGGCGACAGAGTCGCTTTCTTTCAGCTTCATGCTGTAGCCTCGTACTTCTTTCTTCTTCTGACTTGTTAACTTGGGGCCATCTTGCTGGCTCTTTGAGGTTCATGCTGTAGCCTCACACTTCTGGGTCGGACAAACAGAAACACACACTTCCACACATAGATGTTTATATAAGATATGGCAAATGCCAAATAAAAAGCATGCAGAACATTTCACTCCATACCTCAGCATCTTGCACATTTCATATCCCAGTCTAAATAAGATGTTAATAATTTGACATAGTTTTCTTTACTCATTTGAATTCACAAAAAAAGAAATTAATTAATCAAATACATTACTTTCTCTTCATATCAAAATTGCAAAGGCCCATTTTTCTGACTGTCCCAAATAATGGCTTAGTAAAGACGCTGGCTGTCTTTGTGTGTGGATGGATAACTTACTGTGATAACTTCTGTCGAAAAGTTTCTAATTTTCATCTTATTTTTCCAGCAGTTTTGCTCAGTACAAATGTAATTTAAAATCAATGTTTCATAAGGAATTTATTTCTAGATTAACAATCTTACAATTTTTGTAGTCTTTGTGCATTTAAAGTAATAACTTTAGATTGGTATCGTTAAAATCAGTCCTGTCCTTTGTTCAACTCCATTACACCTCTTCAGTTGTGCTTTACTTGATTGGATTTTTATGGACCCTATTGTATTTATAAAAGAAAATCTTCTGTCAAGTATATTGAATTGCAGAGTTTCTTCATGGTGCACCTGAATCTATTTTTACTGAACCAATTAAATAGATCTAAGTACTGTCTGAAAATCCACTTTATTTAATTTTTCAGTATATATGCTGGCTATTTTTCCTCCTCCATTACCTTGTGAAAAAAGTATTATACTTGGAAAAAAATATTTCTATAACTTATTACATGCATCAGCAAATATTTTAATATATAACATACATAAAATATCCTGTTTACTGTGTTATTCTAGCCCTATCCTATTGCATTGTCTAAAACTTATAATTATTTTTTTATACCCATACATACTTACCTTTCTATTCCATGCCATGGTTAAATTATGCTGGAGCCTATTATAGCATATGCAATCAGCACAGGGCAGCCCTGGACATAATTCCAGTTCACCATAGACACACTCACACCTAAGCAGTGCAGAATATCTAATCAAACTAACAGCATGACTTTAGATAGCAGGAGGAACACTGAGTGAACATACAATGTACATAAAAGGCCCACCTGTTTGTTTTAAATCAAGGTATAATTGATGTGAGGGTACAACCAGTTAATACTCTGGTAACTGGTTAGTTGTCATGGTCCTAGTTTCTTACCAAGACATTGCATATAACAAAATGTGATTGGTCGGTTAGAAAGAGGTTGCCAGAGACAACTACTCTACCTGGATAGCATGCAAAAAAAGTTTCTCCCATGAATCTCCCACAGGTAAGGGACAACCAGAGAAAATAGCTTGCAGTAGGCCCTGTTAACTCAAGGAAGAAAAAAGAGTGGCAGCTGGTTTGAAACGGGCTACATCCCATTGTGATGAATGTTTGACCTTCTTCTTAAATAAAGACAAACCATGGAGGGCTGCTAAGAGTCCAGAAGTCTTTTAGTTCCTTTATTGGATGCTGATGGGTTAGGTGTACAGAGACCCCATCTTGGGAGTGTTCAAGCCAAAGATGGACTCCCCTAACACTAGAAGTGATTCCAGAACCTGATAAGAAATATGCCCAGGAGTGACTTTATATCCATGCTGTGCTGTGGACACAATCGGTCTTAAGTCAAGAAGAGAATTGAAGGCTCACTGGCAGGTGACCAATGTATTTTTTGACAAAAGGGAGTGGTGGAAGATGAGAAAGGATAGTGCTTTAGTGGTACCAAGGGGGCAGATAAGTGGATAACTACTCCATGAGGTGGTAAGGCCTATGCTAGATGGGATATCTACTCCAAGTTGGACAAATAGGGCTTTTGTCTCTTATTTTGTTACTTTATCAGTTTTTGTGAAATTCTTTATAATATCCATTTTTTTTATGTGTACTTCTTTATACTTTTTCAAGTGTGGTGAAATACAAACATTTTTCTTTTACAATAAACAACAGGATTTCTTAAAGAAGACTGTAGTGAAAAGTCAAGCAAAATAACACCTTTTATTGGCCAACTAAAAAGATTACAATATGCAACCTTTCGAGGCAACTCAGGCCCCTTCTTCAGGCAAGATGTAATCATTTTAGAAGTATCCCCACAGTCTGATACTGTCACCACCATGCTTCATATTGAGGATGTGTTTCTGATAATGTGCAATGTTTGGCTTAAACTAAACATACCATTTAATCTGATAATGTAAAACTTCATTTTGGTCTCAGAGGCATAGAACCTTCTTCTGCCTAACTTCATAGTCTCCCATATGCCTTTTGGCAAACTCCAGCCATGATGGTGTGTGTTTTTTTTCTAATAGTGGCTTTCTATGCTGTTCTCTAGATAAAGCATCTGAGCAACAGTTTTTGTCTACCTAGTCTCTCCAATCTCATCCACTGTAGCTACAGATTTATCTTTGTTCTCTTGGTGGCTTCCCTCACTAGTTGTCTTCTTGCACAGTCACATATTCTTTGTGGGCAGCCTGCTCAGATTTACAGCTGTGTCATACTCTTTCCATTTCTTAATGATTGATTGAGCTGGACTGTAAAGAATACTCACTAATTTGCCTCTATCCTGTGACTTTTCAATCATCTTTGCACAGAGTTGCTTTGTGTGTATTTGTCTCCATTTTATATGCTAGGCCATGACACTGACTCACCACAGGTCTGTCACTTCCAGATGTAGGTGCATTTTTACTGCTATCAATTGAAAACCCAAACAGATGATTTCCATTTAACTAATGTCTCTTCTAAAACCAATTGGTGGCACCTGTGGTGGATTAAGTGTGACATATTAAAGAGGGCAAACACTTATGCAGTCATTTTGTATTAAATTTAAATGATTTTAGTGCGAGGGTGCAGCATAGTAAAATGTAAAAAAGTGAAGGGGTCTGAATACTTTCTGAATCCATTCCAATTGAATGATCTAAGACAGGAGAAAACTCAGCATTACTTAACTTTCAATTCCACTACTGGGTCAGAAATATACAGTATGTATTAGAAAATTATGGCTGGAGTTAGATGGATATGAATGTGTACCAACGTCCATAGCTCTGGCGAGGAATTCTTCCTCTAAATCCTCTCTAAATGCTTTGCTCTGTACACAATTTACCATTAACTGCTGTAGTACTAGGGTGTTGTACCGTGTTAGCCATTATGAATTTAGTGAGAAGTCATGTAAAATGACACCTTTTATTGGCTAACTTGCATATTGTAATCTTTTTAGTTAGCCAGTAAATGGTGTCATTTTACTTGACTTCTCACTCCATTAACTGCTGCTAAGAAAGTATGAATCTGTGTGGTACAGCACTCAATTAGAATATAGTACCAATGTGACTGAAAGAATGAGTTATTATCTATTACAAATTGTTGTAATATTAATAAATGATAATATCCAAATAACTATGGTCTATCTTTACTGCTTTTGTGGATTAACCTTTGCAAAAATACCTTGGGTTGCATGTAAATTATATATGCTGTTACATATTTGTATAAATCGGTTTCCTTTGAACAGTTCTTTGTCAAATATAGGCTTTCATCAAAATACACTCACCAGCCACTTTATTAAGTTGCTTGTTAATGCAAACATCTAATCAGTCAATTACTGGCAGCAGTTCAATGTATTTAGGCATGTAGACATTGTCAAGACGACCTTCTGAAGTTCAAACAGAGCATCAGAATGGAGAAGAAAAGTGATTTAAATGACTTTGAACCATGGTAGTTGGTGCCACACAGGCTGGTTTGAGAATTTTAGAAACTTCTGGTCTACTGGGATTTCCATGCACAATCTTCTTTATGGTTTACAGAGAATGGCCAAAAAAAGGGAAAATATCCAGTGAGTGGCAGTTGTCTGGGCAAAAATGCCTTGTTGATGCCAGAGGTCAGTGGAAAACAGCCCAACTGGTTTGAGCTGATAGGAAGGCAACAGTAACTCAAATAACCACTTGTTACAACCAAGGTATACAGAAGAGTATCTCTGAATGTACAGCACATTGAACCTTGAAGCAGATGAGCTACAGCAGGAGACCACAACAGGTGGCACTCCCGTCAGCTAAGAACAGGCAACTGAGGCTACAGTTTGCACATGCTCATCAAAATTGGACAACAGAACACTATGGGAACATTGCCTGGTCTGATGTGTCAGGATTTGTGCTGCAATATTCAGATGGTAGGGTCAGAATTTGGTGTCAACAACACGAAAGTATGGATCTATCCTGCCTTGTATCAATGGTTCAAGCTGGTGGTAGTGGTGTAATGGTGTGGGGGATATTTTCTTGGCACACTTTGGGCTCCTTAGTACCAATTGATTATCTTTTAAATGACATAGCCTAATGCTTATTGTTGCTGACCATATATATCCCTTTATGACCGCAGTGTATTCATCTTGTGATGGCTACTTCCAGCAGGATAATGCACCATGTCACAAAGCTCAAAGTGATTTCTGGAACATGTCAATGAGTTCACTGTACTCAAATGGCCTCCACAGTCACCAGATCTCAATCCAACAGAGCACCTTTGGATGAGGTGGAACAGGAGACTCACAAGATGGATGTGCAGCCAATAAATCTGCAGCAACTGTGTGATGCTATCATGTCATTATGGACTTAAATCCCTGAGGAATGTGTCCAGCACATTATTGAATCTATGCCACATTATGTCAGTTCTGAACGCAACAGGGGGTCCCACCCAGGGTACATGATAAAGTGGGTGGTGAGTGTATGTTTTCCACTATATGCAAGACAGAGTCTGTTAAAGGAAACCTAACCATGTTTCTTAACCCTCCTTTATTATCTCGCTCGCTATGAATGCATTATTCCTTCTTCTGCAGGTCTTCAGGCAGAGCACCTGTATCCACAAAATGTATAAAATGGGATCCTGAACAATACAGCGGAGGATGACTAATGCAAGCAAAAAGAAAGATGAAGTCTGGAGGTTAAATGGAGAGAAATGAAAGAATTAGGATTGTGGCAGAGCAGGAGCTGATAATGTGAAAAGACAGGCAGTCAGGAAGTGCCCCAACATGAGCATGTGTATGCCGCTTAAGGGGCAAGGTCGCTCCTCCTGAACAATCCAGGAGCAGGAGTGACCTACTGCTCTACATCACACAAACACAGTGCGATTGTGGCAGAAGACAGGAGCAGTGGTCACAGGGTCCCCACAAATGTCAAGGGAAGTCGGATAGGACACGAGCCGGACTTGTGGTACTCCAGTTGGCACTGCTTGAGGTGGCTGGGGCCCAAGTTGAAGAGAAGGATGGCTGTGCCTGTCGGTCAACATCTTCTTGTGCTGAGGAGGTAATAAAGGTAGAGCAGAGGACTCATCTGTTTCAGAGGAAGGCACCAAGGCTTATGTTGATTTTAAAGAAAGATTCTGTGTTTTAATCTGCAGATTTTAACTGTATGGATTATTTATTGTTTGTTTGTTTTTTAACCTCCACAAAAACACTGTTTTACTTGAAGATTATTAATTTTGACTGCACTGCAATTTTGCACTTTAGGGTCTTTGAACCACTGACTTTTGTTAAACAAAAGAACTAAGCACCTTTTGCAATATACTTTTTCCTCTTTGCCTTCATTGTCTTGGCTCATCTTGTACATGACTGTCTATGGTCCTGGGTTCAAGAGGATTAAAGCAGCTACAGCCAACCCATATCTTCACAGCACTTATTTCTCCACATATTGGTCCATGTGTGGACACCAAAAATAAGACCTGTCTAAACCTTTTATTCTTCACATGCCTGTATAGGTTTGGTGTAATAACTTAGGCAGTGTTTTTCATCCTTGTAACAATATAACAATTCTGACTCCCAACAGGGCACACCCATCTCTCACACTTACTGTACCTCCAGTGACTTCTCTGAAAATGCAGTCTGAGCTGTGCCAACCCCGAAGAGCGTTTTCATGGACTTGAGACTGCACTGTATCTTTATCTGTCCATGTGCCTCTCCTCACACATGGTAGATCTCAAGTAAGAATCAGCTTTAAAGATGAAAAACTTGTCTCAAGAGGAGCAACAGTGATATGAAAAGACAGGAAGAAATGTACTGCAGTGCTAATAGTCTTGGTTATTCTCACAACACAATCAACTGACAAGTAAACTGAAGCAAAACATAAACACAGCATCAAGCTGACTAAAATGCTGCATCTGCAGTGAGAATGACCGACACTGTGAAGGTGAGTAATCTATGCCCAGCTCTGCTCTAAACACCCAGTTTTTCCTGTATGCATATTGTTTTTTCTTCCCATAAAAAAAAAAATTGAAGAGCTCAGTTCCAAAATCAGCTAAGTACAAAAGATAAATTTTGGAGATAAATAGAAAACTCTGGGTTCGTAAGCAGATTTTGAAACTAAATCCCTAAAACTATAGCGCTACACTGTTGCAATTAGCAGGTTTTGAAGCTCAAACATATTTTCGGCGCAAGACCAACTGCATGAAAAGTCACAATCACGTAATCACTAAATTTCATCAAAAGGTGTAATTAGCAGATTTTGGAACTCACATCTTCAATTCCTCCCATCATAAAAAAACATAACATTTTCACTATCAATTTTTTTTCACCCATCTAATTTTCTTTCTTACATATTTTAATGAAAAACTCCATTAACTGCATTTTTCGCAGGTGAAGCTGTCTATACTGCCAGCTGGAAGACTTAAGGTGTACATGCTGCCAGAGACACAACTTACATTATCAACGTGCCCTTGACAGGCAGAGAACAAACTGAACTAATGTTTAGTGCTGAGTTCTTCAATGTCTAGGTGTTTTCAGTTGCTTCTGTACTTTTCGCTGGTTTGCTTTCAAGCTTTGTTCTCATTTTGCTGGACGAAAGAGTTCAAGCTAGTCAGATGTTGGCTTTCATTCTGTAATTTTTATGCTACTGACAGGTTTGTTTACTTTTTCACTCCAGATAAGTTAACAGCTATTCTCCTCTACCGCTCTTAAACACCCTTGTCTGTTTTTTTCAGAATGTTTGAGATGCCTCTGCATGGGCATACTTAATTGAATCAACAATCACCTTTTGTTTTTTGTTTTGCTTTTTGCTTCAGGACCTGTAAATCCTTTTCAACATTTATAAAAATTGCACTGATTACATTTAACTTTACTAAAAAATTAACGTTCATCATGAAATACTCTGACAATGGGGACTTTGGGGTTTGGAGGATTGGTTATGCCTCTCGCCTTACACCCCAAATCGTAACCTTAGATCTTCAAATGAGTGTCTGCTTATAATTCCAAGAGCTAAACTTAAAAGAAGTGGTGAAGCAGCCTTCTGCTGTTATGCATCTAAAATCTGGAAAAGTTTACAGATAGAAATTCGTCAGGCTAATACCGTGGAGCACTTTAAAAAACTGCTAAAAACCTAATACTTTAACATGGCTTTCTCATAGCTTCATTTTAGTGTAACTCTGATATTCTGTACATGCATTTAATCATCTTTTTTTATTCATGTCTCCAAAACCAGTACTAACTCCTACTTTCTCTGCTGTTCTCTTTCCGGTTTTCTGTGGTGGTGAACTGCACCACCACCATCTCATCAAAGCACTATGATGTCCCTACATTGATGGATTGAAGGCCAGATATCCACATGATCATCATCGTCTAATTCTTCCATGTGAAGCCTGAAAACCATGAGGACTGATTGAGGTCATTTATGTTAGGTAGAATGCCTAGTGGGGGCTGGGCGATCTCGTGGCCTCAGAACCCCTGCAGATTTTGTTTTTTTCTCCAGCCATCTGGAGTTTTTTTTGTTTTTTTCTGTCCTCCCTGGCCATAGGACTTTACTTTATTCATTGTTAATTAGTACTGCCAAATTTTTATTTCTTTTTTTTCTTTCTTCATCTTGTAAAGCACTTTGAGCTACATCATTTGTATGAAAACGTGTTATATAAATAAATGTTGTTACTGCAGATTTGTTGTTGCAATGAGTACCTATGTAAACAGATGACCTCAGGGGTTCTCACCCAGTCTGAGGCCCTATCCTGTCACTACACCATGACAAATTACAGGAATTAAGATTTGTCAAAGCTTGACAAAGTGGTAGCGCTGCTCTCTCAAAATAAAGAGGTTCTCCATTTTTCACCCACTGTCCAAAATATGCAGGTTAGGTTGATTGGCATTGCTCATTTGGGATAAATGTATGTGTGTGTTCACTTTGCAGTGGGCTAACTCCCTGTCCAAGGATTGTTCCTGCCTTGTGCCTGATGCTTGCTGGGATAGGCTCCACCTTTTCCTCCACCTTACTTAGATAAGTGAGTTTGGAAAATAAATAGATGGATAGATGATGATTTATTAGTTAATACACAAGTGTTATTATCTCTAATTAAATGGCAAGGCAATCTTGTAATAAGTAACAAGCTATTCCATTTGCATGGTACTTAAAGAACCGAAATGCTTATGCTATCACTAATTATATACCAATTGAGTATCACTTACATCTTACTGTTGATTAGCTTTTGTGTTCACCTGAATTAAAATTTTGTACAAAAACATTCATTAATGTAACTCATTTTAAATTAGGTTTTATCACTTAATCAAACACTTTCTTGAAACAGATTAAAATTCAGGTTTGAGAACCTATACACAAAAATTCAAACCTCTCTAATCTCAACAGCAAACATTCTCTGAAACTTTAGTAATAATGACGGAAAGAGCTGTAATGTCATGGATGCATTTTTATTAGATGGCCTTGAAGTTAAAATCTTTTTCCTCAAATGTGAGATGACTACACATTCAAAAGGCAACTCTAGAAAGGTCTAAAGCAGAAGGTGGCACCTAACTTTCAATTTTATTACCAGGCTGTGTTTGGAAAATGGTAAATAAAGAAGAGTCTGGAGCCATTGTTATACTGTATGTGGAATTCAAACATGGCCTCCTTTATTTGCTATAGGTGGAGCCCCACATATTCTTGTTAATGAGGCATGGTGGCAGACTGAAGAAACCATACAACAACAACAACATTTATTTATATAGCACATTTTCATACAAAAAGTAGCTCAAAGTGCTTTACATAATGAAGAAAAGAAAAATAAAAGACAAAATAAGAAAGTAAAATAAGACAACATTAGTTAACATAGAAAAGGAGTAAGGTCCGATATATATTATTATTAATATATATATATTTTATAGATAAATGCTATACAGTAATCCCTCCCTATATCGTGCTT
Source organism: Erpetoichthys calabaricus (assembly GCF_900747795.2). NCBI lineage: Eukaryota > Metazoa > Chordata > Cladistia > Polypteriformes > Polypteridae > Erpetoichthys > Erpetoichthys calabaricus. Next base: position 201,956,288 of record NC_041398.2, on the reverse strand, counting down.
TGACTTTCGTGGCTTCACTCTATCGCGAATTTTATATGTATGCATATCTAAATATATATCGCAGATTTTTCACTGGTTCACCGGTCTTTTAATTTCTGGTACATGCTTCCTCAGTTGGTTTGCCCAGTTGATTTCATACAAGAGACGCTATTGCCGGATGGCTGAGAAGCTACCCAATCAGAGCACGTATTACGTATTAAATAAAACTCCTCAATGATATACGATACGTATGTTTGTGCGTAGTATATAAACAGTGTGTTTACATACATAATTTCAACGGATCTTACCTAATATCTAAGAGAATATAAAGGGTTTATGCTGTATAACTGTGCGGGAAATGTTTATAAGAGTGTGGGAGAGTTTATAAGGGCTTAAAATATATTGTGAGGATACAGACGCTCCTCTAAAAAACGCTGAAAGACTACCTTCACATTGCTCCCTTCCTTGCTGGGCTTACTTGCAGCTGCTTTGTCGCGTGATATGCTTCTGCTTTGCATACTTAAAAGCACAAACAGCACCTTTTGATTTTTTGATTGTTTGCTTATCTCTCTCTCTGACATTCTCTGCTCCTGACGCACACTCCTTTCAAGAGAAAGATATGTTTGCATTCTTTTAATTGTGAGATGGAACTGTCATCTCTGTCTTGTCATGGAGCATGTTTAAACTTTTGAATAAAGTTCCAGTCTCCACAACCTCCTGTGTTTCGGTGCACATCTGTGACCCAAGCGTGACAATATAAAAATAACCATATAAACATATAGTTTTTACTTCGTGGATTTTCACCTTCGAGGAGGGATCACTGTACTCCAAAAAAAAAAAAACCCTGAATTAAGCATTATGTAAAGTCTCAAGCTAGTTAAAAGCCCTAAGTATAAGAAATAAGACTTCTTATATATAAACTGTTATAAAAGAACAAAACACAAAGTTAAATATTATATATAATCTTATTTTCTAATCTAAAATTAATTTGCTGGTACAAATGCTTAGCATGTTCTAGTTAAACAGGCCATGCAATTTCAAGTAATTTTTTCTCTTACAGCAACAAATATTACGCAGAATAAACACCTGGCAATTGGCAGAAAGCGATTAATTTACACCACCCTAGTCAGCAATGAAAGTCAAATCTTGTTCTACATCTTTTTTATATGCCTTGCTTTGTGTCCCAGTAAATACACCAACAATCCAGTTGTTCACACATCATCTTTTTCAACCTTCTCAAACCTACAAAGAATTTAAGCTATGGAAAACACTCTGGATTAAGACACTAAGAGAACTGTGTATAGATAAAGCATTTTCATCTTATGAACAATTATGCTTCAAATTTAACTATCCATTCCCATGGGCTCACCACCTATGGGAGGGGCCAAGGAGGTCGGGTGCAGTGTGAGTTGGGTGGTGGCCAAAGGCGGGGACCTTGGCGGTCCGATCCTCGGCTACAGAAGCTGGCTCTTGGGACGTGGAATGTCACCTCTCTGAAGGGGAAGGAGCCTGAGCTAGTGTGCGAAGTTGAGAGGTTCCGGCTAGATATAGTCGGACTCACCTCGACGCACAGCTTGGACTCTGGAACCAATCTCCTTGAGAGGGGCTGGACTCTGTACCACTCTGGAGTTGCCCCCGGTGAGAGGCGCCGAGCGGGTGTGGGTATACTTATTGCCCCCCGACTTGGAGCCTGTACATTGGGGTTTACCCCGGTGGACGAGAGGGTAGCCTCCCTTCGCCTTCGGGTGGGGGGACGGGTCCTAACTGTTGTTTGTGCGTATGCACCGAACAGCAGTTCGGAGTACCCACCCTTTTTGGAGTCCCTGGAGGGGGTGCTAGAGGGCATACCTTCTGGGGACTCCCTCATTCTGCTGGGAGACTTCAATGCTCACGTGGGCAATGACAGTGAGACCTGGAAGGGCGTGATTGGGAGGAATGGCCCCCCCGATCTGAACCCGAGCGGTGTTTTGTTATTGGACTTCTGTGCTCGTCACGGATTGTCCATAACGAACACCATGTTCAAGCATAGGGGTGTTCATATGTGCACTTGGCACCAGGACACCCTAGGCCTGAGTTCGATGATCGACTTTGTGGTCGTGTCGTCTGACTTGCGGCCACATGTCTTGGACACTCGGGTGAAGAGAGGGGCGGAGCTGTCAACTGATCACCACCTGGTGGTGAGTTGGCTTCGATGGTGGGGGAGGATGCCGGTCAGGCGTGGTAGGCCCAAACGTGTTGTGAGGGTCTGCTGGGAACGTCTGGCAGAGCCCCCTGTCAGAAGTAGCTTCAACTCCCACCTCCGGCAGAACTTCGACCATGTCCCGAGGGAGGTGGGGGACATCGAGTCCGAATGGGCCATGTTCCGTGCCTCTATTGTTGAGGCGGCTGACCAGAGCTGTGGCCGTAAGGTGGTTGGTGCCTGTCGTGGCGGCAATCCCCGAACCCGTTGGTGGACACCGGTGGTGAAGGATGCCGTCAAGCTGAAGAAGGAGTCCTACAGGACCCTTTTGTCCTGTGGGACCCTGGAGGCAGCTGATAGGTACCGGCAGGCCAAGCCGAATGCGGCTTTGGTGGTTGCTGAGGCAAAAACTCGGGCGTGGGAGGAGTTTGGGGAGGCCATGGAGAACGACTTTCGGACGGCTTCGAGGAGATTCTGGTCCACCATCCGGCGTCTCAGGAAGGGGAAGCAGTGCAGTGTCAACACTGTATATGGTGGGGATGGTGCGCTGCTGACCTCGACTCGGGATGTTGTGGGTCGGTGGGGGGAGTACTTCGAAGACCTCCTCAATCCCATTAACATGCCTTCCAATGAGGAAGCAGAGCCTGGGGACTCAGAGGTGGGCTCCCCCATCTCTGGGACTGAGGTCACCGAGGTGGTCAAAAAACTCCTTGGTGGCAGGGCCCCGGGGGTGGATGAGATACGCCCAGAGTTCCTCAAGGCTCTGGATGTTGTAGGACTGTCTTGGTTGACACGCCTCTGCAACATCGCATGGACATCAGGGACCGTGCCTCTGGATTGGCAGACTGGGGTGGTGGTCCCCCTCTTTAAGAAGGGGGACCGGAGGGTGTGTTCCAACTACAGAGGGATCACACTCCTCAGCCTCCCTGGAAAAGTTTATTCAGGGGTCCTGGAGAGGAGGGTCCGTCGGATAGTCGAGCCTCGGATTCAGGAGGAACAGTGTGGTTTTCGTCCTGGTCGCGGAACAGTGGACCAGCTCTATACCCTTAGCAGGGTCCTGGAGGGTGCATGGGAGTTTGCCCAACCAGTCTACATGTGTTTTGTGGACTTGGAAAAGGCATTCGACCGTGTCCCTCGGGGAATCCTGTGGGGGGTACTCCGAGAGTATGGGGTACCGGCCCCCCTGATAAGGGCTGTTCGGTCCCTGTACGATCGGTGCCAGAGCTTGGTCCGCATTGCCGGCAGTAAGTCGAACCCGTTTCCAGTGAGAGTTGGACTCCGCCAGGGCTGCCCTTTGTCACCGATTCTGTTCATAACTTTTATGGACAGAATTTCTAGGCGCAGCCAGGGCGTTGAGGGGGTCCGGTTTGGTGGGCTCAGGATTGGGTCACTGCTTTTTCCAGATGATGTTGTCCTGTTTGCTTCATCAGGCCGTGATCTTCAGCTCTCTCTGGATCGGTTCGCAGCCGAGTGTGAAGCGGCTGGAATGAGAATCAGCACCTCCAAATCCGAGACCATGGTCCTCAGCCGGAAAAGGGTGGAGTGCCCTCTCAGGGTTGGTAGCGAGATCCTGCTTCAAGTGGAGGAGTTCAAGTATCTCGGGATCTTGTTCACGAGTGAGGGAAGAATGGAGCGTGAGATCGACAGGCGGATCGGTGCGGCATCCGCAGTAATGCGGGCTCTGCATCGGTCTGTCGTGGTGAAAAAGGAGCTGAGCCGCAAGGCGAAGCTCTCAATTTACCAGTCGATCTATGTTCCTACCCTCGCCTATGGCCATGAACTATGGGTAGTGACCGAAAGAACGAGATCGCGAATACAAGCGGCTGAAATGAGTTTCCTCCGCAGGGTGTCTGGGCTTTCCCTTAAAGATAGGGTGAGAAGCTCAGTCATCCGGGAGGGGCTCAGAGTAGAGCCGCTGCTCCTCCGCATCGAGAGGAGTCAGATGAGGTGGCTCGGGCATCTGATCAGGATGCCTCCTGGACGCCTCCCTGGTGAGGTGTTCCGGGCACGTCCAACCGGGAGGAGGCCCCGGGGAAGACCCAGGACACGCTGGAAGGACTATGTCTCTCGACTGGCCTGGGAACGCCTTGGGATTCTCCCGGAAGAGCTAGAAGAAGTGGCCGGGGAGAGGGAAGTCTGGGCATCTCTGCTCAAGCTGCTGCCCCCGCGACCCGACCTCGGATAAGCGGGAGACAATGGATGGATGGATGGATTTAACTATCCAGCAACACAGTTTTTCCACTATTTTCAAATTAGAAATTTTGTTAAAGGAAACCTACCCAGTTTTCCACACTTCTGACCAATTTCTATTCTGGATGCAATACTGATCAGTCTTGTAGACTCAGACAGCATATCAAAATATATAAAAAAATTTCAAAGAATTTTCCCATCAATGGTCCTAAGGAAAAGTTGGAAAAGGACCTTTCAATTAACATCTCAGAAAAGGAGCACACTTAAAATACACTTCAGTTCTACAAACACCAAGCACTCAGTTAATCAACTTAAAATATACTGCTCAAAAAAATTAAAGGAACACTTTTGAATCAGAATATAGCATCAAGTCAATGAAACTTCTGGGATATTGATCTGGTCAGTTAAGTAGGGCAGAGAGGGTTGTTAATCAGTTTCAGCTGCTTTGGTGTTAATGAAATTAACAACAGGTGCACTAGAGGAGCAACAATGAGACGACCCCCAAAACAGGAATGGTTTAACAGATGGAGGCCACTAACATTTTTCTCTCCTCATCCTTTCTGACTGTTTTTCCACTAGTTTTGCACTTGGCTACGGTAAGTGTCACTACTGGTAGCATGAGGTGATACATGGACCCTACAGAGGTTGCACAGGTAGTCCATCTTCTCCAGGACGGCACATCAATGTTTGCCATTGCCAGAAGGTTTGCTGGGTCTCCCAGGGCAGTCTCAAGGGCATGGAGGAGATTCCAGGAGATAGGCAGTTACTCTAGGAGAGCTGGACAGGGGCGTAGAAGGTCCTTAATCCATCAGCAGGACCGGTATCTGTTCCTTTGGGCAAGGAGGAACAGGATGAGCACTGCCAGCCCTACAAAATGACCTCCAGGAGCCCACTGGTGTGAATGTGTCTGACCAAACAGTCATAAACAGACTTCATGAGGGTGGCCTTAGGGCCTGACGTCCTCTAGTGGGACCTATGCTCACTGCCCGGCACCATGGAGCTCGATTGGCATTTGCCATAGAATACTAGAATTGGCAGGTCCATCATTGGCGCCCTGTGCTTTTCACAGATGAGAGCAGGTTCAACCTGAGCACATGTGACAGACGTGAAAGGGTCTGAGGAAGATGTGGACAAAGTTATGCAGCCTGTAACATCATTCAGCATGACCGGTTTGGTGGTGGGTCAGTGATGGTCGGGGGAAGCATATCCATGGAGGGATGCACTGACCTCTGCAGGCTGGACAATGGCACCTTGACTGCCATTAGGTATTGGGATGAAATCCTTGGACCCATTTTCAGACCTTATGCTGGTGCAGTGGGTCCTGGGTTCCTCCTGGTGCACAACAATGCCCGTCTTCATGTGGTGAGAGTATGCAGGCAGTTCCTGGAGGATGAAGGAATGGAGACCATTGACTGGCCCCCACGCTTGCCTGACCTAAATCCAATAGAACACCTCTGGGACATTATGTTTTGGTCCATCCGATGCCGCCAGATTGCAGTTCAGACTGTCCAGTGATGCCCTGGTTCAGATCTGGGAGGAGATCCCTCAGGCCACCATCCGTCATCTCATTAGGAACAGGCCCCGACATTGTCAGGCATGCATACAAGCATGTGGGGGCCATACAAACTACTGAGTATGATTTTGAGTTGCTGCAATGAAATTTGGGCAAAATGGACTAGCCTGACGCATCATTTTTTCACTTTGATTTTCGGGGTGTCTTTGAATTCAGCCCTCTGTAGGTTGATAATTTTCAGTTCCATCAAACGATGTGGCATCCTTTCATTCCTAACACATTATCCAGTCCATGGTAGTATAGATATCCAGCAGGTTTTTTCCCATTGAGATCTGATGTATTTTCAAAGTGTTCCTTTAATTTTTTTGAGAAGTTTATTTCATCAATCACACTTACCTTGTTTAAAATTGTACAAAATGTATCACGGGAAAGATCCAGCTTGCAAGCAGTGCCATCTAGCTCCAGGATCACTGGGCCACATGTTTTGGAAGTGCACCAAAGTAACATCATTTTGAACAAAAAACTTTGAATGCCTTTCAGACAGCCTTGGTGTCACAATCACTTTTAACCCATTAACAGCTGTGTTTGGCGTACTCCCAAATGAGCTTGAAGTGGAGAAGGACAAATTTATTGTAATTGCCAAATCCACACTCCTAGCAGGTAGAATTACCTTGCTTATCTAGAACAATCCCAACCCACCTTTTTTATAACTCAACAAGTAAATGAAGTCCTATATTATTTGAAATAAGAAAAAAATAAAATTCTCACTTAGAGGATCTGTTAAAAACCTTTTTTAAAAACATAGCAAGAGTTCATTAAAAATGTTAGAATGAGAATTTAGAAAAAGGTGTTTGTTTCTGTTTTTCTCTCCTGCCTTTCTTTTTCTGTCAGGTGGAGGTTGCATTCTTGTGTTGTTAGGCTTTGTTTTTCCTCTGTTGTTACTAGCTTCTTGAAATAAATTTAATGAAATAAAAAATCCTTTCCCTTCAAATCCTCTGACTATGTGCAGTAACTCAATTCAAGGCCTTGCCCGTTTCATATTTTTTGTTGTTATGCCATATTATATAAGGTACAAAACACTTTAAGGAAAATTACAACAGTTAATATGAGGTTTGTCTTTGTCAGCTCAATGTAGGTTTATTTAAAGACACACTTATTCATTTTCTGAATACATTTAATTCAGTGCAGGGTCACAGTGTGACATAGTTTATCTTGGCAGCATCAGGTGTTGGCAGAAGCTAACTCTTCATTGAATGCCAGTTCACTGCAGTGTTTTTAATAAGTCCATTGGAAATAGTCCATTGGAAATGTGATAAGTAATGTGATAAGTGGTTTGTGGCGTTGTGCAGATTTTAAATAAATAATCAAGTCCCAAGAGCACACAGGCTCAGAACAGGTGTAGATGTGCCCATGACAAAATTGATTTTGGTGTTAGACTGGTCATGCACTAACGTGCAAATGAGAGTGGATCAGCCAGGTGCCACATTCACACCTCATACTGGGTGGAGGGTCACTCATTGGCACCCAGTCCAGCCAATATAAGAAGAGCCTGTATGGAAAGGGAAAAAAGAAGGAGAAAAACAAGAGACAGAAAGAGAGATGGAGGTTTAAGCGGAAACAAGGGAGAATTGACAAAGACATCAGGATCATGAAAAGCCAGGGTCCAGTAGAGTGGGGCAGACAGCTGGGTAAAGAGCCCCGAGGAAGAGCGTATGGAAGGTGCTCAAATGGCTGAAAAGAGTCAATCCAGCTCAGCATCATCAGGTAGCTGGAGTGATCCATTGATCAAATGGACTCCCATGTAAGGCCAAGGAGTGGCAACAGGAGTTGGAGAAGTGAGGCTCATCCCAGGGGCCTCCAACAGCAACAGGGAACTGAGCCTGAATATTGAAGGTTGGTTGTGCCTGTCGGTTGGATGTCTCCTTGTGCTGTGGGATCTGAAGACAATAATCTGGGGAGACGTCAGCTTTTAGACGCTTCTACGTTTTTAAAGAACAGTTTCCTGTCATGATTTTTTCACCTCAATTTTTATGGAATTATTTATTGCTTTTTAAACACCACATGGACAGTGTTTTTTATGGAATATTTATTTATTATGGGAGATGCACTGCACCATTTGCACTTTGACATTTTGTTTGAAAGCACCTGTCACTTTTACACCTACCCCTTGCCGGAAGTGTGTGTCCTCATTTGCCCAGCTCATCCCAGTTCATGACTATAATGGGCACGGAGCCAACCTTGACCGTCATAAGTAAAGAATGGTCTGTGAAGTGCATTAATGGCATAAGGTAGAAATCAAGGTAGAAGCTTGGAACAAACTGCCATGTCATGTTTTTGAAGACACAATCTTCTTTTTATAAATGAAAGAATTATTCAGCTACATGAATCATCCTTTAGGTAATTACAGAAGATAGGGACATTGGCATTCTCTCATTTGTTTACTGTCTGGTGTTCTGTGAAATGTAGGATAGCCTTTCAGACTCAAGCTCAATTTCTTAATCCTTTAATATTAGATTTAAGGGCTGCCCGTTTTACAGGCTGACAAGAGCAATGTATTGCTAAGGCACAATAAATTTCCTTTTTTTATACCAATGCATTGCTATGGCTCATGGTACTCACTTATCTGTGGTGATACACACTGATAACATGCAAAACTAAGTAAATATCTAGCATTATTTTATAAATGAACTGGTACCCAGTCCAGGAGTTGTTCCTGCCTTGTGCCTAATGCTTGCTGGGACAGGCTTTATCTTACCTATGACTATGCTCAGGATAAGGGAGTTTGAAATTCGATGGATGGATGGATAGATATTTAAATTACTGAAGTGTGAAGGATACAAAATAAAAACATATTTTTAAGAGAAAAATACATCAACAATAGATCCATCCATTCATTTTCCATACCCCTCTTATCCAGGGCAGATTTGTGGGGCAGGTAAAACCTATCCCAGCAGTTATTGGGCACAAGGCAGGAACTGCACGTACACAAGGTGCCAGTCCAACACAGGGAGAATAGATACATCCATCCATTTTCCAACCCGCTGAATCCGAACACAGGGTCACGGGGGTCTGCTGGAGCCAATCCCAGCCAACACAGGGCACAAGGCAGGAAACAATCCTGGGCAGGGTGCCAACCCACCGCAGGACACACACAAACACACCCACACACCAAGCACACACTAGGGCCAATTTAGAATCACCAATCCACCTAACCTGCATGTCTTTGGAATGTGGGAGGAAACCGGAGCGCCCGGAGGAAACCCACGCAGACACGGGGAGAACATGCAAACTCCACGCAGGGAGGACCCGGGAATCGAACCCAGGTCCCCAGATCTCCCAACTGCGAGGCAGCAGCGCTACCCACTGCGCCACCGTGCCGCCCGAGAATAGATACAGAATGATCAAATAGCAATATACTGAGAAAAAGGTGAAAATAGCATTACCAGGGAGCATTAAGTAATTATCATTTTTCTGACAGTATACATGATTATACACTTAAAGAAGTGAATCATTTGATATGTATTAATAAAAATGCTAATAATGTGCATTAAATTAATCTTTGCTTATCTTCTCTCTCTCTGTGCTATCTATTGTGATTAATAACAAAAGTATTACTAATGAAAATTCTAAATCACTATGTGTCAGATACAAATAATTTTGTAAATGACCCTAAATGAGCACAAATCTTGACAGGTCTATGACACATTCTCTACAGTTTGCTGATTAATTGTAACTGGTTAGGCAATGTCAGTAGTAGAAATGTCAAAAAGGAGTGTACAAACAGCAGTACTACACTGTACCTTTCATTTTCTAAACCGCAATACTGTTTTTTTCATCTCTCGATTATAATAAAAAAAATATTGGGATGAGATGTGACTTTTTTAAGAGACTTTTTGGAATGAAGTCCCGCAAGACGGAGACTTTTAACATGAGATTCTTTCAAGTCACTTCACGCTTACAACCTTTGGAAGCAAGTCCCGGTCATCTAACCTCTCTGTCATGTGAATGCTTTTTGGCAGACACACTTCCTGTGCTCTCAACTCTTATAAATTTTATCAGGACAATAATTTTATGCGTTCTAGATGACACATCAATGACTAAGCGAAGAAGAAAGGGCAGCGCGTCGAAAAGAGACCCAATAGCGATAGAGAGAAAATAATGCAAAAAAGAACAACAATAATCTATGTGCAAATTCAGAAAATAAGGAAAGTAATAATCAGCCCGGACCAAGTGGGATTGAAAACCTCACAGGTCCAATCGGGGTCAGAAATAAAAGACAAAGAGTAAAAGACAAAGTAGAACTTCATAAAGACGTTCAAAAACATTGGCGCGATACACATGCAAAGCAGGTTAGAGATTATGAAAGCAGTGGAATTCAAAAGGCTCAAAAAAAACGTTGGCGCAATACACATGCAGAGCCAGTTAAAGATTATGAATTAATGCGAAAATTGTCAATCAGTTACACGGCAAATTGATTAAATGTGTATCAATAGACAATGTTGAAGCAGCTGGTGGCGATAGTGCAGAAGATGAAAACACCAATTTACAATATCCCATAGAATATCTACAAGAGTTAACACTATCTGGTTTCCAACGTGTTGAATTACTGTTGAAAGAAGGATTAACATAATGTTATTGCATAATTTATGTATGAGTGATGGACTATGCAATGGGAACAAGATTAGTTATATTAAAAATTGGTCGAATAATTCTAACGTGTAAAATTTTAACAGGCGACAAGAAAGGTAATGTAATACATATTCTGTGAATAACATTAGACACCAAAGGAGATCTTGATATGCTATTCGTATTAAAACGTTTACAGTTTCCCATGAGAATATCTTTTGCTATAACAATTAACAAATCACAGGGACAAACATTCGAAAAAAAGTCAGTTTATTTATTAGAGAGAAAGAAACGAAATTCACTCACGGGCAGTTATACGTTGCATTGTCACGCTGTAAGTTGAACACGGAATCAAAATTCAATGTGATCTTGAAGAAAAGTTAATTCCAAATATTGTTTTTACTAAAGTTTTAAAGTAAAAGTGAAAATAATGCATATGTAAAAATACCCATGAAAATAAAAATCTCTTTAAATTGTATATCCGGTTAACCAAACCCAGGGCTTGGCGAGAGAAGTGAGCAGGAGGGCGGAGCCCCCTAGTATTCCTAATAAACAAAATGAAGTCACTAATACCTTAGTAGTTTCCAGTTTATTACTTTCTATTAATGTTTATATTTTTGTATGGAAACTTACTCTTAAACTGTAAATGACCCTTGTCGTTTACATATCCTACTGTTTCTATACTCACTCATATGCAGTGTCAGTTCAGGCAGTATGGCCAAGGAGCAAAGGCATTGGACTGTAAACCTCAACATTTATAGTACAGCCCATCACTGGCAGACTAAATGAATCTGAGCAAGTCACTTAACCTTCCAATGCTCTGAATATTAAATATAAATGTAAACTATCATATTAAGGGCCTATTTACACCCCATGGTTTTCCTTACATTTTAAAGCTAGACCAGAGCACCCCTAAACTGCTTGTAAAGTTATTTGCCATTATTTTCAATGATGCTATTCATATGTAAGTGTATTAGCAGGGAGCAGTTTTGAAAACTGTCTGCAGCAGTATTTGGGCAGTTTCAGCCAAATGCTTGCTCTATTGAAATGAATGGTAGCACTCATAAAATGCTCTTTAAAAAAAAAAAAAGCAAAGAGTGTTTTTGCAGCATTTGTACATTAAGTCACTGCCATTTCCAGAGGGATGTGCAAGGAGTAAAGCATTTCATACAAACCAGAAAAAAAAATATGCTAGTGTCCTTGTGCACATGCATGCTTCAGTCATCTAGTGGCAGCTATCCATGGACAGATTAAGCATGCGTGTACCTTGTGTGGCAGATGGCCTGAGCATGGAAGGACCAGGGGAGAGAATATTTCCAGTACAGTTTCTCCCCCAGGCTGACAGAGGGCAGCCCCCCTGGTTTCCAGCTTGGTTTCCACTGCAAGGACATTTCCAGAGCCTTATTTGGCCACACTTCTGTCACACTTGGAAGTGTGGCTAGAAGAAGCTCATTGGGCACCTGGAGTCCTTCTGTGTGCCCTATAAAGGGAGATAGTCAGCACCACTCAATGGCCAGAGTCGGGAGGAAGAGGACAAAGCCTGAGGAAGGAGTGGAGGAGGATGGACTGGCAGCAAAGAAGGGACTGTGTTGGGTTGTGAGCCTTATGTGGTGATTTCTGGCACTGTGCTGTGAATAAACGTGTGCTGTGTGTTAAACCTGTGTCCTGCGTCTGTCTGTGTCAGGGTTAGGGCGGCTGTACACGCCTGGGCTTCACACTTGAAATCAAGTTATATGTATACATTTAGTTTTAATCAGGTTAAGTTTAGTATGTGTAGTACAGATTTTTTTAACAGAGGCAGAGTGGTAGCTAAGAGTACATGTGGAGTTTGCATTTTTCCTTGTGCATTCGATTCGTATCAGTGAGTGTGCTTAACTGTTTACCTGATTTAAAAATCTATACTAGAAATATGTTAGTAATACTTTTCAAGTTTCATGTGCTGTACAGATAATCACCTCCTTCATCTTTTCCATTCCCAACCTGAGTCTAGGAAGATTAGTGGTATGAACACTGGCCACCACACCACCAGATCACACTGTTCTAAAATATCAATCGCAAATACATATTTATTTATACATTATCTATCTATTTATTTATTTATTTAAAGAGCTTCTGTAAAAATACAACTTTCCCCCTGGAGATGAATAAAATTCTATATCTATCTATCTATCTATCTATCTATCTATCTATCTATCTATCTATCTATCTATCTATCTATCTATCTATCTATCTATCTATCTATCTAAATACTGTGACTAAACTGATGCTTTATTTTTAGGCCAGCACATGCAAGATTTAATGTTATTTAATGTATACCTAAAACACCTGTTTAGTTCTTGTCTCTCTATGACTGACAATGTTGAACTGTCAGCAGCAGGCAATGTCATTGCAAAATAATGCAATTTTTTTTGTATTTGAGTGGTGAGAATACGCTTCTATAATTATCATAAAGACACTATCACATATCACTGTACTGCACTCTTGACTCTGCACGTAATTCTGGAATTTTTCTGCTGGCTGCCTTGGTTTTTCTATAGAAAGTGCAGAATTGTCCTCTAGACTCCCTTTGCCGCACACTATCTACATTCATAATTCTGAGGGCAACTCCTCTTCAGTGCCGTGATCACCAGGATTAAAAGCGCTAAAGTCAGAGAAAACATATCACCTTACAACACTACAGCACTTCCCAACTCACAAAACAGTGACAAAATTATGTCAGTCATATTTGCCCTGCAAAACACTTCTTTGAAAATGCTTAAAAACACTTGAAAACCACCTGAAAAAGTGTAAAAACTGCTTGAAACAACAGCATTAAAAAGCATGAAAAATGCGTAACAATAAAACATCCATCCATCCATTATCCAACCCACTATATCCTAACTACAGGGTCACAGGGGTCTGCTGGAGCCAATCCCAGCCAACACAGGGCGCAAGGCAGGAAACAAACCCTGGGCAGGGTGCCAGCCCACCACAGACAATAAAACATACAAGTGTAAATGAGGCCTATAGATAAAAGAACAGACATGAGAATAATTAGGTGGATGTGTGGAGTGTCACAGATTCAAAGTAAGTTGAATGCTGACTTAAGAGAAGTGGTTGGTTTGCAGGGGATAGGTACTGTGATGAGGAGAAACAGACTAAGGTGCGAAGGTATTCTGTCCCCCCATTGATCCGAAGTATGGCTATTTGAAACTGGCTTGTATCAGAAGCCTTTAAGTACCATGACGCCCTATCGGCTCTAGGGGTTGGACAGAAAACCTATACATTTGCTTGCTTTACCCCTCTCTTTCTCTCTCTTACCAAACTGATGAAAGACCATCTCACACACCATGAACTCAAAAGGACAACACAATGAAGAGCACAGCTTGGCAGCCATATTGAGACAGGCATGCAGCCTGTTCTGAAGAAAGCTGACCACAAAATGATGCCTTAACTAGAGACATTTTATGTAACTAACAAGTCTGTGTGCTGCCTGAAACTACACATCAACATTTATCAGGTTGTATGGTTGCCGATATTCAAATGTACTTTTGCATATTGTTTTTATTTATGAATATTATCAATAATACATTATTTAAAGTGTAACTTAACTCCTGTTTGTCTTTTACTACACCCAATTGCCTGAGATTATAGATGTAGAAGGGAAGTTGGGGAGAAGTTATATGGTACAATACCTTATAAACAGTCTATGAGATTTGAGGCATTCTGACAAAGGCTACACATTAATAACACAAAAGGGGAAAGTAGAGTAATATATTACTCTACCAAGACAAAACAGATGCCTTGGACTGTGAAGATTGGAAGAGACATCCAGCAGCAACCAATTAACCTGGGTCTTCTTCTTCTTCTTTCGGCGACTCCCTTTAGCTTTTTCCATATCTTCCTTATCTTCAATATGCAAACAACAATACAACCAACCGACTGATGGAAGTGTCTGATATCATAAGGCACTCCATAGAATAAAGCAGTGGTTGTCAACCTGAGGGGGCAGGTTCCAGGGGAACTGCAAGATGACAGAAAATATTTTAATAAAATAGCAAAGTCTTACATTTCTAAAAATGAAGCTACAGCAGTGGTGTCAAACTTAAGGTCCTGTAGACCTTTTTAAAGCAGCCCAATATCAAAATAACATTGCAATCAGCCTGCAATAGCTATTAGATTTCTTGAAGATCCCCTTTAAAATGCCTTTTATATGTAGATTATATCCACATACAGCTTTGCTGGATTTCATTTATACCAAACATTAAAATGTGCCCCTGGAGTCTACATGTCATTGGGTGGACTCTCCACATATACACAGCAATTTGGGGTTTAGTGGTTATTCGCATTTATCTTCGCAGCTTCTAACCTGTAGTTTGAATGGGAATGGACTGCTAGAAATGACACAATAAGAAAAAGTGAAAACAAGGAAGCATGCCACACTGACATAAACAACATTAATATTTTGACTAGGGCTGCCAAACGACTACTATTTTTAATCCCAATTAATCTCAAAATAGCATTTGATTAACCAAAGTAGCTGAGCAATGTCCAGTAGTCTCCTGTGAATGTTACTTCTGCACAGCTTCTTAGCTGCTCAAACTGCGAAGACTTTTATATAAATCCTTGATATGTGACACAATTATCCCATGTAAAAGTAATTTATAAGAATCATCAAACCTCACTGGATGATGTCTCTCAGCACTGTATCTTCAGTTGTATTTAGGGGTCTGCAGTCTGATGTGATTAATTGTGCAATAAATAGCTGTAGTTAATACTTTAAATTGTGTTTCATTCGTTGACTTAAGATGAGTTGTACACTTATGGATTGCTGTCTGCTCCAGTTTTTGATGCCTGAAGAGTTTTTAACAGCAGCATAGTGCTCTTAAGTGACATTATATTTCTGTAACATTTAAGTTTGCCCCAACTCAGTTTTCACGTATTGATAATTTTGCCTTTTGAACCATATGGGACAGTTTAAATCAAATGTGGCCATCATACTGTACATTTTCTCCTTCTCAGCCATTGTTAAAGGGTTAGCTTAAATCAGAGACTCCCAAGCTTTAAGTCAAGGTCCACAAAAATGTTGTCCCATCTGCTCAGGACCGCTACTAATATAAAGCCAAATCTTTGAAGTGAAGCAAGATTTTAGATCTCTGTCATTGCTAACAGTAGTCACACTGCCTAATTTTGTAAAACAGTATACTTATTACAGTTTTATTCAAGTGCTAAGACAGATTCTGCAATACTGAAGTTGCTTTCTCAAAACTTTCCATACAGTCACCACAACATCAGCTTATGTGGGCCAAACTGTTAAGCATTTCTTTTTGCTTTCATACAAAATGCATTCAATGACTAAACGCTTCAAAATTCATGGATTCCTGTCTCACTCAAAATCCATCAACATAACAATATTACATTTTCAGAGGCCATTTTGCACATGCCTACATACTGTCACCAAAACTGCTAATAAGACATTCAAAACTGAAATATGACAATTTGCTAAATTACAATCAAGACCAAGCACAAATGTGTTATTACAGGTATTTGTTGTGTTGTGGGATAGCGTGGCATTCCTCCACTCCACTGCAGTCACAGAATGGTTTGCAGCACATGTTTCTGCCACCATACTCCCCCTTCCTGAATCCCATTGAGGAATTCTTTTCTGCATGGAGGTGGAAGGTTTATGACCACCGGCCACAGGATCAGATGTCATTACTGGATTCAATGAACGCTGGATGCCAAGATATTTATCCAGAGCAATGCCAAGGATGGATCAGGCATGTGAAGAGATACTACCCTCGATGTATTGCCAGAGAGGATATCAGATGTGATGTTGAACTTGTGACCAAATCCAGAGTAGAGGATGGATTAGCATTACAGTGTGGTATTGTTACAGTTGTGGACCAGCTGCAAGTGTGTGTGTGTATATGCACAGTATATTTTACTTCTATGGTATTTTCTGCAATGCTTCATTTTGTGTTGGGTATATATTTTTTTTTTTACTGTATGATTATGAATGAATATTTTGTACTTACAGTAGACCACAGACGGGAATAAAGTCCATTGACATATACTGCTGTGTGATTTGTTCATTCATGGACATTTTATAGAGTACAAGCTTGTTCTGTTTTGTAATACAATGTTTGCAACAAATAATGTCAGTTACTTTACAGACAATAAGTAAATGATGATCCATATTACATTTTAGGTAATGCTGTCAGTTGTTAGTGTTTTGTAGGCCTTTTGTTTTGTGTAGGATGTACAGTAATCCCTCCTCCATTGCGGGGGTTGCGTTCCAGAGCCACCCGCGAAATAAGAAAATCCGCGAAGTAGAAACCATATGTTTATATGGTTATTTTTATATTGTCATGCTTGGGTCACAGATTTGCGCAGAAACACAGGAGGTTGTAGAGAGACAGGAATGTTATTCAAACACTGCAAACAAACATTTGTTTCTTTTTCAAAAGTTTAAACTGTGCTCCATGACAAGACAGAGATGACAGTTCCGTCTCACAATTAAAAGAATGCAAACATATCTTCCTCTTCAAAGGAGTCAGGAGCAGAGACTGTCATAAAGGCAGAGGAAAATCAATAGGGCTGTTTGGCTTTTAGGTATGCGAAGCACCGCGGCACAAAGCTGTTGAAGGCGGCAGCTCACACCCCCTCCGTCAAGAGCACAGAAAGAGAGAGAGAGACAGAGAAAAACAAGCAAGCAAAAATCAATACGTGCCCTTCGAGCTTTTAAGTATGCGAAGCACGGTGCAGCATGTCGTTTCAGGAAGCAGCTGCACAAAAGATAGCAACGTGAAGATAATCTTTCAGCATTTTTAGACTAGCGTCCGTATCGTCTAGGTGTGCGAACAGCCCCCCTGCTCAATCCCCCTACGTCAGGATCAGAGAAAGTCAGCGCAAGAGAAAGAGAAATGTAAGCTGGGTAGCTTCTCAGCCATATGCCAATAGCGTCCCTTGTATGAAATCAACTGGGCAAACCAACTGAGGAAGCATGTACCAGAAATTAAAAGACCCATTGTCCACAGAAACCCGCAAAGCAGCGAAAAATCCGCGATATATATTTAAATATGCTTACATATAAAATCTGCGATGGAGTGAAGCCGCGAAAGGCGAAGCGCGATATAGCGAGGGATTACTGTATTGTTCTTCCTACACAAAACGACATAAAGTGCTACTGTTTTGGTGCTGTACTGCATTTTGGAGGAGAGCTTAACTGTTTTGGTGGAGGACTTAACTGTTTGGTCAGGCTGTGTGTTGGTATTGCAGACTGTATGAAGAGTTTTGAGAAAGAGACTTCAGTATTGCAGAATCTGTCTTAGCAATTGAAAAAAACTGTAATCCATGAAAATACTTAACTACAGCAGACTATTGTCACATATCTGATTATATGTCACATTATATCTCCAGGTCAGGGACTGTCAGTCTTTTTTCATGGCGTATCACATCCAGGAATTGAAATATTTTGAGGTATACCTATTTTCTTTCAGACCTATATTGCTAAGTACTAAAATCTTAGCAGGCCAACTAAAAGTGAGATTTCATAATTACCACCACCCCCTACCATACAGCATTTGGGGATTTTAACAAGTGATTACAGAGAGTTTTTTCTGTTGCTGCAAACGTCTTTTAGTTTTTCTGCTGCATGTCAGATGTTTTTGTTAATGTAAAAACAGTGGTGGCTCTGAGGCTAGGGATCTGTGTTGCCAATCCTGTGAACGGCAGAAGTGACTCTACTCCGTTGGGCCCTTGAGCAAGGCCCTTAACCTGCAACTGCTTCGTCCTGAGTATGACGTTAATCTGCATCCAGCCCTGCAATCAGGTCCTCCATTTTACAGGGAAAACTTGAAGATTAATGGCAGGACTGGCACCTCAGCCACTGTAGAAAACCTCACATAGTTCCAGTATGGTGCTGAGGTGTCACCTGCTGCATGGCTGCACTCAGGTCCAAATCCTGGTGGTTTGTCATGTGGTGGGTGCGGCAATGAGCTGTAATCAGTGCATGCTCCCAACTTCTCTAAGAACAGTAGCATAGTTTGATGAGAAATAAAAATTACAAAGCCTAACATTTTCATATTTTTAATTTACAAAAAATATAGTTACACACAGTGTAACGTCAAGACAAATAAAGAGAAAAAAACTGCTCATTCAATAGGTTGTGTATCTTTGTTTTATAGGGTCATTATTGTCAGTGCAGTGTCCTAATGTTGGTTATTTTAAGCGCAGTTCTGCTTCTGAATTTAAGCTATTCCTGTTGTGGCCTCTACATCAGAAGTACTGGGGGAAGGAGCATTTCCAGAGCATTGCCTCCCCCGAAGCGTTACAGGGCAGCCCCCCTGGAGTACAGTGGTACCACATGTTTGCAGCATGGAAGCTCAACCCTGTTGGTGCCCGTGGCCATCACCAGGGGGTGCCTGGAAAGCTCCTGAGCCCTTAATGGGAACACTTCCATCACACCCGGGAAGGAGTACATAAAGTTTACCAGGATGAGTGGAGGTGGAGGAGAAGAGGAAAGTAAAGAAAACAAAAAGAAAGGACTGTGCTTTATGTACTGTGCTGTGGGATACAGGCTAAAGTGTAAATAAACGTATGTGCTGTGTGACAACTTGTGTCTGCCTGTCTGTGTCGGGTAGGGTAGCTGATATGTCCCCTGGTGGTCCACACTGTATTTATTTTTAAAGGAAGGATGAAAGTTACCAAACACTGGAAACTCTGTCTGAAGACATAGTTGTCCTCTGTTGATTAATATTAATGCTACTAAAATGAAATGTTGGACATGTATATGTTATTATTAATAATTTTAAATTTGTCTGCATTTTTCATTGAATGTTATTCTGCCTTAGACTGCCTGTCTGACAGCAGCAGCACTGTGAGACTATGGAGGCACAGGTTTGACTTTCTCATTCTCTCTCTATATGTATAATGTGTTGCGTTTTATACTGCATACAATTTCTTTGGTAGAGCAGGAAAGGTTCCATGAAGGGGCTGGAGCACATGCTGATCTGGCAGTGGGGGAGTTTGATATCTTTGATATCTGTGTGTTCTGAAGCATGCAAGCTTGGAAAATGTGAAACATCCATTGTGAGAAGTGCTGGTACTACACATCTATTAATGGCAACTAAACATTGAGGTAACCAGTGCTTGAAATGGGCCAGTACACACTTCAGGCACTGGTTACCTCTATGTTTATTTAAAAATTATGCAATTATTAGACAATCTTTAAAATTGGAGTTGATTTTTTTAACAATGTCAACTTCCCCAGGGCTGTGGTCCACAGTTAGGAAACCATTGGCATAGATGGCATGGGGTGTCAAATAACAGAACTGAGGAAAATATAACTTGTTATTCCTTGAAAATTTAACCACATGCGTTAATTTTACCATGATGGTGAAGACTTCACCTTCTCAAGAAGGAGATGACAGGTCAACATCATACCCACTGCGCTCGGTTTTGGAAGCCACACAAGTGTCAGGGCGGGCGACCTTTCCGCATTTTACATTACAACTGGCACATCCCTACACAATGCTTTTGTCTTTAAAGAGAAAATCCATTTGCTTGTTCACTTTTGTAACATGTGACTATTGCTGATGGAAGCTGAATCCAAAAGATAATAAAATACCTTATGCAATTAAGTTATGAAAAAATGTCTGTAGTGACTCATTCTGCATTTTTAAAACTACTGTGGCTGTTTTATTTTCAGAAATACGTAATTATTTCAACGTTTAATTTAAAAAGTAACATTTAAACCAAATGAGAAGTGGGTAGTGAGCAGCCTTTGTTGTTAACAAAAATAGCTGGTCCCTAAAAATGCCTATTCATTTTATGTTATGATTAAGAAATTTAGGCATTAGTAAAAATAATTTGTATTTATTAAAAACACACAGGCTGTTTTTAAAATGACCTGATCATTTTGTATTATGCTTTTAAAAAACAGGCAGTGTAAAGCACTAGTAGCAAATGTGACTTTGCTAATAAATGTAAATTTAAAAACAAGCACCTTGGTTAAGACTGCAGCACAGGACAAGAAATTAAATATCATAACCTTTGTACAATCTTGTGGTTTACTTGAGGATCTTGGATGAACAAAGGTGGCATGGACTGTTAGTAAAATGGCCTAGATGGAAGTTACAGCTGTATTCTGCTCCAATATGGGTATGCTTATGTATGTGTGAGTTGTACCCTGTGATAGACTGGCAATCTGTCAAGCCTTATGTCTCACATTGTGTCCCATGACACAAGGAAAGGCTGTGGCTCTTATAACAATTAAATGAATTAAGCAGATTTAAAAATGAATACATAGATGGGAAATGTTACAGAAATGTTATCAGCTACCATTTTGTCATCCCTGTGTTTTTGTCTAAAAAGATGCCCTCCCACTTTCAAATGATACTTTATACCTTTTTTATTGAAGAGCAGTAATGCACATTTCTTGAATTAAAAAGACAGTAAAAATATCTTTCTGAATCATCTTTAATGATGACTTATTTATGTTAAAACAGAAGTTCAAGACACATGCTTTCAAGTGTTCTAGTTTTATAAATTTGTTGTTACTTTAAGATTCCTAGTACAAGTTAATGAAAACTTTACAATAGATCACTTGAATTAGTTTGGCTTTGTTACCCTTCTAATTATATGACAGACCCAGGAAAAATATTTGTGCTCTTTTTAACAAAATATCTTATTCTTCTCCTAATTAAGAGATTTTTATTTTGAAATCACACTTCTATCTTTTACTGCTGCCATTTGGATGGTCTGTGATATTGATGGACCGCCAGAGTCACCTGCAGCGCTACTTCATGTGAAATGACAAATATATAGACTTTTCCAAAAAGACTTTCAATGTTATTTGTTGATCCTGTTTTTTCACAAAAAATACCACGCTGACATTTCCTTCAAATACATTTAGAAGTATTTATTGTTTTTGTCAAACAGGAGAGTTTCCAAATGAAAATCATCTCAGCATTTAAAGGCAGCTTTTATTTTATTAATCAATTCTCTAAAATCATTTTTTTTCAGTCAGGAGAATTCGGCATGGAGTACATCCTAACAGTATTACATGCAAACAAGAACCAATTGTGGACTCACCATACTTAACCAATACCTGGCTAGTTCAGAGCAAATTAACCTGCTCAGCATAATTTTGGAATATGCAAAGAAACAAACACAAGAAGAACAAACACAAACCACACAGAGAGTGACCTGGATGGAAACGGAGCCCAGGTATCTGTGCTGTGAGGCAGCAAAGCTAAACATTATTCCATTCAACGTAAAATTTAGCTTACAGTTTTTTTAGGAGCATGTCTTCTATTAACATACATATTGTGTGGCAGCTACTTCTAGAACCCTGCTACCCTTTGCTGGAAAAAGTGTTTCTAGGTGTGTTTGCATACAATGCATGAAGCACCTATTCTGAAAGCCCATATCTGTTTGTTGTTATGGCCCACCAGGCTGGCACCGCCAGCTGAACCTGACACAGAGAAGCACAGAACACAAGTTCAAGGCACACAAGGTTTATTTTTTTTGCTTTTTCCCTTGTGGGAAACGCCTTCCCCGTTCCCCACAAGTATAACACAGTCCAGCACAAGCACAGCACAACACTACAAGTCTCTTCCTTAACTCTATTCCTTCTCCTCCCTCACTCCTCGGGTCAAGCTTCGTCCTCCTCCTCCCGACTCTGGCTACTGGAGTAGTGGCTGCTGGTTCCTTTAATACCACACCCGGAAGTGCTCCAGGTTCTTGATTACGTGTTTCTGGCAGCACTTCCAGGTGAGGCAAAAGAACTCCCAAAAGGGCTCAGCAGCTCCCCCTGGCAGCGCCTGAGATTCCCAACAGGGCTGCACCACACTCCAACTCCCATGAAGCCCTGCGGGAGATATTTCAAATAGATTGCACAGAATGAAGTGGTAAAATTTCATAATTTCTCTATGAAAAGCAATGTCAAATTTGTCCATCTTAAAACAGAGAAACGTTCTGTACAACTTCAAATAGGTATTAGTTTACTGTTTCAATTTTAACTTGAATGTAGTTAACTGAATTTGTATATTTTATGTATTTTCCTCATCTGACAGACACTGGATGCTCAGTGCAGGTGAATCAAAAGCCGGGCACAACAACATGCAAACAGCTCACCCAGAAATACTCTTCTCCTTCTGCTCTAGACAAGTTTACTAACAGAACACAGAAAAAAGTCACTTCCCTTGAAATAAATGGAAGGGGAAGGCAACTATGTAAGCATATACAGACTGAATTGATTCAACAATGTTATCTGCAGATTATTATTGTAAAGAACTGACATTATCAACCTGCAGCCAAAAGGTGATTGAGCTAAATAACACAGAAAACATGCTGCTGACCTGATATAAACATAGGTGTAAAAATGGTCAGTGGTGTTGAAAGGTGGGAGGCTTCAAGGGCTTGAGACCCTAATTTCTGGTGCTCAGCTCCTGATCATTCAGTCCAAAATATACACGAACGATCATGGCAAGCCCCTGATCTTCCTGCCCATTGTGTGCCGTTCATATTTCCATTATACAATAAATCATATAATCTTAATTATTTATATAAATTTTAACAAATTACTGCTTTTTAACTAATATTAATATCTAGATAGAGAACTTATTTTAGTTATTTTTCTCCTTTCATAGAGTAATACTGATACTGATTTTATGCTAGTATTGGTCATTTTGCATTAATCAATATTTTTCAGTTCCTAACTATTGGATACTACTCTGTTGGGAATACTTTCAATAATGACAAGTCAAGTTGGGGAGCATGCACTGGTACAGTGCATTGCTGCACCCACCACACGATGAAACAGCTTGGGATCTCGGTTGGCAACACCCCAGGCAAACATGCGGTCCAGTCTCACCTTCTGGAAATGACAATCTATCTGTCACATCCAGGTGTTACGCTGGTGTTCCCTTGGCCTGGTTCAGCCACTCGGGTCCCCAAAAATGAGGATCCTATGAGCTGGATCACCCTCGGGGAATCACGCCACATGGCCGTAGTGCCGTAACTGACGCTCCCTCTCAATGCAGGTAATGTGCCTCATTCAGGGCACCATAAGCAACAGCTCATTCGACACAAAGTCAAACTAACGGTACCCAAGGATTTTCCACAGAGACACAGTACCAAAGGAGTCCAGTCTTTGTCTCAGGTCACTGGACAGCATCCATGTCTCGCAACCATATAGCAAGACAGGAAGCACCAGGACTCTGAAGACTTGGACATAAATTACATAAATTGAAAAATAAATAAAATCACAGAACCTGCTTCACTAACACACATCAAGTCAGCTGTGTGTGAAAGCTAATGAGCCACCACAAGCTGTGCTCTGTTTTTAACTGCATTGTAAAGTTCTATTAAAAAGCACATATTTAATGTAGCCTACTAACACAAGTAATAGCAATCAATTATTTCTGTAACTTTTGAATATGACTCGTTTTTGCAAAACTATTTAGTAAACAAAAATGTAACAACTAACTCTTGGATGAAGTAAAAAAAAGAAAATGAAATGCATATCAGTTAACTCAGTCGCCGAGCACACCTGGATGTTAACACCATTCATATATTGTCTAACTTGTTTTTTTGGTTTCTTTCTTGAATACATTTCCCACAAGTCTTCAACTGTGTCTGCTTTTGGTTTAAATAGTTGTGCTGACTTCTGGTTTAATTTTATCAGCAAGTAATTTTTATGTGTATATTTCCAACTTATATCCAAAGGAATAGTGCTTCATATACAGATGTTGTTACAAACCAGTAAATATGTTTGAATTGCCAAGAAGCACTTGACAGCAATGAAATGTGCAGAATCACCTGACTAAAAAAAAGGTAGCCAGGTTAATTTAGGTTTGTAGTTCAGTAAGACAAATACAAAGTGCTGACATTCACACACATCAACATGCATGTGGAAGAGTGTGCAGTTTTACCTCGTTATTGTTATTTTTGCCCCCAGAAAAACAAGATAAAATCTTTTTTTTTTCAATCAATTCTACCACAACTGCGGCGGGTTGGCACCCTGCCCGGGATTGGTTCCTGCCTTGTGCCCTGTGTTGGCTGGGATTGGCTCTGGCAGACCCCCGTGACACTGTGTTCGGATTCAGCGGGTTGGACAATGGATGGATGGATGGATTCTACCACAAAGGATTTTCATACATTTAGATTGTTGTCAAAAATGCACTGAAAAGGTTGGGAATTGTGTTACTATAGTGTTTTGAAAAAGCATTCAGTTCCTTAACCAGTGTTCTAATTTTACTTAATAATGGTATGATAAGTCTTCTGACTTTTATTATTTATTTTAATTGTTCCTTGAACTTTAAAAATTATGCATAGTTCTTTGGGTTTTGAAAGTCAAAAAATCCATTGGTAATGTTAACTTCTTTTTCCTATGTGTTTTTACCAATGGTAAAATATGATTCATATTCTTCCGCAGCACTAATTCGTTTGTCTTATTGGTGCTGTCATTTTGGGACAGTTTTGTTGACAGTTGCTATGCCATTGTTAGGCTTGATGATTTGAAACGTGTGGCATGTGATGCAGTGTACTACCTAGTTAGCAGAAAGGTCAGCATCTTACATTTCTCCTTTTCAATGATTTCGATTTACAAACTGTAATAGCTTTCCTTTTGTAATAATAAAGAAAAAGGATTGCCACAATGAAAAAGGTTTGGGGACCGTCCCCGTATAATGTCCATAGGACAAGAAAAGAAAATGTAAAAACTTTTTTTGCAGTGATCAAAAGCATGTATAGCAGATGACAAATATATTTGAGAAAATGGCGTTTATATACAGAAACAAAATTTGAGACAGGAAGTGAGTTGGCAGGAGATGATGTCGAAGCTGTGGGACGGATACGATGTCATCAAAAGTGGACCGGAAGTGATGTCATCACAATGAGTTTTATATTTATATTGTCTGTTCAAGTCCTTCTCTGAAAGTCCCCTTTTTCACTGGAGCATTTCGAAAGTAAAGAGCAAATGGCTCAATGGTGATTGCAAAGAGCAATGGTAATACGGGACATCCTTGTAAAGTACCGTATTCTAGTTTGAAGTAGTCCGAAATAATGTTGTTAATACGAACTGAGGCTTCTGGACTAGTATTGAGTAGTTTGATCCATGTAAATATGTTTGGGCTGAACCCAAATTTTTGCAATGTGGTTTATAGTTAGTCCCATTCAACCATGGCAAATGCTTTTTCTACACCCAACGATAATAAGATCTCTGGTGTGTTAGAATTAATAGGTGAACATATTATATTAAACAAATACTGAAGATTAGAAGCTAAGTGTCCGCCTTTAATAAAACATTTTTGGTCTTGTGATATTACAGAAAGAGGCACTTTCTCAATCTTTCTATCTATAAGTTTGGAGAGTATCTTAAAGTCACTATTCAGGAGTGAGATCGGCCTATATGATGCACATTGTAATAAGTCCTTATTTTTCTTAGGAAAGATGGAAATTAATGCTTGAGGAAAGTTTGCCCTTTGGATGCTTGGATGTTTAAAATTCAAAATAAACGAGGGTGGTAAGTTTGAGGTAAAATTTTGTAGCTTTTAGCTTCTGTAAATGTTGCTAATAATAGTGGAGCTAACATATTTGAAAAAATTTTATAAAATTTCTCTAGGTAGCCATCAGGGTTGGCTGCTTTCCCATTTTGAAGTGAGTTTATAGTGTCTAGTAATTCTGAGAGTGTCAGAGGTTTATCCAGTTCCACAGCACTAAGGTTATCTAGCTGTGGTATCTGTATTGAGTCAAAAAACACATTAGATTGTGTCTCATCTTCTTTAAACTGAGTAGAATATAAAGATTTATCCTACTCTCTAAATGTATGGGTTATATTTTTATGGTCTATGATTTTACTTTCATCTGTATTGGTAATTTCTGATATTTCATTGTGAAGTTCCTGCTTCTGGATTTACTGGGTTAAGGTCATATTGGCCTTATCTCCGTTTTCATAGTAATGTTGCGATTTAAAGATGAGCTGTTCCATTTCTTTAGTAGTCAAGAGGTTAAATTCTGATTGCAATACCTGTGTTTTCCTATAAATTGCCTCATTTGGAGACTTGGCGTATTCAAGATCTATTATGGTAATTTCACTGATTAACTCAGATGCCTTTTTGGTTTCCAATTTATTTTTGTGGGAAAGATGTGAAATAATTTGTCGTCTTAAAAATGTAATCAGAGTTTCCCAGAGTATACCTGCAGAGACCTCTATGGATGCATTTGTCTCCAGATAATTATCAGTTTGCTTGGATATGAATTCTGTACAGTGCTCATCAGCTAATGACAGGGGGTTAAGTGAGTGTGTAGGACATAAGTTAAGCTCCTTGATCAGAGGGGCGTGTTCGGAGATAACAATAGTGTGGTAGTTATGCCATTTGAGAATGGGCAAAAAATGATTGTCTATGAAGAAATAATTAACTATTGAATAACAATGATGAACTCGTGAGAAGAAGGAATACACTCTAAGGTTAGGATTTAAAAACCTCCATGGGTCTGATAAGTTCTGATCCATTACTTAACCAGGGGCCTCATGTATAAAAACTAAACTAAACTAAAGCCAACGCACATTCTCACGCCACCTCAAACCATAGTATGCGTAACTTTTCGGCTCGGTTTTGCAAACTGGCAGCACCCATCGTCAAAGCAGTGCTACTGTTCCTGGGTGGCTTCCCTTTATTTTTTAGATTCACATCCCTGACGTGGCTTTATCATATACACTGACATTAACCGCATATTGTTTTTAGTTTAAGGCATCTGATTGTAATCAACCTGCAACCATATAATGGTGCATGGAATGGCCAAAATATTCCAGATACTATAGCTGCTTTAACATTGTTACTCTCAGTGCTCCACTGAGTACTTTAACCCACTGTATCTGAGTGTGGAATCACAGCTCTACAGCAGCTGATCGGAAAGCTCTACCACAGATTGTGTCAAGAGTGGAGAGAATTATCGGGGTTCAGCTTATAGCACACACTGCCTCAGTGTGCATTTGGCAAATGCTTCAGAGCCATTCCTGCATGAACCTCGCGGTTCAGAAACAGTTTCATCTCAAGAGATATAATTGCAATCAATCAGTCCATCAAATGCTTCCGGTAGAACTGTTTGTACTTATAAGTACAATTACCTCACTGTAAACTTGCATTACAGTTGTAATATTGCACAACCTGAGCCACTTATGCTTTCATATTGTATATTTTTCACTGTTTTTATTTTATTAATATTGTTATTGTTTTTGTTGTTATTTTAACATTTTATAGGAAAATAAGTTTATAGAGGATTTGCATATTGAATCTCATTGTAACCATACAATAACAATACAGGAATTCAATTCAATCCAATAGAATAGAGCGCGTATGTACAGATGATGACGACTGGCTTCTAAGTCAATTTAGATTTCCAGGTGCTATCTTCTTGGAGCTCTTGATATCCTTTTTAGATGAAATGCAGTATATATATTACATTATACAGATAATTTTTTAACTTCTTTTAAATAATTTATGCTGTTATTAAATGTGTGGACACGGTGGACATTGGTAGCGATGAACTGGTTCCCCGTTCAGGGATTGTTCCTGCCTGTATTCTTCCTGGGACTGGCACAACCCTGGATCGATCGATGGATGGAGTAATTAAATATGTACTATGAATATATTTAATATATTTCAATATATGTTCCTTAAAAGTTTTGAAGAATTGGCATTCTAAGCTTACAGATGGCTTCACATTTATTAAAGAACTGATTGTGTTGGTGGAGACAGAAAAGGAAGGACAGGAATTGGGGGTTAGTACGTTTGAAAGTGACAGTACTGCTGCAATAAATTATTTCATCGAGGGTCGTACACAGCGCATCAAGGATCTTGCAGGAGGCAGGAACAATCCCTGGACAGGGTGCCAGCTCATCACTACCTTTGCGCCACTGTGGCACCATGTTTAACTCATCACTACCTTTGCGCCACTGTGGCACCATGTTTAATACATGCTTTAATTCATTTCATCATGAAAATGATATCAGGTATACATCTTAGTATTTAAATTGTTCAGAGAGCTGTGATATCATGAATGTAATGTATTCTGTGTCCTTTCGGCTTAAGAGAAAGCCCGTTTAAGAAGCACATAGTGATTCACACACATAGAGCACATAGAAGAACACATACAATATGAAGCATTTAACGTGATACTTTAGTTACGATAGGATTTGAGAAAATAGTAAATTAAAAGATTTTAAGATTAAGTTTATGATGTTCTAGTTTAATGACAAAGTAAACTATGTGATTAAAGTGGAAATTTCGAGACTAAAGTTGACATTTCAAGCTTTTTATTCCACTGTCTCCCTATTTTTTTTTCTTTTCTCAGTACCCTAATAAGCTTCCATATGATACTCAGACGGTGGGCTACGACTCGTCTTTTCACGGCGACTTTGATATCTGACAACTTTTTATTAAGGGCACTGTACGAATTTCTGAAATTGAATTTTCAAATAAATTCCTTCTGTTGTTTATACAACTGCTTAAACCAACAAATAGTATGTTTTTCCTTGCCTCCACTTGGCATTCGCTGATATTCTTCTTTTTTCCCCGTGCTTTTGCCATTGTCTCTGGCAATTATAATTTTATGAGTGTTCACATTAGGAATAAATGCCAATACATTTTGGATGGAATCTCTATCATCCATGTTAGGTGCATAAATATTTATTTGAATCACTTTGTATTAAATACAGTAAATTGCCCATTACCATGACATATCACCCTTCAAGATCACATATGTCTGATTCTACAACTGGGATATTTCTGTGTATTAAGATTCCCACTCTCCTAGATTTCTTTGTAGAGCTGGAGTGAAAAATTTGGCCAATCCAATCCTGTTGCAACCGAAACTGGTCTTACTTATTATGTAAATGTCCTGTAAAAATACTATACTAAATACTTCCTTTCTCTTCAATTCATGATTAAGACCTTTGATATTCCAGCTCACAAAGTTCACTGGTTGGTCATAAAAACATTGCTTCTGAACGTTTGTTGACATTTTGTGGTCTTAAATTAAGGGTAGTACATTTGTACATATGATAGCTTTGACCTAGATTTCAAATTATTGCTGACATTAACGGTTATTGGGGTTAAAAGGATAAATAAGAAATAGCCAAACTCTCTCTCTCTCTATCACCCCCTACTACCCACACCATTTTGCCTCCCTGAGTGAGGCAGACCACACTTCATGAAGTCCCGGTCCTCTGACATGCCAAGAGAGACAGAGCACGTCCAGAACAAAATCAACGCCCCAGCAGCAGTATAGAAAAGGTTAAAATTGAGGTATCTCTTGAAAGTATAGTCCCAATACAATGAAGTTAGGGAATGATGATAAACTGTTCCCTTGGAGACTGAGATAACATATGGTAGTACATTCCCAATATAATAAATCAAAGATATGATGTGAAAAAAATAATGTAAATAGCTAGGTACTTTTTAGTTGTCAAAAAGTATATATATTCAATGACAGAAACTACAATATAATAATTGAAGTTAAAAAAAAAATAGAATAGTAAATAGAATCTTTATATATAATACGCTACTGTGGCTGCTCATTTGTTCTGGATTTTAAATCACCTGTAGCTTGCAAACCGCTTGATCTATTGACCTGAAGTTTGGTACACATATACAGTAATCCCTCCTCCATCGCGGGGGTTGCGTTCCAGAGCCACCTGCGAAATAAGAAAATCCGCGAAGTAGAAACCATATGTTTATATGGTTATTTTTATATTGTCATGCTTGGGTCACAGATTTGCACAGAAACACAGGAGGTTGTAGAGAGACAGGAACGTTATTCAAACACTGCAAACAAACATTTGTCTCTTTTTCAAAAGTTTAAACTGTGCTCCATGACAAGACAGAGATGACAGTTCTGTCTCACAATTAAAAGAATGCAAACATATCTTCCTCTTCAAAGGAGTGCGCATCAGGAGCACAGACTGTCAGAAAGACAGAGGAGAGCAAACAAATCAATAGGGCTGTTTGGCTTTTAAGTATGCGAAGCACCGCCGGTACAAAGCTGTTGAAGGCGGCAGCTCACACCCCCTCCGTCAGGAGCAGACAAAGAGAGAGAGAAACAGAGAAAAACAAACAGTCAAAAATCAATACGTGCCCTTTGAGCTTTTAAGTATGCGAAGCACCATGCAGCATGTCGCTTCAGGAAGCAGCTGCACAGAAGATAGCAACGTGAAGATAATCTTTCAGCATTTTTAGACGAGCGTCCGTATCGTCTAGGTGTGCGAACAGCCCCCCTGCTCACACCCCCTACGTCAGGATCAGAGAAAGTCAGCACAAGAGAGAGAGAGAGAAAAGTAAGTTGGGTAGCTTCTCAGCCATCTGCCAATAGCGTCCCTTGTATGAAATCAACTGGGCAAACCAACTGAGGAAGCAAGTACCAGAAATTGAAAGACCCATTGTCCTGAGAAATCCGCGAACCAGCAAAAAATCCGCGATATATATTTAAATATGCTTACATATAAAATCCGCGATAGAGTGAAGCCGTGAAAGGCGAAGCGCGATATAGCGAGGGATCACTGTACTATGTGACGTCTACTATGTGCTTTCAGGGTGATGATTGACCTCCAAGGTTATTGCTCTTTTTATTTTTATTTTATTTTATTGTAGAATAAACTCTTGGCAGCGGCCAGCAGGCTGGCCGTACGGTGCATGTGTACAGGCACCGTTCTCATCCCTACCACCTTTGCTGTCACTTCCCCTACCTCTTCATATTGTAAATATTCTTGAGGCAGATTGAAGACTGAAGTACCAGCTTAAGTGAAAAATTAAAGAAAATGTACTAAGTAATTGCAACACAAACACTGACTTAATCAGTTCTAATGCGAAAAGATGCCAACGAAAGGAGAGAAGAAGCGGGCCGCTAGGGTGGAGAAAAGAAGAGCTGCTCAGGAAGCAGCAAACGCATCAACTTCTGATCAAATGAATGCTAAATGTACAGAGAAAGAGTATGAAAGCTATGAATGCTCAAGTCAAATGTATTCAATGCACGTTATCGTGCAGTACGCCGTTACTGGTGTATAATAACGGCAAATGTCACATTACAAATGGTCCAAGTTGCAAGCAGAATCTTCTTTGCCTTGTCAGAACATGGTTTGACTCAGGGTCTTGTTTCAAAAGGATGTCTAGATCAGTCTGCTCTTTGCTTCATATGGAGAGCTAGAAATGTAAAACTGCTGCATCTGATATCAGCACTGTGTATACGCTGTTTGATACTGTAGTATGTGACACGTTTAGCAGCTGTTGCAGGGGAGAAATCTTCAAGAATACGCAGCTGTTGCAGGGGAGAAATTTTGGAAAATACGCATGCGATTATTGGGAAATATAATATCCTCTTTCTCTCTGAGAATTAACATGAACTTTTGTTTTGCCTGTAGTTTGTCAAAACAGACAATAAGGCTTCTCAGTTTTGAGGCATTTGATTCACGTATACGGCAGGCTGCTGAGATCTCAGTATCAGATCTGGGGGGTATTTTTCTTACGTCGCTTAAACCATCCGAGATCAGGTGCCTCATCTTGGATGAGTTAATGCCAGTGAAACTCATCCAGATAAGTCGGTTTTTCAAACGCAGCTGTGTATTAGATTAGTGTAGCTGGATCTAATCATACGAGATGAATGCGCGCACCCGCGCTGAGTGAAAAGCCCATATATATTGAGTCTAGAAAACATGATCAGCAAGTCTTTGATAGGCTGCAACAAAATGACGAAAGAACGGGCGCATTTTTTTTTCACACACGCGGCGCAAGACCTTTTATTCGAAGGACACAAAGAATTTCAAGATTTAATATACACAAGGGGTAACACTGCAAAAGCAGCCCAGACCAGAAAAGACGGCTGGCAAAAAGTGGCCGGAAAAATTAAACGCTAAGTAGTGTACATTGTACTTACTGAATGCAGCGTTTCATTTCCTATGTGTCAGATTAATTATTATTTAATATGTCATAATTCCAGATCAAACGTGAGCACAAGGAGAACATGGGAACAGGTTAAAGTGAAGTACAAGAATATACTTCAAACTGGTAAATATTGGTATATAACTATTTAAAGAATTGTGGACATAAAGAATCATATATAATATAAAAAACATTAATTTTAAAGCTAATAAGGAGGCAGACAAGCAAAAAACAGGTGGAGGTCCACGCGGTCCAGACCTAACCCCTGCAGAAGAGTTGGCTCTCCAGCAAAATGCCCATCGCCCTGTTTCTGAGGGTATTCCAGGGGGAAGCTCCTCCTCAGAACCAGTGGCAGGATGCAGTGGTCACTTCATTTCAGGTAAAGGATGGTCATTGCATATTTGTCCTCCATGTGTGCTATTGGTATGTTCCATATAGCCCTCTTTTTTGTTGGGTCAGTTGCAGGGAATGTCATATCCCTTGAACCTGTGTCTGACCAATGAGATATTAACGAAGGTCAAATATTTGATGAAGACACTGTGTCTGATTATTCATCAGGAGGAGAGGTACATTTTCCAAATAATGTTTGATCAAACTCCACTCTGATCAGTTCCATGTGCCCCAATCACATTTGGAAATCCTGGTAATGAGAATGTTAGGCTGATTGTGGGATTCTTTATGGAACTGTGGGTGTTTTAGCCTGTGTATTACCTAACTGCAATGGCATGAAACGCCTCTTTTATTGTCTGCACATGCAGGTGTCCAGGAAACACAATGAAAACCCAAAGGAAATGTTTCAGAGCCAAACAGACTTTACGAATTGCCTGGCAAACTGCACTTTTCGATAGATGTTCCGCATCGCCTACAGTATATAAAAAAGTGCCGCTTGCAAGAAACCTCAAAGCAATGCCTACTGTCTGTGTGGTTGTGAGAGCCCGACTTCGCCGAGTTTGACTTCGAATATACGGAGCTAATAAATCTTTGAGGTACAATATTCCCTCTCGGCTAAAGCGGTATCTTTCGTACAGAATTTCCTCCGGGGGCAATAAAGGATCTTGCCGATTGCGTGAAACCCTCTTTATATGAAATTCTCTTCGTATAATTTGCGCACCAATATCAATTGTCGCTCATTCATGAACGGCGAAGCCCTGACTGGATGACTTCCACGCACTGTCACTGATCACGTGTGTAAACTAATCCTTGTTTACGTAGAACAAACCTGCTCCGAGCAGGTTTGCGGATTTGGATGTGTTGCTATGACAACACTTCCAGCAAGAGTTTCAAAAAACCGACAGATCCAGGATCAGGCCAAATCGTCAACAATTACATCCGGCTAAGCGAGTAATCCACGTTCGAAAAATACCCCTCTGAAGTCCACTCCAGTTATTTTAGAGAATAGTTCAGCTATGAATTTCACTGGGTTTAGAGCAGTGGTTCCTAACCATTTTTTGGCCATGCTCCACCTAGGCCTCTCTAAAATCATGATGTCCCCCACTGTAACATATATGTTATTCTTATTATTACCTATTCAAAATGTGAACTCCTAGTATCTATCTATCTACTCACGTGGAAGAAGCCCATAATGTCAATAATTTGGTCTAAACAAGCTTCCAAAGAACATGGAAACAAAACAGGGAAAGGATAGTTGAAGTATTGACAAAGAAAATGCAGCAAATGCAGTTTTGAAAACATATAATAAGAGATGTGATATTCATAAATATAAAATAACTTTAATGACAGCTTTTTCTGTAATATTTT
Organism: Erpetoichthys calabaricus; assembly: GCF_900747795.2. Lineage (NCBI taxonomy): Eukaryota > Metazoa > Chordata > Cladistia > Polypteriformes > Polypteridae > Erpetoichthys > Erpetoichthys calabaricus. The sequence goes on along the minus strand of NC_041398.2, from coordinate 201,922,123 downwards.
CATCATTTTATGTTTTTGTCATGTTGTAAAATTTTAAAATCATTGTCAGAATTCATATTATTTTAATGGTAATAATGATTTCTAAGTAGAAAAACCAAAGCCGGTTGTAAAATCATAAATTAAAGGGTTCTTCACCATCCCTTCTATGTTTATATAAATATATAAATGTCTCTGTAAAAAGTAAAAATTATTTGTTTTTTTATTTCTATCATTTTTAACAGTGAATTTCTGTTTTTTCATTTTATAAATTGTTTAGTATACCTAAATTCTCGAATTGCCCCCCTAAAAAATCAAATTGTCCCCAGTAGGGTGTGCACCCTACGTTGGGAATCACCGGTTTAGAGTTTCACGCTTTTCAGGGCAACCTTCTATTCTGATGTTGTTTCTTCTATATCTATCGTCCAGCGCAGCCGGTTTGTCAGCAAGCACTTTGCATTCTGATTTTGCAGCCATTGCCTTTTCGTCAATGTTGGATGTTGATTGTTCAGCTATTAAACAGAGTCATAAACATTTACTTATCAACTTCAAGTTGAACAGCGAGTACTCTAATTTTAACTCTCTAACTTGTTTGTATTTTCCTGTATTATTTCATCAATTTTTCCTAGATTTTCTGTTAAGGCTGTAGTAAATGTATTACTTAAACTTTCCTCCAGGGGGGTATTTTCCGTACATCGCTTAAATCATCCGAGATCAGATGCCTCATCTTGGATGAGTTAATGCCGGTGAAACTCATCCGGGATAAGTCGGTTTTTCAAACGCAGCCGTGCAGTAGATTAGTTTAGCTGGATCTAATCATCCAAGATTAATGCGCGTGCCCGCGCTGAGTGAAAAGCCCATATATATTGAGTCTAGAAAACATGGTCAGCAAGTCTTTGATAGGCTGTAACAAAATGATGAAAGAACGGGTGCATTTTTTTTTCACACAAGTGGAGCAAGACCTTTTATTCGAAGGACGTGAAGAATTTCAAGATTTAATATGCACAAGGGGTAACACTGCAAAAGCAGCCCAAAACAGAAAAGACGGCTGGAAAAAAGTGGCAGACAAATTAAACGCGTGTGCATTGTACTTACTGAAAGCAGCGTTTCATTTCCTATGTGTCAGATTAATTATTATTTAATATGTCATAATTCCAGATCAAATGTGAGCACAACGAGAACACGGGAACAGGTTAAAGTGAAGTACAAGAATATACTTCAAACTGGTAAATATTGGTATATAACTATTTAAAGAATTGTTGACATAAAGAATCATACATAATGTATAGAACATTAATTTTAAAGCTAATAAGAAGGCAGACAAGCAAAAAACAGATGGAGGTCCACGCGGTCCAGACCTAACCCCTGCAGAAGAGCTGGCTATCCAGCAAAATGCTCATCACCCTGTTTCTGAGGGCATTCCAGGGGGAAGCCCCTCCTCAGAACCAGTGGCAGGATGCAGTGGTCACTTCATTTCAGGTAAAGGATGGTCATTGCATATACTTGTCCTCAATGTGTGCCATATGTATGTTCCATATAGCCCTCTTTTTTTTTGGGTCAGTTGCAGGGAATGTCATATCCCTAGAACTTGTGTCTGACATACGAGATATTGACGAAGGTCAAATACTTGATGAAGACACTGTGTCTGATTATTCATCAGGAGGAGAGGTACATTTTCCAAATAATGTTTGATCAAACTCCACTCTGATCAGTCCCATGTGCCCCAATCACATTTGGAAACCCTGGGTAATGAGAATGTTAGGCTGATTGTGAAATTCTTTATGGAACTGTGGGTGTTTTTACCTGTGTATTACCTACCTGCAATGGCATGAAACGCCTCTTTTGTCTGCATACGCAGGTGTCCAGGAAACACTATGAAAACCCGAAGGAAATATTTCAGAGCCAAACAGACTTTACAAATTGCCTGGCAAACTGCACTTTTAGATGGATTTTCTGCATCGCCTACAGTATATAAAAAAAGTGCCGCTTGCAAAAAACCTCAAAGCAATGCATACTTTCTGTGCGGTTGTGAGAGCCCGACTTTGCCAAGTTTGACTGCGAATATAAGGTCCCAATAAATTTTTGAGGTACAATATTCCCCCTCGGCTAAAGCGGTAGCTTTCGAAAAGAATTTCCTCCGGGAGCAATAAAGGATCTTGCTGATCGCGCAAAACCCTCTCTATATGAAATTCTCTTCTTACAATTTGCGTACCGTTATCAATTGGTCGCTCATTCATGAACGGCGAAGCCATGACTGGATGACTTCCACGCACCGTCACTGATTACGTGTGTAAACTAATCCTTGTTTACGTAGAACCAACCTGATCCGAGCAGGTTTGAGGATTAGGATGTGTTGCTATGACAACACTTCCAGCAAGAGTTTTGAAAAACCGACAGATCCAGGATCAGACCAAATCGTCAACAATTAAATCCGGCTAAACGAGTAATCCACGTTCGAAAAATACCCCCCAGGTCTTTTATATCTTGATGCTGTTTCTTATTCTTCTTGTTTAGGTCTATTATTTCTTTCTTTATATCCTTCTTTATATCTTTTTTTATATCGTTTATGTCTTCGGTGAGTGCAGCAATCATTTCCTTCAGTTGCGCTCTGTAGGCAGAATTATGAGTCCAGTTGAGGTTGATGCGACTGACTCTGGGGGTTATTAGCTGTGGTTGACAGCGGGGATGAAAGCACCACGCTCAGTTCCAATAATCCTCCTGAAATTGACAAATCCTTCTTGCCTGCCTCGTTCCTACTTTCACATTCAGCTGAAGGCGATGCTGTAGCATGAGGTCCTGACAGATCAATTAATTTGCCTGTCTGTTCCAGGTCGGTCTCTGGTTGGCCATACCATGTCCTTGATGCTGATGAAAGTTTAGCCACCTTGTCCATATCTTTTTCCTTTTTATCTGAACCCTTTGTTTGCTGCTCATGCTTATTTATACTTGTGTATAATGTAAATACAGGGTCCCTAGAGTTGATGGTAAAAAAAAGGGTAAAAGTGCAACTGTATTGTCAGACCAGTTCAGTTTGTTGTTTATATGAACCCCTAGAACTTGTAGCTCTACACCACTTCCACATCTTCCCCCTGAATGGTGACTGGTCTCAGAATCTGTTTGGCATGCCAGAAATCCACCACCAGCTCTTTTGTCTCACTGATGTTAAGTTGTAGGTGGTTCTCCTGGCACCACAAGACAAAGATCTCCACAAGCCTCCTGTACTCTGACTTGTCTCCATTATTAATGCAGCTTATGAATGAGGAGTCATCTGAAAATTTCCGTAGGTGGCAAGTGTTGGTATTGCACTAGAATTCTGTTTTGTAGAGGGTAAACAGAAAAGGAGACAGGACAGTTCCTTGTGCTCCAGTGTTACACACCATGTTTTCTGACACACAGTCCCTGAGCCTCACAAACTGCTGTCTGATGGTCAGCTAGTCCATGATTCAGGAAATTATGTGGGCATCAAGATGCAAAGTCTTGAGCTTTTTCCCCAGTCATTAAGTTAGAATGATGTTAAAGGCACTGCAAAAAAAAATCCAAGAAAATCATTCTGACCGTGATGCCAACTTTGCAGTAATGTGCACAATTTTTTGTTTAAATGTGTCAGAGAAGAAAACAAATGCAGCATGTCACTTTTGTAAAAACATTTTGTGCTCCACTGCTGTGATGTAAATGAGAGCAATAAAATGTAATTAATTTTACTGGTGTGTTGTAGTGTGAACGGGGCTTTAGGGAGTAGTATTTATTATTTTCCATCCCAAAAATGCTTAAAAAAAGAAACAAACTATTCAGTCTTCAGTATTTGTCAGTTAAATGCACATGCAAAACAAATGTTAACATCAGTTTCTTAACACCATATGCAAATTGAAACTGATTGGTTTTGTTCATCACTATACATAACAAATGTCATTTTCAAACATGAGGTTACTCACAAATGTATACAGAAGTACTTTGAGATTGTCGAATCATGTTGAGTATAGAGATGCAATGAGCTGTCACAGTTGAAAATGTGACTCCATTGCATAAGAAGGAAAATAAATCGGATCCCAGTAATTATCAACAAGCCACATTATCTCTATGTTGCATATAACTGCAGAAAAACTGCTGTGAAAAATAGCAGCCACAGTAAGTGTTTGAACAGGCAACTGAAACAACAAAGAGAAGCAAACTTGCAAGATATTTCACTCAGACATTGAAAAAACAAAACAAAAAAAAACAAAAAATCTCCCTTCTGAAGATTAATTCTAAAACTAGAAACCTTTGGCATTAGATGCAGCATAGGACACACATTTCAGATAGCTTGATAATTCTTTACACAGGGTGAGGTTGTCAGTTGTGTTTGTGAGGGATCCGCACTTGTTAGACTATATATATATATTGTAGCCGCTGAATCGTAAGGCGAGATCAAGCACGGGTAAAATGCGTGTCGAAAGAAATCTCTCAGTCTAAAAGTTCGTTTTAAAATTATTTAGTGAAAGTTAAAAGCAAATAATCCACACAAGAATAAAAGAAAAAATAGTTACACACATAGAATAAAAGGCAAAAAAAAGGAAAAATGTATCTTCTTTAAACTTACCTTTTCTTGAGAAACTTTAGTTATTTCTGTACTTAGAATTTCTTTACTTCTTCTATACTTAAAGATTCTTAGCTTCTCCTTCTGTACACTTTAAACGTACGGCTTCACGCTTAAATAAGCACAAGTTACTTTACACACTTAAATGACCTGTAGGCCCGTTGGCACGAGGCACAGTTTAAAACCTTATGCCTTCTACACCTTACACATGGCAAGGCTGGTCACTAACTGAAGAATAATGTTTACTCAAAGCTGTTAGAAATGGCAAGAATATACCAATACAATTCTACTTATGGGGGTTATAGAAACCTCTCATAGATTATGCATTGTCATTTAGTAAATTATTTATGAATCTTATGTAACTAGAAAAATGGCTCATATATATATTTATATATATATATATATATACAGTATATATATACACACAGTATGTATATCCATCCATCCATTTTCCAACCCGCTGAATCTGTACACAGGGTCACGGGGGTCTGCTGGAGCCAATCCCAGCCAACACAGGGCGCAAGGCAGGAACCAATCCTGGGCAGGGCGCCAACCCACCGCAGGACACACACACACACCCACACACCAAGCACACACTAGGGGCAATTACAGAATTGCCAATCCACCTAACCTGCATGTCTTTGGACTGTGGGAGGAAATCGGAGCACCCGGAGGAAACCCACGCAGACACGGGGAGAACATGCAAACTCCACGCAGGGAGGACCTGGGAAGCGAACCCGGGTCTCCTTACTGCGAGGCAGCAGCGCTACCACTGCGCCACCGTGCCGCCCTATAGTATGTATATATTATATATTATATATTAGTGATATTGATTCTGATAAGATGAGCAAACCTATGGGATTTTCAGGTGACACCAAAACCTGAGGTAAAGCGAATTTAGACGTCAGGAAAAGCAATTCAAAAAGACCTGAACAGTTTTCAAAATTAAGCAAATACTTAGAGCAAGTTAGTGTGGACGTGTTCACAATGTTACAGGCAATCAAAAAGAAACATTAATTATAATTAAACAATGAGTATCACTCTTGCTGGAAGAAATCCCTGAAAAAAGAATTTGTATTGACTGAATATTCTTATTCTTCGTAAAATGTGCTGAAACAATTGAAACAAAAAGCATGACTATAATGTTATATTATTTTATACAAATTGTTCATCATAATTCAAGGGACATTGTGGTAACACTTTATAATGTGAACATTTGTATATTTATAGTTTTATAAAGACATTATTGTCATGTGTAGTGACAGCACACATTTGAACAATGTTTGACCATTTGTGGAATGATATTTGTGTGCGTCACTGCATCTGTGGAATGCATGGCTCATGAATGCATTATCTGATTCCAATCATATTTGGCAAAATTAGTTCTGTTTTATTTCAAGCAAGCTGTGAGTTCATCAGATATTCTTCTAATCAAACTTTTTCAATGTTTAGTAAATGGAATATTTTGCTTGAATAACCCCAATAATTGCTCTAAAAACAATATATTTTGCATATTGTTTTTGCATACAGTCTAAATTTGTAAAATTATAATGATAATTTAACCTACATTGTGAAACTTGTATAAATGATCCTGTCTACTCAAAGAGTGCCATAGTAGTAATGTTAATTTGGAGTTAATGTTACCTAATCATAAATTCAGCTTACACATACACATTTGATTGAAGTGCAATATTTAGCTATTCTGTTGTATTGAATTATTATTTAAACTACGCTTGCCAACCACCCCGGCCTGCACTACGCGCCAGCCACTTCGCATCTCCGCCGCTCGCATATGTGGATTTCACGGATACTCCTCTTCATTGGGAAGAAACACTACTTTTCCCTGATGGCAACATGAATTAGATGATCTACAAGTCTCCAACTTAAAGTTTAAATCCGAACAATATATTTGATCTTTTTTTGCTGTAATAATTTCCGTTTGTTTGCGAATTTTAGTACTTTCATTATCTCTAACCTGCTCTGCATGTGTATCACACCAACATTTTGGAATTCTTTATGACATTCTACTTTGTCATCTACTCTTTCTCTTTTATTTCTGGCCCTGGGTGTGGTTAAATGTGTTGGCACAAAGTCTCGTCTCGCAGGACATGAAAGTAACTCTCTGAAAAAGTCACGTCTTGTCCCAGGATTTTTTTATTATAATAGAGAGATATGTCCATTATATGTGAATGAACCTTTAGGATTCCTGCAGTTTTGTTGTACTAAGTGCATTGACAATGAATCTGAATCTTTATCTTTCGGTTGCTCACGTTAGGGGTTGCTATAGCGGATCATCTTTTTCCATATATTTCTGTCCTCTGCATCTTGTTCTGTTACACCCATCACCTGCATGTTCTCTCTCACCACATCCATAAACCTTCGCTTAGGCCTTCCTCTTTTCCTCTTCCCTGGCAGTTCTATCCTTAGCATCCTTCTCCCATTATACTCAGGATCTTTCCTCTGCACATGTACAAACCAACGCAATCTTGCCTCTCTGACACTCTTCTCCACCCATTCCATCCTGCCGGCACTCTCTTTTTCACCTCTGTTCCACAATCCCCATTACTCTGTACTGTTGATCCCAAGTATTTAAACTCATCTACCGTCACCAATTCTACTCCTTGCATCCTCACCATTCCACTGACCTCCCTCTCATTTACACACATGTATTCAGTCTTGTTCCTACTGACTAGAGCATATCTCCACCTCTCCAGGGTCTCCTCAACCTGCTCCCTACTTTCACTACAGATCACAATGTCATCAGCAAACATCATAGTCCACAGGGACTCCTGTCTAATCTCGTCTATTAGCCTGTCCATCACCATTGCAAATAAGAAAGGGCTCAGAGCCAGTCCCTAATGTAATCCAACCTCCACACTGAATGCATCCGTCACTCCTACCGCGGACCTCACCACTGTCACACTTCCCTCGTACATATCCTGTACAACTCTTATGTACTTCTCTGCCACTCCCAACTTCCTCATACAATACCACAGCTCATCTCGAGGCACCCTGTCATATGCTTTCTCCAGGTCCACAAAGACGCAATGCAACTCCTTCTGGCTTCTCTAAACTTCTCCATCAACATCCTCAGAGCAAACATTGCATCTGTGATGCTCTTTCTTGGCATGAAACCAAACTGCTGCTCACTAATCATCACCTCACTTCTTAACCTAGCTTCCACTACTCTTTCCCATAACGTCATGCTGTGGCTCATCAATTTTATTCCCCTGTAGTTACTGCAGTCCTGCACATCCCCCTTATTCTTAAATATCGGCACCAGTACACTTCTTCTCCACTCCTCAGGCATCCTCTCACTTTCCAAGATTCCATTAAACAATCTGGTTAAAAACTCCACTGCCATCTCTACTAAACACCTCCATGCTTCCACAGGTACAATATGTCATCTGGACCAACGGCCTTTTTCCATTTTACATCCACTTCATAGCTGGCCTTGCTAATCTGTTGCACTTCCTGATTCACTATCTCCACATCATTCAACCTCTTCTCTCTCTCATTCTCTTCATTCATCAGCCTCTCAAAATACTCTTTCCATCTGCTCAACACACTCTCCTCACTTGTGAGTATGTTTCCATCTTTATCCTTTATCACCCTAACTTCCTGCACATCTTTCCCTGCTCGGTCCCTCTGTCTAGCCAATCAGTACAGGTCCTTTTCTCCTTCCTTAGTGTCCAGCTTCTAATACAACTCATCATATGCCTTTTCTTTAGCCTTCTCCACCTCTCTCTTCATTTTGCGCCTTATCTTCTTGTGCTCTTGTCTACTTTCTGCATCACTCTGACTATCCCACTTCTTCTTTGCCATCCTCTTCCTCTGCATACTCTCCTGTATGTCCTCATTCCACCACCAGGATTCCTTTCCTCCTTCCTCTGTCCAGATGTCACACCAAGCACCCTTCTTGCTGTCACCCTTACCACATCTGCTGTAGCTGCCCAACTGTTTGGTAACTCTTCACTACCACCCAGTGCCTGTCTCTCCTTCTCCCTAAACTCAACCTTGCAGTCGTTCTTTTTCAACTTCCACCATTTGATCCTTGGCTCTGCCCTCACTCTCTTCCTCTTCTTGATCTCCAACGTCATCCTACAGACCCCCATCCTATGCTCCTTAACTACACTTTCCCCTGCCACCACTTTGCAGTCTTCAATCTCTTTCAGATCAACTCTTCTGTATAGGATGTAATCTACCTGTGTGCATCTTCCTCCACTCTTGTACATAATCCTATGTTCCTCCCTCTTATTAAAATATGTATTCACCACAGCCATGTCCATCCTTTTGGCAAAATCCACTTTTCTCTGACCTTCTTCATTCCTCTCCTTGACACCATACCTACCCATCACCTCCTTGTCTCCTCTGTTTCCTTCACCAACATGCCCATTGAAATCTGCTCCAATCACCACTTTCTGTAGCTTGGGTACATTGTTCATCACTTCATTCAACTCACTCCAAAAATCTTCTTTCTCATCCATTGCACACCCAACTTGTGGTGCATATGCACTAACAACATCATTACTCTGCCTGACACTCTTTTCACCTCCAAAACACTCTTGACATACTGTTCCTTCAGAATAATTCTTTAATAATAATAATTCTTTGCACTTGTATAGCACTTTTCTCACTACTCAAAGTGCTCAGCAATTGCAGGTTAAGGGCCTTGCTCAAGGGCCCAACAGAGCAGAGTCCCTTTTGGCATTTGTGGGATTTGAACTGGCAACCTTCCGATTGCCAGTGCCTACCCCATTTCTCCTCCCATCCACACCATGATAGAACAATCTGAATCCACTTCCGATTCACCTGGCCTTACTCCCCTTCCATTTAGTCTCTTGCACGCACAATATATCAACCTTCCTTCTTTCCATCATATCTGCTAACTCTCTCCCTTTACCAGTCATACTGCCAACATTCAAAGTTCCTACCCTCAGTTCCACTCTCTTTACGTTCCTCCTCTCGTCCTGCCTCCGGACATGTCTCCCCCCTCTTATTCTTCTCCTTCTTCAGCCAACTGTAGCCCAATTTCTGCCAGCACACTGTTGGCTAACAGTACTAGTGGCAGTCGTTGTTAACCTGGGGCTCGACCGATCCGGTATGAAAATTTGTATTGTTGTCCGCATATTGATTTGGCAAAATTTTACACCGGATGCCCTTCCTGACATAACCCTCCTCATTGATCTGGGTTTGGGACTGGCACGAAGAAACACACTGGTTTGTGCATCCAAGATATTACCACTGTGACTGCTAGGAGGCATCTCACAGCCCCAAACCCTTGACACAACTTTACAGACACAGTTCCAGGTGGAAATAAATTTATTTATTTTCACACATATCGTATACGGGTTTCTTCCTTCATACACTTCATAACTCTAATAATCTAATTCTAATTCAATCTTATTCTTCCCTTTTCCCAGCTACTCTTCCAACTCTGACTCCCTGGCTTCTTTTATACCAGACCAGGGATTACTTCCAGTGCTATCACATTGCATCCAGTAATCACTGTGACAAGAGAGCCTGCCTCCAGCAGCTCCCTCTAGTGGCACCTGAGGACCTCAGCAAGACTGCCTACTAAAACAATAAGTTCCATGCAGCCCTGCGAATGTCTGAACGGGGAGCACACCAGAGTGTACTGGGGGAGCACATGGGAAGCATTCTCCCTCTGTCTGTCCATTATAAATGCCTCCTGACCAGGAAAGGTACTATTAAGCAGCCTGTTTGGGATTCCTTTCCACCCACATCCTTCCATTAAAAAGGCCTCCCAGCTAGATAAGGAACCAGCTATCCCAACACGGATGCCAGCCAACCTATGTAGCCTGTTACACACCTTATTAAATAGATTACATTTAAAACCTAAATAGTTAAAATGTGTACATTTTTTGACTCAAACAAGAATTTACAGACTACTGAAGTAGAAACTAGACAATGGAAAATGTCTTTCTATTATAAAAAAAAGTCCTGGGAGAGAATGACTAGGGAGACGAGACATGATCTTCACGTGAAGATCATGGAAGACACTTAAAAGAAACGCTCTGTGGCCAATCTCTTTCGTCTCGCGGGGACCTTAAACATGAGACTTTGTGCCAAGAGATTGACCCAGGACCGTCTTGCGGGAACGTAGAACATGAGATTCTTGCAAGACACGCCCTACTTACAACCAATCTCAAATAAGACCATGGGCAGCAAAACACTCGGTCGTGTCAAGGCTTTGAGCACACACAGATCCAGGGCTCTCAGTGCATATAAAGCATATAAGAACAATATGTTATAGATGAAACGTCTTCGACTAAGCGAAGAAGAAAGAGCAGCACGAACAAAAGAGACTCAAAAGCGTTGGAGAGAAAAAAATGCAAAAAAGAAAAAGAATAATCTAGGTGCTAATTCAGAAAATAAGGAATGTAATAATCAGCCCAAAACAAGTGGAATTGGAACAAAAGCACATCCAGTTGGGCTCAGAATTAAAAGACAAAGTATAACATCATAAAGACATTCAAAAATGTTGGTGCTATACACATGCAGAGCAGGTTAGAGATTATGAAAGCAGTGGAATTCGAATGTATTGTAGCGTTCCTTCCAGGTTGAATCCTTTTTTTATTGGAGTGACTGTTAGGTTTGACTGAGGGAGGGCGGAGTACAGCACGGAAGACTGACAGTGGGGTATTGATTGATGCGGTAAGGGTGGGGGGTCCCGGGATGGGAGGAAGGGGTTGGAGAGGGTACTAGAAGGTTGTGTTTGGGGTTACGAAGTCAGCGTTCTTTTTCTTGATTGTTCAAGTAAAACCTTTTTGAGACTTTACTACATCTGTCTGTTTTTTTTTTTACTTCTCTTTTCGAGCTGGACGCGGAGGTCACTACAGTATCAAAAATAGATAGTAAAGATCGCATTAGCACAAACAAAAGGAAATTATTACTCGAAAAAAGGGAAAATAATCATCATGGACCAGGTGTAATTGAAAAAATAGCAGGACAAAGCGAGGTCAGAAATAAAAGACAAAGAGTAGAAAACAAAGTAAAACCTTATAAAGAGGTTAAAAAACAAGGGGGCCAAACACATGCAGAGCAGGTTAGAGATAATGAAAACAGTGGAATTCAAAAGACTCAAAAAAAACATAGGTGAGAAACACATGCAGAGCAAGATACAGAATATAAAAACAGAAAAAGAAACGAATGTGTCAAAACAAAGAAAGTAAACATCGCATTAGCGCAAACAAAGAGAAATTGTTACTCAGAGAAATAAGGAAAAGGCGAATAAAGATTGAATATATGGACATAGGTGATATGCCTGAAATATGTAAATATTGTAAGGCTTTCAAGTTTAAAGTCAGAGAATTTCAAAAACTGGTACACAATCCCTGCTGCCTCCAAGACAGCATTTTAAAACACAGGTTTTTAAAAGCACTCAAACTAAAGCACAGATGAAATATAATCAAAAATACTACCACAGCATTTTGAATAATTAATTACTTCCTTTTTACATGATGCATTATAACGAAATTGTACTGAATTAGCATATGTCTTTGTACTTGTATTATCATTAGTTTTTGATGTCTCAAAATTTATGAAGGACTACTTCATTTTGCATTTTCTGATAATATGAGTTTCTAAACCTGGCAGGGGATGGATGCTGAGATTGATATGAATCATAGATATATGATATTTAGTACTGAATGTATTTTCGATTGATTTGTCATATATTCACTGTAAAATAATTTACAAAATCATTAAAGTGAAAAGTGAGAAACCAAGTCTGAATTCTAGCCCAAGTAATTTCCATATTTTCCACATTTCTGTATAGGATGATTCACTGTCCACATTTTAATACTTGGCAACTCTAACCTGACATGTTATGAATAATTGTGATTGTTTCAGTGATATACACTTTCTGAGAATGCACAGAAATGTCCAAGGTTGGCTGCTGATTTTTGCGTAACAGTGTGGGAATGAACATGAATTAGAAAATGAATGAATGACTAATAAATAATGTATAAGTTGCCATCTGGGCCATTTGACTTTCTTTTGTAGGGTGGTACTTTGGGGTGGTAACTTGCTTTTACCACATTTCTCTTCACACATTTACTCCCAAAATCCCAATAAAGACATCTCTAAGCACTCTGCTTACATTTTAGATTCCAGTGAAGTTGCCTTTGACAAAAAGACCCCATTCAGAAGACTGAAGAAGAAAACTCTCTTTACCAAGTGTGAGGGATGGCCGGCCATTCATCCCGGCCAATACCCCCAGGCCGGTAGATGGAACTCTCCTTGCAACGTGGAGATGCCCCGAATTGCAGCAGGGCATCATGGACTATGGAGTTTTAATACACAGCCCTGCTGGATAACGTCGGGGCCGCCAGGAGTCGCTGCAGGGAGGCTAAAGGACTTATACGTGCCCTATAACTCGGAAGCACGTCATAATCATATGACCAGAGGGAACGACGTGTTTCCGGGTTGAAAAGAAGGACTTTTTATCTGACCCGGAAGTGATAAGAAATCACATGGACTGTAAGATGGGAAACACTTCCGGGTCAGGGAATATAAAAGGACGATGGGAAATCCCAGATGTTGAGCTGAGCTGGGTGGAAGGGTGGCAACGCGTCTGGGAGTGGAGGATTGTGTTTATTGTTATTTGATTATTGATTTATTATTGAGTATTGTGGAGAGGAGGGTGCTTTGTGCACATTTATTATTATTATTATTATTATTAATAATAAACTATTATTTGGACTTTTATCTGTTGTCTGACGTCTAGTCTGAGGATTCAAGGGGTCACGGAGACCTTAATCTGTCACAGTTGGCGTAGTCGGCAGGATTCTCTGGCTGTCGATTTTGGCAGAGGACCTGTATTTAAAAACAAGATTTTTACTGTGGACAGAACCCTAAGAGGACAACGTCCAGACACGCAGCAACATCGCCTGAACCTACCTTCACCACGTCCGTCATGGGGAAGAAGAAGGCAAAGCAGGGCAACAATGCTAGCGGAGATTCCATATTCGTCATGGCCGACACTTGGGATGAGTTACAGGGCGGCTACACGGATCGGGAGAGGCCTCCGGACAAAGAAAACTACAACGAGGTATGTGCTGGAGATATAATAGATAACTTATTTAAAATTACTCATTTTGTACATACCTCGGAAAAGATCATCCGGAGGTTCTGCGGGATGCAGGAGAATCTCACGAAGACAGTGTGGCGCTTTTGTGCGGGCAGACGGACAACACAACGAACTTCCGCATGTCGGGTGCTGGCAAGGGACACGTGACCAACCCCGGTGTGTTCTGGGAACGAGGAGGTCCGCGTCCCGCTGTTTGTGCCTTCGTCTCTGAAGAGACGGACTTGGACTTTCCGAAGGGAATGGGGGAGGCGAGCAAAGCACCGCTCACCCCGCAAGAAGGTAAGGAGGGCCGGGAAATGGCTGATCGGTCTGCCAACAAATTAAAAAAGACAGATCGCAGTCCGCCAAAGAAGGCAACCCGGTCCTCAGACAATAAGTACTCCAATTTCCAGAAGCCTGTGCGCAACCCAATCGAGCACGTGCCAAGAGAGGGCGTGCTCATTGGCTCCCAGCCGGGAGGTTTGGCTAGTGATGGCTTATGCCTGCCTCCGGCTGAATTAAATAACTTTTTTGATGTGCGCGAGCTGGAGAAGTTGCTTCAGCCCGTGCACAGTTTTTTGCAGATTTTGACATCTATAAAGAAGATCGTTGGAGAGCTGGGAGCAGCGGCTTAAGCGCCGTTAAGAAAGGTAGACGAGTACCTGCGGCGGTTGGGTCGAGAGCCTCCCGTATTATTTGATTTGGCGGTACAGGTGGGTAAAACCAGTACTGTATATAATGAAATAGGGACGCAGTGTGAAATGGGCCCGCATTTGATAAGTAGCGGGTGCCAAGTCACTGCGCGCCCTACAAAAGATTGTGGTACAATGACGGAAGGGGCGGTGGAAGCGCCAGTCGAACTGGGACAGCTGAAAAGTGCTGGCTCTTGGAATGATGCGGGGCTGAAGACGCCGCCTCGGGTTAATTTAAAATCAAATTGTGTTCAGACAGTAAAGGAGCTTTCTCATACACATAGAGAGACCCAAACTGTGGATATGCCCCAGATTAAAAGAGCAGTTCAGATAAATAAAACCTGTGCCGTACAGCATACAGGGATGCAGTGTGATCCGGCGCCGCAGTTAATAAGTGGCGGGTGCCAAAGCGCTGTGTGCCTGACAGTTGAGAGTGGCATGGTGACTGAGTGGTCGGGCGAAGGTCCGATCGAACCGGGACAGCGGTACGAGACGGCTTCCCGGAGCGATACGGACCTCGAGACCCCGACCCGCGCGATGAGGGAGTTGTCGCAAGTTATCGGAGGGGCAGAGGAAGTGCCCATCGTACCGAGGCAGCTGGGAAGTGCTGTTACCCGGGGCGATGTGGTACTAATGACGCCGCCTCCTAGAATACTTAGGACAACGGGCATGCAAACAGCAAAGAGGCTCTCTCTTCTCCATAGAGAGCCTCAAGCTGAGCACAAGCCCCAGAGAAAGCAGGAGATCCCCGAAATAAACCGCGGGTCTCCTGACAAGATAAAGAGAAGGGCTGAGAGCATTGAGGCGGCCGTAGAACCTCCCTCGACGGAGAAAAGGGCGGAGTTGACGGAGTTCCCGAGGTGTTTCCAGTCTCGCGGAGGAAGACAACCAGGAGGGCGACGACTTTGCTACGACTGTCGTCAACCGGGCCACGTATGGCGAAGTTGTCCTCGGAGGACAGGGGGATCGGAGGGACAGCAGATACACCGTTCCCCCTAGGTTCTCTGGGGGGTCTAGACAGCGCAGCCAGGGCCCGACAGAATGGTCCTCCTGGAGGAAGATGTCCCTTGCGGGGCTGGCCGCTCCGCCCCAGTGGTCTTCGCTTAGGGGAGGGAACTGTGAGGGATGGCCGGCCATTCATCCCGGCCAATACCCCCAGGCCGGTAGATGGAGCTCTCCTTGCAACGTGGAGATGCCCCGAATTCCAGCAGGGCATCATGGACTATGGAGTTTTAATACACAGCCCTGCTGGATAACGTCGGGGCCGCCAGGAGTCGCTGCAGGGAGGCTCAAGGACTTATATGTGCCCTATAACTCGGAAGCACGTCATAATCATATGACCAGAGGGAACGACGTGTTTCCGGGTTGAAAAGAAGGACTTTTTATCTGACCCGGAAGTGATAAGAAATCACATGGACTGTAAGATGGGAAACACTTCTGGGTCAGGGAATATAAAAGGACGATGGGAAATCCCAGACGTTGAGCTGAGCTGGGTGGAAGGGTGGCAACGCGTCTGGGAGTGGAGGATTGTGTTTATTGTTATTTGATTATTGATTTATTATTGAGTATTGTGGAGAGGAGGGTGCTTTGTGCACATTTATTATTATTATTATTATTAGTAATAAACTATTATTTGGACTTTTATCTGGTGTCTGACGTCTAGTCTGAGGGTTCAAGGGGTCACGGAGACCTTAATCTGTCACACAAGAAAATCTGAAGACATTAACGTGTCTAATAAGACTGTCATCTTCATGGACGTCAAAAATGTTAAGGTAAACCAGCTGGTTGCCAAAAGAGACTCGGTGCAGTTAAATTGGGCTTGACAAAGGTTTTGCACAGTTGTGATGGCAAAAGACTAGCAAAGATGACATATTGCTCTTACCTTTAGAAAGCATGACCCAATGTGAGGTACACTCCAGACATATGTTACTAATTAAACAATTAATACAACATCAACAGAAGTAAATTTGCTGCTCCTTCAAATGGTTTATTTTGAGAGCCCGTGTACATAGGTTTGATATTACTGCATGTACAGTGGATTCAGAAATTATTTAGGCCCCTACACTTTTTGCACATTTTATTGTGTTGTAGATTTTATTTTACATGTATAAATCTGTCATTTTTGCACATCAATCTACATTCAATAACCCAAACTTACAAAGTGAAAACATGTTTTCAGAAAGGTTTGCAAATGTAATTAAATCAAAAACTGAAATCTCTCTTTCATACAAGTATTCAGATACTTAATTCAGTATTTTGTGTAAGCCCCTTTGGGACCAAATTCAGCTTAGAGTTTTTGTGGTTAAGTATCTTGCCAGACATAGAACTTGGAGTTCTGCCCCAGTAGTTTAATTCTTGTCTGATCAGATCAGACAGTTCTTCTGTTTGGCTGGACATCCCACTCAAGGAAGAGTCCTGATGGTTTTAAACCTCTTCCATTTCATAATTATTGAGGCCACTGGGCTCCTGGGAACACTCAAAGATTTAGAAATGGTTTTATCCCCTTCCCCCCATCTATGCTTCTCCACAACTTGATCGCAGAGGTCTACAGAGAGCTCCTTGAAATTCAGTGCTTGGTTTCTGTCCTGACATTCAATGTTATTTGTGTGATCTTGTATACATAAGAAGTCCAATCAAGTTCAAGGCACATTTCAAGGATAAATCAAACAGGATACACTTGACAACAATTTGGAGTGACACAATAAAGGGTCTGAATATCTATATAAATGAGAGATTCCAGTTTTTGATTTTTAATAAATGCATAAAACTTTCTAAAAACATGCTTGTCACTGTAATTATGGGATACTGAATAAAAATTGACAAATTTAGCATGTGTTGTAAAGGAAGAGAAATTATTGAATGTGAAAAAAAAGAAAAAAGAGAAGAGAAAGCATTCTATTTCTGTTCCGAAATAATTTTACAGAAGTATTATTTTATGTAATGGGAAGTTTTGTTTGATATGAGACATACACTATATTGCCAAAAGTATTGGGACACCCCTTCAAATCATTGAATTCAGGTGTTCCAATCACTTCCATGGCCACAGATGTATAAAATCAAGCGCCTAGGCATGCAGACTGCTTCTACAAACATTTGTGAAAGAATGGGTCACTCTCAGGAGCTCAGTGAATTCAAGAGTGGTACCGTGATAGGATGCCACCTGTGCAATAATGAATTTATGAAATTTCCTTGCTACTAAATATTATACGGTCAACTGTTAGTAATATTATAACAAAGTGGAAGAAGTAAGGAACAACAGCAACTCAGGCACGAAGTGGAAAGCCACATAAAAATCACACAGTGGGGACAGCGCATGCTGAGGTGCACAGTATGTAGAAGTCGCCAACTTTCTGCAGAGTCAATAGCTATAGATCTCCAAACTTCGTGTGGCCTGCAGCTCAAGAACAGTGCGTAGAGAGCTTCATGGAATGGGTTTCCATGGCTGAGCAGCTGCATCTTAGCCTTACATCATCAAGTGCAATGCAAATCGTCGGATGCAGTGGTGTAAAGCACACCGCCACTGGACTCTAGAGCAGTGGAGACATGTCCTCTG